>NC_048288.1:21883229-22188711 GCF_009762535.1 Notolabrus celidotus
CGGAAGTGTTATAAACTGGAAACCACATAGAAACCAATTCATAAAGGACGATCTTTGCAGCATTAATAAACATGTTTACAGCCTGGTTCAAAAAACGGCTTGGCTCTACGTAGGTAATTTCTCTATCGGCACACACTGTACGGGGGGTGAATTCTTTTCTAACGTGACGGTTCAGAAGATATTAAGATTACAAGTTTTTGCCCAAATAAGGATATGACTGACTTGACCCCCGGACAGGAACACATAGCTGTTGGCTAGGAGGCTCAAACTCTGCCTCTTGACGTCACATTATGCCTGGTTGAGTTACGCATTTCCGATATGGCTGCCGCTGTCGATTGGCTTCAAAACAGCACTCAGGAAGAGATGGGTGACGTCACGGATACTACATCCATTATAACGTAACATAACAGAATGTAACGTATCGTGTTGTGTCACGTTGTAACATATCATATCTTGTCCCAAAATGACCCCTAATCCACCCCTAATCTGGGTAATAAAGCATCATATCATGCCTTAAGGTCGGTGTCAATCTTATGCAACAACTCTGATCTATACACTCTTGTTTGGCCTACATCTGCAAATAGATACTAGATCAACAAGCTGTTTCTCTTATTCAATGTTGCAGGAGAAAGTGATAGAGATTCATGTAATCCTCTCTGGGATCCTCTCATTAGCTACAAAAACACCCCCTTGAGACTCGTGGTTCTCTATAGCATGCAGTACTCATTTATCTACTTATTCCCAACAGCCAGAGCACAATAAACATTCTGTCTATCTTTCAGAAGATCGGTTCACTACTAATACAATTATCCATTTTGAGAAAAGGAAGTTCCTTGGTGATGAAAGGCAGGCACACAGTTATAGTCAAACAAACATGAGGGAGGTTTAAAGCACTTAAAATTAGATTGTGGAGTTGAACCCTGAGGCGATGCAACAGGATGCTCATCTGGTATGATATAGATCACTCTGCCACTTGTGAACACTGCCTCTGTGACCTGACTTTAATTGATACTGTGGAGGGTGATTTGTGATGCCAAGACAATTAACTCAATGTCAACATTTATGTCCAGCTATTTACAGCTAATGTAAATCAGACTGCAGGGAAGGTTGACTCTAAGGGAATATAATTGACCTATTATAGACGCCATTGTTGTCATGATGCTTAGAATTATGGGCAAGCAACAACCGGGGCTTTTAATATTTATAGGTTAATATGTGTGGTGAACATGTCAGTTAATGTTTCTTCAATTTGCTCGATTAAAAGCAACATTTATCCATGATTTCCATCCTCAGAAAATGAGTTGCTTAATTGAGATGTTGCAGAATGAGTCCTAATCTGTTACACAAAATGAACACAATGACGTTTTGGGAAACACTGTTGTATGGTGCTTTAGATTGGTTAGCTTTGTATTAAGACTGGGTGTAAAAGGGTAAAACAAATCATCAGTCAGTAGTGCTAAATGTTGCATTGATTAGCACATTTGTTAAATCGTTAATTAAGCCAACCTAGCAGTGTCCTAAAGTCTCCCGCCCGATGCAAAGCTAACTTGCATCTCTAATGCACACTCATGAAGGTGGTACTCATCTAACTCGAATATGACAAGACTTAGTGCTGTAATGTTGTTCATGATAATTACCTCTCTCCTTTAGAGTATTTCCTGTGCTTCTGCTGTCCTTTCTTGAGTCTTTGTTTGCAGTGGTGGACAAAGTACATGTCTTCATTACTTAAGTCAAAGTATAGATACTCCAGGTCAAATATTACTCCAATACAAGTGAAAGTTGCTCTGTCAAATTATTACTTCAGTTAAAGTATTGAAGTACTTGCTTTTAAAAAATACTTAAGTATTCAAAGTACTTTTTAAAATATCTTAAAACATTGTATTTTCCCAAAGCATGATGACAGTCAAGAATACATAGGAGCACATTCTGTTACATTATGTTTATTTAGAAACCATTACTTGAAATCTCTAAAAACTATACCATGGAATAAAAACAGAAACTAAGTTACTCCAAGCACAGACAACTTAGTTTGAAATGTTCATCTGGAATGAAACAAATGTTACGTAGCTCAACACGCTTTCTCAGGTTGGACTGTGAATGTTTGTATGTTTGGGCAGAAACAGGGAGAACATTTCAAACGATACGTATCATTCTTCATTTCAAAAACCTCTAACACGGGCTGAAGATATGACCATGGGTGCTCAGGTGGAGAAGTATAGCCATCATTACCACCTCTAAATGAACTGCCTGATCTGAGTCAAACATGCTCTGTGTTTGCTCCATGTTCAACCGTGGAGACGCACCATATACAAGTATGACTAAACCACTGAGACAAACAGAACTACACAAACACATTTTACTGCCGTAGGAATCAGATTTCAGAAAAGAGAAGGACATTCATGACGTCAAAGCAAAAGTAGTGAGTATCGATAGTATTGACAGAAATGTAGTGGAGTCAAAAGTACAATAATTGTCTTCTGAATGAAGTGGAGTAAAGTAATAAGTTCCCCCAAAAATAATACTCAAGTAAAGTACAGATACTCAAAAAATGTACTTAAGTACAGTACTCAAGTAAATTTACTTTGTTACAGTCCATCACTGTTTGTTTGTTTGTTAGCTTTTCTCCCAAAATAAGAGATAATTCGATGTTCATACAATATTTGATAAACAGAATGACTTTGTATTAAGCTGTGACTGCTTTTTTATCCCGAGTCAGAGCCATAACATGAGTCAAGGGATTAAAAAGACACCCTAGAAACCTAAACCACATAACAGCTTATTATACCACAGTGAAACTGGGATGCAGTAACTGCATGTCCTTTCAATTTACCATCCAGGGTGCATAATCTCGACATAAGAAATTCATGGCTTTGGTTTTAATGATTTACTAGATGGAAGAATTCAGACAGTTGAGGGGAACTTCAAGGAAGTGAAATGCTGGAGGTGTTTCATTATCTCACCACACAGGAGAATGAATGTGCTCTATTAATTTTCTCCTGGGAGAGGGCAACACATTACACTTCTTTAATCCTGACTCCACTGATTTTATGTCAGACATCTTTAGCAGAGGCTCCACTTCCAGAATCTCTCCATATATTAAACCTATTTTGATTGTATTCAGTTTCAGCTAGGATGGTGGGTGCTAGTCTTTTGCAGTCTCATGTACTTGACTTCATGTGTTGAAACAGACTTGCGTGACAAAAATATATATTAACAACCTCAGAGACTCTATAAAGTAAGGTTGAAACAACAGCTCTACAAAAATGAAGCTAAAACATTAAGAGCTCCCCTTAGTGACTGGCTGCTATAGGTCATAAAGCTTGTCCATTAAAACAGATGGAACATGGTTCAAACTAGAAACTTAAAATATGCATCAAATACATTTTCTGAAACATACTTTCTGTCATGACAGTCAATTCTTATCATGCTGATTTATGTTCAAGTGTTCATTTTTTTGAGAGGTTTAGTTTTAATGAGTTATTTGATGCTATGGAGTGTGACGTCATGATTGACAGCTCTGTTGATAAATGAGGCTTGTACAGTGTCCACTACCAGATCAGCAGATCAGAGGAGGCATAATAAGGGGAAACATGCTAACACAAGAGTCACTGAACTTTGCAGAAACAGGAGTATCTGTTTCCAACCAACACAGCAATCTGTTCTGCTAGACTGAACCATCTGTGGAATCTTTGCTGTTTTATCAGTAGGGCAACATGTCAGCACCCGTTGTAGTGGTGTTTTGGCTTCATCTCTGTACAGTGGTAGGGGGTGGAAGTAATTTGTCCACATTTATATGCAGCCAGTGATATCAGCATGTATGCAGTAACTGACAATTTGTGAATTTGCATCAAGTCTGCAAACACTCTATTAACAGTAGATGTGGTAAAGCAGAGAATAGACCTCAAGTTGTGTGCGACAGTTTGTAATTTTTCTGTGATCACACTGACATATTTGTGCTCAGCGCTTTGAGATTGGAAAGGAAATGACGCCCTGTCGGTTGTCTAATTACATTTTCTTTTTCAGCCGTTCATTAAATTACAAGGGGCAGCTGAGTGAACGAACAATCTCAAGAATTCATACAGAAATGTGTGCAAGGTCGACATTTCCAGCATTTTCATATCTGCAAGCTTTTTGTTATCCATCACATATTTTCACTTGTGGCTAAATCTTTGCTCGGTATGCAAAAGAGCGCACACTTTGGCATTCCTTGTCTCTTCAACTCTCACCTAGTCTTCAGCTTTTCTTCATTTTCTTTCAATAAGTTGTTTTCTACAAAAATAACTGAGTTTTGCATTACTTTTTGCTGAGCACGTTGGAGAATATATGAAAGCCTGGAGGTGTTTTTTTCTATTGATCATCTGCTTTTTTCTCCTATTGTCTCATCTCTCTAACAGACTTCATGTGGCACATTTATTTTCTGTCTGGGGGCTTAGACTATCTGTCATCGATTAAGCAGTTATATTAAAGCTGTAATAAAGAGATAACAGAAAACATCAAGCTACTATGTCAATGGTACAGTGACTGGCAGGCCTATACAGCAGTTTGAGGACTTGTAGAATAGGAAGGGTGGGAGCATAGCTGTCACTGACATGGAGCAAATAAAGCAGAATAAATGTGAAATGGTGGCATAAATGAGACTTTCATGTATGAGATGTTAGAGAAAAGATGGGGTTCTTGTATTGTTCAGCTTCAGGGAAATAGAACTGAACTCCAAAGAGTGAATTTAAAACAACCTGACATCTTTCAACAAGACACAGGTTAAATATTGACTCACGAATTAAAAGCTAATACCTGAACAAATAAACAGTTATTAAAGATTACTTATCAGTTGTTGAAAGGCCTTATTAGATGTGCTTCAGGTTGTTTGACTTTCATTTGTTCAGAGTGCCAAGCCAAACTTCTTCCATCATGATGCAACCTGTATTAGTTGCTTGGGGAAAAGCTCATCTTGGGAAGCTATTCACACTCTTGTTTTCTATGTGCAGAACTGAAAACCAAATACTGCCCCATATTTCATGAATCATAAATGGACCATCACAGCAGTTTGTTCTGGGTCGAGGTGTTTCATTATTTATGAGCTGAGGAAGATTCCACTTTTGTAAAGAGGAGCGTCCCTTTTGGTTTTGATTCTCGCTTTCACACTGAGTTAAACAAGAAATGAGAAAACAAAATGAGTGTTTACCTTTATCAAAACTATGTGGTCGCACATATTTATTATAAAAATGAGTAAAATAGATCATACAGCAGAATAATGTTTCTTTACTTTCAGATTTTGTAGCCTACAGATACTCATTTAACAAAAGGTAGCAACATGCCAGCATATATACTCAGGCAAAACAGTGAGCTGAAGGCTAACACTTAAGGCTTTACCAAGGGAAAACAGTGAGCTTAAAGGTAATGACAGTAAGGCAAGACAAGGCAAGGCAAGGCAACTTTATTTGTATAGTGCATTTCATGTACAAGGGCAACTCAATGCGCTTTAAATTAAAACATTAAAAGCATAGGAAACATTCAGACAAGCATAAAAGAGCATAATTAAAATGACAAATATAATTAAAAAAAGAAAAGAAAAGGAAAATTGGAAATATATTAAAAGTAAATTTAAAATTTGAAGTGAGTTAAAATAAGCTAAGATAGGAAGGCAGTGGCAAATAAAAAAGTCTTGATCTTTAATTTAAAAGAGGTGAGAGCTGGAACAGACCTGCAGCTTTCAGGGAGTGTGTTCCAGATATGTGGTGCATAATGACTAAACGCTGCTTCACCATGTTTCGTTCTGACTCTCGGGACTGAAAGCAGACCAGTACCTGATGACCTCAGAGGTCCAGATGGTTCATAAAGTAGTAGCAGATCAGCAATGTATTTTGGGCCTAAACCATTCAGTGCTTTATAAACCATCAGCAGGATTTTAAAGTCTATTCTCTGACAGACAGAAAGCCAGTGTAGAAATCTAAGAACTGGAGTGATGTGATCTACTTTTTTGGTCCTTGTTAGAACTCGGGCAGCAGCATTCTGTATGAGCTGCAGTCATCTGATGGACTTTTTAGGGAGTACTGTAAAGACACCGTTACAGTAGTCTAGTCTGCTAAAGATAAATGTGTGGACGAGTTTTTCTGCATCCTGCTGAGACATGAGTCCTTTAATCCTTGATATATTATTAAGGTGATAGTAGGCTGACTTTGTAATTGTCTTAATGTGGCTGCTGAAATTAAGGGGGCTAAAAGCTAAAGCTAGCATTATACTATTACAAGATCATAATTCTTTATGGACCAAAGTGGTGCACTGATGCTAGCATGGCTGAAACACTAGGATGGAAATCTGTTTTCATGTAAAACATGGTCTTTGCTTCATCCAAAAAACACTTGGTAGAAAACTATGACATAGATTAGAGCAAATAACTAACATGTCTGTGTTCATGCCAATAAAGCAAAATTGAATTGAATTGAATTGATTAAAGCAAATATCTTCAACATACCATGGTTACAGTCACAAGAACTCAGGGATACGACTGAACATAAAGTTGTAACGCACCAGAGAAAGGTGGCTAAAGGGGGAGAAAACTGACCATGTGGTACTACTGTGTGAATTTAAAGTTTTCTGTACTTCTATCAAATGAATCAGTTTAAGAAAATGTACTCTAAATTGAAAGTATTATGCTGGGTAATTATTTATCCGATAAGAATCTAAAATATCAGTTCTAACAGTGTGTGTGTGCGTTAGTTATAAAATTGAAAAGCTGTTCATACTCTTCCGGCATCCTCTCCACACTCTTCATTAAACTTGCACTGACTCCAGCTGATAATGAGTTTTAACGCTTCTTCTTCTTTATTTTTTTTTTTACTTGCTGTGATATTATCAGCTTCTCAGAGCTGCACAGGCCTGCCATAATAATTGGATCCTGAAGCTCCAGCAGCTGATAATTTTCATTCTTTTCACTTTTTTTTAAGTAAGACTACAGGGAGCCTTCAGTTAAACTTATCATTTCTTTCTTGGAGAATTTTGAATCACTTCACCAATATGCAAGACGTGACGTGTGGTCTGATGTCTCAAAGCTAGCTTGCGGCTGTACCTTGAGACTTTGATTAGCGTGATTAAGTGTGAGCAGCAGATGGGACTCAAAATTTGTCCCATTTATTTCTGTTTTTCTGCTTTTGGTAATTGGCCTGAGGGAAGTTCTGTCATTTAGTTTGTGAGTGTGCGTCTGTGGGTTTTTCTTTTTCAGGCTTTAATGTGTGAATGAACTTTGTTAGTGTGACAACCTGTGAAATGCAAACGTGATGAGGTTGCCATGATAACAGCTAATAAGCTTTCATGTAAAAGCTATGCTGTACCTTTAATGGTTTATGAAAGTCAACTTCACTTAAAGCTGGGGTTGGTAGTCAGATTTAGATACACTTTTTGTTATACTGGTTAAAATGATCTTTATGTCCCAATGGTAATCAATACATAATGTGTTCTTAAAAAAGAGTGAAAAAAAAGCTGCTATCTACAGCCAGAGTTAACCTGCGAAAAAACAACCAATCCCCGATTTTGGGGTCCAATTTATAAAACCAATTAAATCCCCTTCTCCTAGGTGTGCACTCCGTGTCCCCTGTCTCTGCTTCCCCTGCCTCTATTTACTGCCCCTCTTGCTCGACCTCGGGTCTGTCCCCTCTGACCCGATGAGGTGCTTTGCTCAGGACTGTAGTCCAGATCAGGGTCTAAAAAGCTCTCACCACGGGGGCTCTGACAAGTAAAAAATATTAATGACATTTAGAAAGTCCTACAGAAAATGTACAGGTATTATATGTATGATATCTTTTCTCCTGATATTGTGTCACCTGTACAACTGGATTTTTCTTCTTATTTATTTATGTGTTCTTGTGTCATTGTGGTTATTTTTGAAGGAGCAGGTAACATCTGCAGCACTAATGTCAAAGACAAATCTCCCTATTGTGACAATAAAGTATATCGCATTGTATATCGTATCATATCCTATCGTATAATGCTAGTATGACAGTTGTGAGTACTAACAACAGCCATGTTTGTTTGTGTTTTTAACTTTCACTATGATTATGTTTTGGTGTTTTCTTACCTCAGAGTGAGACATGAGTTGATGTAGTGTGAAACACAAACGATGGGCTGAGGACCGGTCTTCAATCAGCCACAATCATAAGGTCGCGAATCAGCGGCGCTCGTGAATGTGAGCGGGGGCGTCGTTTTGGAGGAGCTCCATGGGGACATGATGGAGTCCTGAGGACATGCTACATTCAAATTCATGCTAGTTTTCCGTGACTACCAACCCTAGCTTTACAGAAAGACTTTCTTGAAAGTATTGCCATTTCTTGGATGTCCTTGCAGTTAGCTTCGTTCACCATTGACACAGAAAAAAAGGCTAAACAGTGGGCATATTTCAACATATCTTCCAACTATTAATTGTAAAGCTCCCAAGTCTTATCCACACAGCAAACTTGACTGACACTGTCGAGGAAACTATTTCTCACTAAAACCACCTAAAAACCACATTAGACTAAATTGAGCAACTTTGGCCAGACAGCAATCTTGCACCGCTTACATGCTTTAGCTTGAACAGCCAGGTTAAGCTAGTAGAGCATGCCACCTTCATATTTACTTCTCATTCTTTTTATAAGAATCTTTTCAGTGTGGGGACTAAATGTAAAATTTCAAAACCATGTCTCATAGTTTTCATGCAAGTATGCCATTAAACCTGGGTTGATGGGGTCTACAGTTAACTATTCATATGCTATTTTGCTACCTAGCTACCTCAGACATAGCCTGGCTACAAGCTAAAACTTAAAAAGGTTTAAGCTAAAAGGGTCAACTTCAAGAATACAAGTGTACAGAAAGTATTCATTTTTAGATCGCAATAATGTTTGTGAGATTCAGAGGCATATTTGCATATTGTATTTAAATTGGCTTGCTATCTCTTGCAAAAGGAGTTATTCATTACAATAAATTTGCTGCTATCGTTTGCTTTTTTTTATATAAATAGGCAAGGACAGGACTTAGGAGCTCCCTGAGAATTTTTTTTTTAAACATAAAACAGATGCTAATAGAGCTTCTCTCTTATTATTCTATTTTTATCTTGTTAAGCATGATAGGGATGAGCAATCTGCCTCAAATGTATTTTCTCCCCGCTAAAACCCCCGCATTAAACTGTAACTAGGATGAACTACGACACGCGGTTGCTTAGATCATAGATTCTGGAAACACTCTGGAGACACTTGAGCTGACAAAGGGGTGAATATTCTGTTTAAATAAGGCAGGAAATTTAGCTTGAGGATCCATCTGCAGTTAGAGAATTAAACTCTGGAACCTCTCACAAAGCAGATTGAAAATTGCACTGTGCTGTCAACATGTGAATATGAGATACACCCAAAATGTAACACTTTCACATCACTATGTGGAAATCAATGTGATAGGTAACATTTTTTTTATGAGCAGGTTCTCAACACCTTTCTGCATGTGCAGATTCCAGCTGAATAGTTGGGTTCAGTGATATTCTAAGAGAGCAGAGAGTCCTGGAGTTACAGCGAAGTGTAATTTTTTTGTTATGAGTGGGCATGAACAAAAACCCCAAACTCTACAGCTTGCCAAGCATTGTTTCAGCGGATACAAGTAGAGAAGGTGGGCACGGTACCTCTGTGCTTGTTCAAGAGTGAGTAATTCTGCTTTGTCATACAGGACACCTTTATTTAGGCTCTCCAAAACTGAATCCAGTCTATTTAAAATTGTATACCCCAAAAAAACTACCATGCCTGAAAGGAAATGTTCCATACTAGAACACATTTATCTCTAAATATGGTCCCTCAGACCATCTGGAGCTGAAACATCCTGTTCTGCCTCAGGTGCTCCAACCTTAGATCAGATTATGTGATTAGGACAAGGCCATTTCTAGTTTTCATTAACCTCCTTACTTCTGCCACAGACGGGCTCGGTGAGGCTTGATACAGCAGCCCTTGTCTGTGCGAGTGTGTGCTAATATGTGCGTGGTGATCCATAATGCATGTGGCATTTTTGACAACACGCCTCCTCTCCTAAGATTGCTCTTTCCCCTGCGTCTGTTCTCCTATTAAAACATTACATCTCCTCTGATCCCTAATCATGAAGAAACGTTCTGCTCAATTTATCAGATGTTCAATTAGGTAAATGTCTTAATGGATCATTATGCTGCCTTCAATTCCTATCTGCTCTCTTAAACCTAGATAGGAGGAGATATAGACCAACATAGTATGCAAACACAGGAGGCAGCTGTGTTGTTTTTTAGAGCCACCCCAGTTCAGGGGCTACAAAAGCATGAGTCAAACTTGAGTTGCATCCATCATGCTGGAGAGCACAAAGGATGCGTCAGTCAAATTATGAGGTGTAAAACGAACCAAACAGCGACTGAAGCACATAAATCACACTCTCGCTGTGTGAGAGAGACCGCTGCAGGCAGTAAATGCAGCAGAAACACAGAAAATAACAATGCTGATCAAAGTGTTTTATGACTGTAGGTGCTGCAGAAGCTGGGGTGTGATGGCGTAATTCAGCAGCTCACACCTGCAGTTCAGAGTAAATTCATCCACATCAATAGTAGTATTGATTGTAAAGCCAGCAGTCGGCTTGAGAAAAGATGAATGTGTCCAATAAACAAATCTAAGGCCAGTAAAGCATGTACCTGTCTCAAGTGAAGATCAATTTAAAGAGCTAATCCTTAAATATTTATTCCCACTGAGTAGAATTAGTTTGTTGTCCATCTTTTGATCCTTCATTGACATGTAGGCAACGAATTTAGATAATTAAAATAAAGTTAAGCTGTACATAAAACAAAATGTTGCACTGCTCCTTTTTGGCTGGCTGAAACAATTAGACAATTAATATGTATTAGATAATTAACAGCCCTAAAGCTCCACCATCATTACACCCTTGTGCTTTTTATATTGATCCTGCAGTGGTGTATTGTTGATGTCCCAGCGTGTGATTTCACAATGTGATAGAGCAGTGTGAACACAGCAGGAGCCACATACACACACACACACACACACACACACACACACACACACACACACACACACACACACACACACACACACACACACACACACACACACACACACATAAAGCCCTGCTATGCCGGATTACAGTGATCCTGTCGCACCCTGTTACAGCACAGGGGTGGGATAACTTCACACATCATTACACCTCTGTGACATTTACATTAAAGGTGAAACGTTAAAGGGGCATTACAATTTTTTTCGAAAAAATGTTGTGCCTTAAACTTCCACTATGACAAGGGCTGATGTCTAATGTATTTGTACTAAATAATGGGACCAAAAAAAGTGTAATAGGTAAGAGCATTGACGTAAAATTGCCAACCGAAGATTAAAAAAGAAAGGAAAAAAATGAAAAAAAAAAATCTACTTTGGAAAAGTTTAATGAAAATTTGTGACAATAGTTTCCAAAAATTTCCAAATGCAAGTTAGTGGCAGTTTCCAAGAAACAGAAAAGAAAACAGCCCCACAAGTGTTCTAAAACATTTTTACCAAACAATACAAAACACTTAACGATTGATTCTAAAATTTCCAAATAAAAGTTTCTGAAATGTTTAAGAGTGTTTTACAGGCTATGAAGAGAAAAGGCTGCACATTACATTTAATTCTTAGCAAAGGTGTACAACTGTGTATGGACCGTACGGACGTGTCCCTACCAATCTCAAACGATGGCTGAAATGTCCCCACCAATATTAAGAATATTAAGGTTGAAGGGGAAATAAATGCGCTTCATGCGGCACACAAAGGGTGAAATCTTAACTCACTTAGGCACCGCCTCACGAATACATTTTTGATACCGGTCTGTCTTTTCATTGGCTTAGTTCCCTGTAGGCTGTTTCGCTTGAAGGTTTTGCCAGTGTTGACGGTATGTCCCCACCAATGTCAAAATCAAACTTATGCTTCTTGGCATTTTTTTATTATTGCCAGACTTTTGATGGTCCCAAAAATTTAATGACTGATTTCAGAACTAAACATGGTGTGAAGCTCATTAAAGAAATAATCCTTATTTGCAACCTCATGCTTTTTGGATCTTTGTTAAAAGGTGTTTATTTTTTTAAAGGTATGTTTTGGGCTTTTTTTTTGCCTTTATTTGATAGGACAGCTGAAGAGAGACAGGAAATGTGGGGAGCAGAGAGCTGGGGAAGACGTGCAGGAAATGGTAGCGGCCTGGAATCAAACCGGTGACCCCTGCAACGAGGACTGTAGCCTCTGTACATGGGGCGCTTAGACCGCTAGACCACCAATGCCCCTAAAAAGGTGTTTTACTCTGAGCCCATTATCATGTTGTTCTGGTACAAAACTGCCCTCACTTTCATTAGATTTTCTCACTTTGGAAAAATACTGTCAGAAGGATGTAAATGATATGCAGACACATTTGAACGCTTGCAGACAGCAGGCTGTTAATTAGTCACAGACATCTTAAGAAGTGGTTTTCACTGAAAAATGTCTATCTGACCGCCTGAGACTGTCTCAAAGATTACATATCTTAATATATTTTTTCACCTGAATGTCTTGTTAAACCATTTTCACCCTGCACTGACATTTAATATATCATCTGAGGGTTTTTATTCAGATGTTCTGAGTCAGTTATAAAGGGCACAGACACCTGAGGGATACTATTCCTGCTTTAGATTGCAGGTAAGGAGGAAATATAACTGTTCAAGTCTGCTTTGCTTACTCTGCATGTACACACACTGCCTTTGTGCTTTGTTTGAATAAATCACAGTTCAGAGTAAACGCAAGTCAGCAGAGATAATCTAATAACCTTCCAGCTTTGTGTTTCATAGGTGAAACTGTAGTATCACTTTCCCTTGCCTCTGTACAAAGCCATAAAAGATGGAAATGGATCAATAGGATATTCTGTTTTACACCTCAGCTCATGAGAAGTCCACTGAGGCGTACACCGCCGCCACAGAGAGTCTGAATAAAATCAATCTCAAACAACGACGCATGAGAATCAGATTGACTGCTGCACCTGAGAATAAACGTGCCCTTCAGAGTCCTCTGCAGAGTCACCAGCCTGCTACAAAACAAGCTGTCCAGAATCTGACTCATTTATCATTTTCAAAGCGTAACTGTGGTCGAGGAGACATGCAGGAGGTGGCCTATCTCTGCAGTGACATCAGTGTGATACACACCCATAATTACACCCAAAACTGCAACCAATTATCAGAGGAATACAGCCCATTATTGAATGGAGGATTAATCATCATCTTCATCATAACAGTGATGTCTAAAGATAGAGTCATGGGTGATGGAGTGGTCTGAGAGAAAGGTGATTTATTGGTGAGATTATTGGTCCACTGGGGCCCCCATGTGAAAGCAAGGCTTAAATAGAAATCCTCAAACCCATCATCCTGTGAGCTCTTGCTGGTAATGCAAATCCATAAATTGACAATATATGTTGACACAGCGTAGACTTTAAAGACAGGCTGCTTTATGTGGAGGCCAAAGCTGAATATGGATCGGGCTCTCATTGTATTATTTTAATCCCTTGCAGCACTTAATAAAGGACAGGTTTTGTGATATCACATACCTTTCTTAATGTTATTTAATCCAATAAGAACAACAACACCAACAACAACTTTATCCTATTAACAAGTCCTGCCTGATGGTGTATTAATCTCTGTCAAAGAGCTGCAATGTTACCTCAAATCTCCAACAAACATGACAAAATAGAATGACTACACAACTCTTATACTCTGTACTTAGTCACAGTTAACCCTCCTGTTATGGTCAGGGTCAGATTGACCCTTTTCAAAGTTCAAAAATTCAAAAAAATTGTCAAGTGTTTTTTCGGTATGAAACTTCTTCTGCTTGTCTTAATTAGCGTAATCAACATATAAAATAAAAATGGTTCCTTTCACATATTTGCAACCCCCCCTGCATGTTTATATTGCATAGATACTGTTCGTGGGTCAATTTGACCCAGCAGTCAAAGTGGAGGCTCAAAGGAGTCAGAAGTGTCAAATACTAATTGTTTCTTTTCAACTGTGTGACATATTTCACCCCAATCACGTACACACACACAGATACACACACACTCCCTCTCCCTATCTCTTGACCTCATCTGTAAAGTGCGAGAATGAAGGTGTTGGCATGACTTTTGACGGGAACCTTCTCTGTTCCCGTGAGCAAACCCCACCCACATTGAGGGGACTCTAAAGCTGATGCTTTGTAGTGAATCAGAAGAGCCGGCTCCCATCAAGAGAGAGCCGGCTCCCAGTTTTTTCCTTTCGCTGCTTAGCTCTCACAGTGCTCAGACCCAGCTCTGCTCACAGCAGAACTTTGTTTTGATTGGTCAGCATGGCGGCCATGCGGCCAATCACATGTGAGGATATAGGATACAGGTGATGGAGGGGAGGCTGTGTATCTGTTCCTTCTGAGAGAGTCTTCTTGAAGACCAGGCAAATACTCACTGAGAGGAGAAATCAGATCAGCCCATCCAAGCTGAGGCATCTGATTTTTCTCAATGCCAACCTGAACTGAGGACATTTATAATGTTTGCTCCAGTTTGGTTCTGGTTCTGTTTGCTTGAGTCGGTTGGTTCTGGTTCTGTTTGCTTGAGTTGGTTCTGGTTCTGTTTTCTTGATTTTGGTTCTGGTTCTGTTTGCTTGAGTTTGGTTCTGCTTCTGTTTGGTTGAGTTTGGTTCTGGTTCTGTTAGCTTGAGTTTGGTTCTGCTTCTGTTTGGTTGAGTTTGGTTCTGGTTCTGTTAGCTTGAGTTTGGTTCTGGTTCTGTTTGGTTGAGTTGGTTCTGGTTCTGTTTGCTTGAGTTTGGTTCTGTTTGCTTGAGTTTGGTTCTGGTTCTGTTTGCTTGCCTTGGTTCTGGTTGCTTGAGTTGTGTTCTGATTCTGTTAGCTCAAGTTTGGTTCTGTTTGCTTGAGTTTGATTCTGGTTCTGTTTGCTTGACTCAGTTCTGGTTCTGTTAGCTTGAGTTTGGTTCTGTTTGCTTGAGTTTGGTTCTGGTTCTGTTTGCTTCAGGTGGTTCTGGTTCTGTTAGCTTGACTTGGTTTTGTTTCTGTTAGCTTGAGTTTAGCTCTGGTTCTGTTTGCTTATATTCCTATAAACAGATATCTCTAAATTAATTCAGATCAATTGGAAAATAGATTTTTTTTTTAAAAGGACAAATTTCTGATTTTCAGAAAATTAAACATGATTGGCCAATACCACTTCCACTAAAAATCCATTCTTATTCCCTGTTTGAATAATTTGTGTTACTGCACCCTGGGGTTCTAGAGAACCACAGAGCCATCAGAGATATGAGACATAAAAGAGTCTTAAAAATAAAGTAGGAATAAATGTGTTGGGAGCCGAGGCAAGTAGGGGAGGAGAGTCAGAAGTTACACAGAAACAAACTTTTCATTTTGGTCTCTGTGGGATGATTTACAGTCATAAGGAAGACAAATAATAACCTAACATGTATTTGTTAAATGTTTTCAATCAAAACAACTCAAGCCCTTTCTCTTTTAGCTTCCCATTTACCAGGATATATCTCCCCCAAAAATGCAGAGAGGGTTGTAGTATGCCATGTCTTTGTTACCTCTGGCTAAATGTATTTTCGTTTCAGCATTGAAATTCAGTGAGACCACCTTCATTTTCCATTATGGCCGCAGAGAGCCTCCTTGTAATGCCTATCATCTTGTTGTATTAGACCATTAAAAGGGGCCGTTTCTTTTGAATTTGGTTCAAGGGGACTTTTTCTTCAAACACTCCTCGTCGCTAGATACTACAGAACAATGATTTGAGCAGCCAGGTAAAGCCCATTAAATTTATCTCTGCAAACACAGTTGCCATGACATGAAGCCTGTTGCCAAGCTAATTTTGCATTTGTGCCGAAAAGGTTGACAAGAGTGAGATAATGAGAAAGAGAGGAGGAGGAGGTAAAGGGATGTGAGATAACAGAGACTGCTAACAGCAAAGTTCCAATCAGCTGTGAAACAACTGTTTTGTCAGGGAGGGATTGAGAGCTTAAGATACGGTAATAAAATGCTAAATGTCTTCTCTATGTCAAGATGAAGAAGATTAAAAGAGCCATGTGGACTGATGCATATTAAACAGGGAATAATGGCATGGGAGGAAGGATATAAATCATACTGAGTATATGTTAGAGCTAGAAATCCAATCCAATCCATTTTATTTATATAGCACATTTTAAAAACAACAAGGTTACCAAAGTGCTGCACAACAAATACAAACAGTAGAAATAAATAATAGCAACGTTTAAAATGCTGTAAATTAAAAGACAAACAGAGAGCAACACAAACGCTCATGCTGTATTAAAAGCCAAGGAGTAAAAATTAGTTTTAAAGGTGACATATTATGCTCTTTTTCATCAAAATATATTGGTCTAAGAGGTCTCCAAAACATGTCTTTAAAGTTTATGCTCAAAAAAACACTTTGAAATCAGATTTTGGTCTGCCTGTAAACCCCTCTTTTTCAGCCCTGCTCAGAACAGGCTGTTTTCTGTGTCTGTGCCTTTAAATGAGAATGAGCTCTCTGACCACGCTCCCACGGGAAGTGGATGTGGCCTCGGCTCTCCAGCACGTTGATCTAATGTTTACATTTTGGCTGAATATAAACGGCTGCTAACAGACCCACGTTACTTCAACCCTCTGAATTTGATCCAGAATCTGATCCTGACGGAGAGGCGCCTGCAGCAGGACCTTTCTGAACGATTGGTAACAGATTTTGTGTTTCTTGTTGTTTTATTTGTCAGTATGTTCGACGTGTGTCTTGGTACACAGCGACGATCATGTAGCTATGCTAACTAGCGCTAGCACTTTTCCATGAAAAATAAAAATCATCCACTAGATCTTCAAATCTGCAGACGTGGGGAGTAAAACCGACCTTTGTGTTTATTAAGACAGCCTACAACTAGCATGCCTCCCTCCTAAGCTCCTTGTTAGCACACATGTGCGCAAGTAATGAAAAATGGAGGAGGAGTTGAGTTGTATTTTATACAGACTATGGGCTGAACAAGCTCCGAGCTTTGACTTCCTTTACAGACCGGATGTCGTTGTGACATATGAAAAACACTGAAAACTGAAACGGCTCGTTTCAGCACACATTTATAGAAAGGTGGAGAAATCAGAACAGGGGCAGAATGGATTTTTTTCATTTTCTGGGGTTTGTAGACATGCCAGGGAAACATATTTCAGGTAGAGAAGCATTAAAAGGTCGATTTTGCATGATATGTCACCTTTAGGACGTGGTTTAAAAGTGTCCAGGGTGGGGGCCATTTTGACATGGGTGGGTAGGGAAGTATCTGACATAAAACAAGTCAAGGAGAAATCTATGTTGTCTCAGACTCTCCAGGACATTTAGATAGAGACCCTTTCCTGTTTTGTGACTTGCAGGGATAAGTTTTGAGACCCTTAAGTAAGCAGAGCTGAAGGACAGTACAATAAAAGACCAGATGTTATGATAAGTTTGTGCTCTGTGGTAGGCTATGTCATTGACTCTCAAACCTATAAAGGGTCTTGGTCAACAGCATTCTGGGAGTCAGCAGATTTGCAGAGCTGTTCTCCCAAGCATTCAGCTGTGCTTGTTCGATACTGGTTTTGATTCTTGTAATAAACGTATTACTATGCAAGCAAGCCAGTGTCACGAAGATTCCTTCTACATCCACACATCATGGGCGGTCAAGAGACGAAGGTAGCTCATTCTACAGTCTAGGAGCTCTGAAGGGGGCTTAGATGTGTATGAGGTCAGAGATGTCAGAGATCTGAGGTGCCAGACCCTTTAGTAACTTAAAAACAAACATTAAAATATTAAAATTAATTCTAAAATGGACAGGGAGCCAGTGGAGGGAGGCAAGAGCAGGGCTGATAGAAAGCTCAATAATAGTGAGGTTTTCATGCTAACAGCAGGAAAAATGTGCTCCAAGAAGTGTGACATTAAAAGCACCTCAAGCTCCAGTTGGAAATAAAGTCATAATTTCTGCACACAAGTAAGAATAAATTGAATTGCAGCCCTCCAGTAATGCGATTTTCCCATGATAGCTTACTAGCAGTCACTGAAGGGCCCCAACAGCCCACTGCACTCTGTCATTGTTCCCACGTCTCTGCCTCAGAGCCAGCAGAAAACCCTCATCGACCAGCAGCACAAGCTAGAGCCTTTATTGACTGGCTACCTCTCCTGGTGGTCATTATCTTTACTGCCTTGTTACCAGATGGAGCCGGTCAGCACTGGCACACAAAACAGCCTGAAACAGCTCCTTTGTGCAAGCAGATGGACCATGAGGAGATGGGTGATATCACGCAGAGCGATGGTGCAGGCAGGCTCACTAGCTGAGTGCAACTTAGCAGTAAAATGAGAAAGGAGGGAACAGAGATTGAGCAATGACATGATTAGAAGAAGACTGAATGATGGGGGTCACATGCCCAGACATCCAAAAGGACAGGAGATGCTTGGCCTGCTGGACTGCTATCAACCTGGTGGTAATAGCATATTAGCTGCCCTCACTATTCCTTGCTAGTTCTTATTCATTGGGTTCACAAAAAACAAATATGTCTCCAGATGACAGGCAGAAAAAAAAACTTTAATATTGAAGTGGAATCCTTTTACAAGTGACCATGGGCCTACTCACACATCTGCCATTCTCCTGAGATGCCATGATGGGAGAAAGCTGGAACACTGCTTTAATGCTGTATTGCCATGTTGAATCTTTCTCAACACAATGAACAGTGATTATCCAGAGGGAAATCTGATGTATTAGAAGCTAAAAAGTACATATTAGAAAATGAGTTAGCTAAAGTTAAACAACAGCTAACAACTGATATCAAAATGATTACTAGCTAAGAAGCTTGAAAGCTCTTATTAGCATTTAGAAGTGGTTCTTGATACAAATGAACGGCCTACCTTAGCTAATGCTGAACTATTGCATCATTGTTGATGGGTTTGTTGTCTCGCTATGGCCCGTTAGATTTTTACAAATAATTACTTTTCAGGTTCAGTCACAGTTGAAATGCTGAAATCACAAATTTGCTCAAACATTTATTTAACAACTTGGGACACACTAGTATAGAATTTTACCAATACTCAAGCTTCACACCCTGAGCGTAATTTTGGAGGGGAAATGTTGCCGTGTAAATATAGCTGGAAGGGAGCATCGAAAAACAGCTTTTTTGCCTCAATGCCATTTCAAAGTGGGAAGACATCATTAACTAATACACCAGATGCTAGGTTTGTGCAGGATTCCTGTCTAATACCATGTCAAGGTGAAAGTTGTAATTAGTTTTCTCTATGACAAAATACCTTCTAAGCAAATAGCATTAAAATTAGATTCAGCTGTGCTTTTGTTAATTAGCATTTTAGCATGCTAACTTTAGCACATAGCTAAAAGCTCCAGTGGCAAAAATGTTAGTTAACGGCCCTGCTGACAAAATGTGTTTGATGAAATTAAATAATTTCCCGGCAAAACTGAACTTAAAGCTGCTGTTGGTATTCACAGAGTAAACATCTGTTCAGAGAGAGGGACTTTGAATGTCAACACTATCCCTCCCAACCAGCTTTCTTCTTAGCCCCCCAACACAGATCGGCGTGTGCAGTCATGATAGTGCCGGACTCATAACCAATCAGAGGACGTACTAGGGGCCGCCCCTTAACCAATCAGGACAGAGGATTGGAGATTAGCTGTGATTGGTCCGTCATAATGGGAACAGGGGGAATAATAACATTGCTTGATACAAAGGCATTGGAAAACGCAGAGATTTTGCGATAGTCTCAAATTACTCCACTTACCAATGAGTACCGATGGGTATTATGACCCTTTCTCCAAACCCAGCAGAAAAAAAGTAACGTTTGTTACACCATTCCTACCAACAGCAGCTTTAAGGACTTTATTTTATCTTTAACAGTCAGGGAATATCCTTTAGCAGCTTTCTGCTTCTTCAAGGTTTGTTTTCTTTCGCCCTGAATGTGTAGATTAGTTTCTTCCCACTCACTCTCATTAAATATGCTGTAATCTGGAACACAGCAAATCATGGTGGCAGTGCTCTCTGTCAGTGTTATCGTTTAGTTTGAACAGACGCTTCAAAAAGTTCAAGATGTTTCAGAGCGGCCGAAAGGAATCCTACCGTCACTGAAGCTATTGATGGCTCAACTCCTGTGTGTTTGTGATGGGATTTGTTGATTTATCCGCCTCTTCAGCTCAAAATGGCCTCATTAGAGTGTCTCCTTCCTGGCAGACACATTCCTCCTCATACCGACTCACAACAAAAACAAGTGTTGGGCTTTGCTAAAGAGGCTTTGGAGGTACTGCCTACCCTCATTTCTGGCACACCTTCTCTAAGTGCCACAAAGCGACTTGAGCACATGTTTAACCAAGATGGATCCACCACGCCTTACCAACTGTTATCATCCTGTTTCTGTCTGATATTCTCTCACTCGTTTGATCTGGCTGGGGGGATCCATTTACGTGACCAGGCAGCTGTCAACAGGGCAGCCTGCCTGGCAGACTGCAGAGGAGCCTGATATGTGAAATGCTATTTCTGGGACTCCACAGAATACAAAAACGAAGCTCAGGAGAGAATAAGTCATGCCACACACAGAACGGAGTAGACGCACAGTGGGTGTGTAATCAGGTCATGCTGCTTTGTTATGCTCTCACCAAAAAAAACAACCATGTATCTGAAAATGTCTCCAGTTACACCCCTATCTCAGTACACAATTTTCTATAATTCTATGGCTTACTGTTTTTCAAAAATATGTAATGAAAAGAGAGCAGAGAGAGAGAGAGAGAGAGAGAGAGAGAGAGTGTGTGTGTGTGTGTGTGTGTGCGTGTGTGTTGAACTGTGCTATATTATGTTTACGAATGGTTTCATGAGGGAGACAGAGACACTGTGATGAAAAGGGAGGAGGGGGAGTGATAAAGGGAGCATTAGAGAGGGAGAATTGATAGATAGTCACGACAAAAAGAGGCATGAGTCATGACGACTGGTGACGTAGGTAGTGGATGGGTCAGGTAAGCAGCCCTCGAGTCATGTAATCACTGACCCACCAGGAGAACATGTGAAATCATCTGGGCGATAAACAGACGCAGGAATCCTGGATCGATAACTGTGTTGAGTCTTGTCATTTTTATGGGCCATTTCACTGGATGTTGGACGAGCAGTTATGTTCCTCTGGCAGAATTTATTTATCCCCATGTCTTTTTAATGTATTTCATTGTTGAGGGTGGTTTTGTTGCAATTCTGTGCATGCCTTTGTTTTAAACATGGCAGACGTCTGTAGAATGATAGCTGAATGTTCAAACATGAAAAGGCACTGCTGCCTTTTTCAATCTACGTGGCGTGAGATGCATTTTGACACAGCAAATTTTTACAATACCTATAGCAAACACTGCATACCTGAGGTTGGAATCAACACCTACCTACCACCCTTGGCTGAGTCCAAGTTTCCAAATCTGCTTCGATCAATATTCTATAAGCAGCTCATTGACAATGTTTATTTTAATCTATATTTGCTCTCTTTCCTACGTTGTATTGCAACACCTACACAGCAATTCCCCTCAAGATAGATAGAGTTATAATAAAAGAAACACATATCAACCATACAGACGTTATAAGGTGGTTATATATACCAGTGCTGTGTTCTTGAGCACCCATTTAACAGGGATGGATCAATACACTGTATATGCAGATTAAGTCTTACCATTCAAAATGATATTTTATATAAAGCTCCCCTCCTTTGTTCCTTACTTCCAAATAAAAAAATCTTGATTAGGTCTTTTATTTGCAGAAAATTGTGACTGGTTAGGATAACAAAAGCAGTATTTTTCAGACTGTGAATAATGCAAAGAAATTAACAATTCATTTCTAAACAACAGAATACTCTCGGGGGGCGCCATTGGCCTAGCGGTCTAAGAGTGCACCCCATGTACAGAGGCTATAGTCCTCGTCGCAGCGGTCAAGGGTTCAACTCCCGGCCTCGGTCGTTTGCTGCATGTCTTCCCCCACACTCTGCTCCCAGCATTTCCTGTCTCTCTTCAGCTGTCCTATCCATTAAAGGCAAAAATGCCCCAAAATATATATATATATAAAAATGAATACTCATGAAGTATCTCATGTTTAACTCATAGCACACAATAATGTGTTATTGTAGAATGGATCCAAGAGGCTTCAGGAAGGTCTATAAGAAGATCACCTTCACCCTGACAAAAAATGTGATTGACAGTGACAGTTGACGTCTTTGACATGTTCAAAACAAGGTTTTCAGAAATGGAGTCAAATAGCAGCTAACGTGAAACTTGGGTTGAAGATTCCATATATGTGTGTGTTTTGAGGACACCCTCATTCTATTTTGAGGGCACCTTCATGGTATATAAGTCAGAACGTGGAGACAGAGGAGAGGCAACTTCATCTGGCCCGGTCGTCCTCCCAGCATTCGCGATGCTTGTCTGATACTTGTGCTGTTTGATTGTAATAAATCTAATTACTATCCAAGCTAGCCAGTGTCACAAGGCTTCCTTCTACATCTACACACCACAGGCTGTTAAGATATGACACTCATGTTTTAACACAGGAAGAGTTCAGGAGTTAATATTTGTTGGAATAACCCTGAAACCCTGATTTTTGCTACAGCTTTCACATGCCTTGGCATGTTCTCGACCAGACTGTTACACTGCTGTTTTGGGTGACACAAAAATTTAAGCTACTCTGCTTTGTTCAATGGCTTATGACAGATCCCCAAATCAGTACCTTATTATGCAGAATGAGGTGTGCATGTGGTGAAATTCAACAGATAGGGAATAAAACTGCTTCCATGTATTACGAGGGGCTTATTTGAGGAAGAATGATGAGTGGTTTTGTATTTTTTTTCCAGGAACATTCAAAAGATAAGCTGTGAGTCAGTTACAGAAAAAACGACATTTCAATTATAACTTCAAACATGTTCATAACCATTTTCTAACCATAACGTATACGAGTTGTCATAATTTCAATTTCATGTTAATTTATCCTTGCTACAGATCTTCATAGATTTAGGAGACAACACAGTGGATGCCTGAAAATGGAAAATGATTGTGATCTGAAACGCAGCTGACACATGGACTGAATCTAATGAAGTGAATCACAGGCAAAGAGTTAATCAGCTTATAACAGTGTGTTCCTCTGAGGAGCCGTTATTGTCCTGTTTAAATTCAAAGCAGGAGCCTGTATAGATCAAACACTTATTGATCTGAGGAAATCATTGCGTGTTGATATTTTTCTTATGATGAATTAAGCAAAAAAATGTAAATTAGATTAAATATGAAAAAAAAAAAAACAGCCATGCATCTCTTTGGTTTGGCTTTGCTACTGTGCCACATTTTTTCAGTGTGTGATGCATCTCTTCAGTATTGGGCTGCAGATATGGATTCTCCACCGCTCATTTCTGTGTTTGCATGTGTGTAGCAGTGAGACAACATTACAGTCATTTTTTATTATTAAATCAACAGGGAAGATAAAAGGCTCCGTTGCCCACATTGAATCGCAGCTGGAGATAAAAGCCCCTGACAGCACTCTGAAAGCAACATTATCAGAGAACACAAATCCAATCACAGGCAATTAACATGAGCCATCTCCAGACATTTGAATGTGATGTCTTCTTTATTCACTCGTTGGGTGTAAAGATGAAAAAGTGAAAGCCAAATAAATAATTAAGTTGCAATACAAGTGTATTGAATATTTTCTAAGAACCTGTCTTACATTTAGAAAATTGCTCATACAAAAAAGAACATAATGATGCTTTTACCATCGGGGAAATAAGAGGGAACTGTTTTGATTGTCAGAAAAATCCTTTCAAATCTTACAAAGAGGAGCGATTATGAGTCTCTTTCCATGTGATGTGTTGTATTGCCAGAATGCCGTTTTGAAAGAATCTTTGAACACGACTATTTTCACATGTAATAAGTGACTTTGATGAAAAGATGGTGAGTCTGTTGTTCTGGCTGAGCTTAGTAAGAAGACTGAAAACAGGGGAAGCTGCTATTAGCTTAAGAACATACTACATAATGCCTGTTAATATATTGTAACAGCTCTACTGTTTGTTGGTTGTGTTCAGTGTAGATGCTGTTAATTCCTACAGTGTTGAGTTAGTGAAGGCATCAGGAAGGGGGTGGAGGTGAAGGAGAGAGTGTGCGAGCAGGAGAAAGGAGAATGAGTTTATTCATTGAGTAAGAGATTGTTTGTTGTGCTCTTGTTGGAACTGGCGTGGTCACAGTCGTCAGTGACCTGTGAATAATAGCAGTTGTTACGAATCGGCTTGTTGTTACAGCGTCCGGACAGACGTTACAATATATTTGCGGAGTCAAACCACTGAAGCTTGTTTCCTTCATTGCCAGTCATCATGCTAAGCTAGGCTAACATAGCTAGGATATGGACTACAGATTTGAGATTGGTGACTTCAAGTCTATTGGCCCAAAAAAAAGTGCAAGAAGTGTTATTTTGTGAATGTTGAACAAAATCACTTAAAGCTAGGGTTGGTAGTCACGGAAAACTAGCATGAATTTGAATGTAGCATTTCCTCAGGACTCCGTCTAACCCCTCCCCTCGGAGTTCCTCCAAACGACGCCCCTGCTCACATGCACGAGCGCCGCTGATTCGTGATCATGATCGTGACTGATTCAAAACCGGTCCCCAGAACATCGTTTGTGTTTTGCACTATGTCAACTCATGTCTCACTCAGCAGTAAGAAAACACCAAAACATTATCACAGTGAAAGTTAAAAACACAAACAAACATGAAATGTACGCGCAGGAGGCGGGCAGAACGGCAGGACAGGATTGGATTGGTTTCATAATTTGGCTCCTGATGGCAGGGATTGGTTGTTGTTTTTTTTCCCAGGTTTACTCCGGCTGTAGATAGCAGCCTTTTTTCACTCTTTTTTAAGAACACATTATGTATTGATTGCCATCGGGACATAAAGATCATTTTAACCAGTATAACAAAAAGTGTATCTAAATCTGACTACCAACCCCAGCTTTAAGCTAAGTTGTGCTAAACTAAACAAAGCTTAGCTAAAATGCTTTATCGTACGGGTAACAGATTGGTGGAAAATTCTTGACAAAGAAAAAACATTTTTTAAAAATATTCTAAAAATGTTGAGGAGGATATCAGAGATAAGACCATTCAAATGGCTTTTGATTTCTTTCTTTCTCTCTAAAACAACAGCTCATAATGAAATCACACAGGCATTTTGAATCCTACATGGATTGCTTATGGCCCAGCATTTCTGAGCCCTCTGAGTCTGCATCCAGCTGTTCATGTTACATTTTTAACCACACACCGTTTGATGCAGCGTCAAGCAGCCCACTGCTGAGGAACATGCAGAAGTAAGACCACTGCAATCTGCCAGAAGCCATTAGCTGGCCACAAATGGATCTTACTTAGCCTTTTCAATCAATTGATTCTTTGTGACTAGAGCACAGGCAGTTCTTGGAGGTTATCAACGGGTCAGCAGGAAAGGGAAGTAGAGGTAACCACAGTTCAATGGTAAATGTTAAAGCAGCACATGGAGTCAGTACTCTAGTGCTGGTTATACAATTTGGGTTTTTTGTTGAAATCATACAACATTTTGAAGATATTTAGCCTTTTTTTAATGAAGTCATGGGGATAATGGATCAGAGCCTTTTTTTTGTGGGAACAGAAAATTGATCTTCTGCTGGAGGAGAAGCTGACTTTCATTAATCCAATCTGTTTCAGTTTAATTTGTGTCACAGGATTGTATGAATGCACCACACCACATCAAACCAGCAGCAGATATCTGCACATATTACAGCTTGGTAACAGCCCGAATTTAACATGAGAACAGATTTATTTTTTCACATGTCTTGGTGGAATTGCACGCTGTCTGAAATGTCATGGCAGTAATCTAGGACAGGAAAACAGCAATGAAAGGGAGAGAAGCAGAAGCAGCCGCCAGCTGGCTAACTTCAGGGCACAGAGCTGGAGTCACGCCTACATGATGAGCTGCATTATGGTGTTACTGGAGGAAAAAAATTAGCTTGGATCATATACCGCCATGTACACCAGGAACACCTAAAGGTTCCACTTTGCCCTTCCTCTAGTATTGCCCTTTAGAAACACTGTGCACTTTCAATGCTAGCTCCTGAAAAATCAATCACTAAATCAATGTGAGCGCAACACAGAAGGAAAAATAAGGAGGAGGTGCAAAAAAAAAAGACAAATTTTAGATGTGTGCTGCACATTGTAATTATATCCTCCATGGTAATTTCTAGTTTCCATAGGAACAGAGGCAACACAATCAATTAGGGCACCCGTATTGGCCTGCTGGAGACAAAGGTGTAATAAATATTGAACGATTAGAGGCAGACTTTTAGGGTGTGAACGCTGCACTTAACTGGAAACAGTGCAATCAAACAAAACACTCTATTTTTATTCGCATTGTCCTAATGTGCTGCTAAAACTTTCCAACCTGAAATTATGTCTGCCTGAAAGACTCATTTAGACGTCAGAGAGTTTTTATGTGGATGCAAAGGCTTTAATTAACCTACTCACCTTTGTTTTATCTGAAGCTCTCTCCTTATAATGAAGCCTTACTCTGACAGGTCAAGTGCATGCTGGGAACACGATGTACTCAGGAGAGCTTACCAACGTAATCAGTGAAGCAAGAAGCCCTTCCGTGTGTCTTTATGTACTGTACATGTTTGTGTCACACATGTGTCTGCAGGCAGAGATGGAAAACCTTGTCAGAGGACACTGGATGACCACAATGGAAACTTACCATCAGAGCTTTGAACCCACCCACTCACTCACCCACTCACGATAATGCAAACATACACACACCAAATCCAGACACACGCATACACTGCAAAAACTCAACATCTTACCACTTGAAATGCTCTAATTTTTAGTCAAAATGTCTTATCCCATTTGATTTAAGATACATTTACTTAACAAGTAACATTTGAGCAAGATAGAGGGACTTGTTTTAAGACATCTTAAATATCTTGTTAAGTCAAACAATCTTGAAATGATCTTGTTTTGAGTTGTAATTTAGAAGAAACAAGGTTTATTTTACATTTCATACATTTTCAAGCTTAGATCTTATTTGTACAAGACGGATAATCTATCAGAAAACAGCTCCATTGATAAAAGAAAGAAAGAAAGAAAGATTTTTTTTTTTTAAGGGTGGGTTTCAGTTTTCAGGCACTGTTTCTTCTAAATCAGTTAAAAATATACATCCTCAAACTACATGCACACAATGAAACAAATACTTTTGAGCATAGCTGGCTTATCCTAAAAAACAACATGAGTGAATATTAGTATATCCAGCTAACCATGAGAAGACATTATATCTCAAAATGCTCAAATTAAACTTTAAACTTTTAAACTTTAAACAAATCAAACTTATTTCAAGTACAAGATGGCCTTAAACCTAGAGAAGTGCCCCTATAAAACAACTCAAATTAAGGTGAATATATCTCAAATGAAGAACTTGACATGAAATTTGTGTAGAGTAGAGTGAAGAAATACTAATTGCTAGCATTCCTTGCTTATTCTAAGACACTAAGCTTTAAAATACTGGTAAAATATTGCTTAAAATATGTTTTCCCTATTAATTTTAAGATCACAGTTTTCTAAATATTACGTCTGATCTTAAGAAATCTTACCAAGCAAATTTCCCTTGTTCTATTGGCAGATTGTTTTTGCTTATTTCAAGGTAAAAGTACCCTGAAATACATTTTTGTTCTTGTTTTTGGAGGGGCATTTTTTCCAGTGTATACGTACGTAATGCCTTCCTCAGTCTCTTGCGTTGATGTTGAATTTGCGCAGATAAGATAAGATAAGTGATCCCTTTTGCTTTTTCTGAGTCACCTGAGTGTTCTGTTCTCCATCTATCACCGTAATTGCAGTCACAGGTAGAAGCAGAGGGCCGGACCCACCTGCCACTCTCTGTTTGCCTCCAGCTAGGTAAATAAAGTCTTCATTTCATGCGTTGGCTTTAAAACACAGACAGCCGCTGCTTGTCCACACAGACTCTGAAAGTCTGTATTACACTATCTCAGAAGCTCGATGCCTGCCCGTTCATACAATGACTTTAATTATGATAGATTGTTAATGTCACCGACTGATAGCCATCCACGTCAAGACCTAATAGAAATTTAATGACTTGCATAACAAATGGTCCTTGATTCATGCTGCGTTTAGGGGTGCTTTAGTAATGTGGATTGCAGGCTGAATTAGAAAGCTCTTGACAGAAAGCAGAGCAATTAAAAGCAGGAGGAAGAGGAAGGTTAGGCTTTTTACACAGCAGGAGGAAGGCAGAGACGTCTTCACCAACCTTGTAATTACAAAAAAAGGGAAATCTCAAGAGGGAAGCTGAGTGTGTGTGTGTGTGTGTGTGTGTGCAGCTCAGCTGTTGATACAGAATGTGAATCTGGCTTAACCTGATAACAGCACATTTCCACTTTAATGCAGTACATATCCCACACACCCACACAGACACAGAATTTTCCACTGGGTTGCTCTAGTTTTCCACATTGTTTTCATAGGCTCTCTCTATTTTGTGTCCCCCTTCAATTTTCACCCCCTCGCTCCTGTGTGTGAATATTATAACACTCAGCATGTCTGGGGGGGGGGGCTCAGGTTTTTCAAAATAATGTGTACACAAGAGCCACAGAACGGAGGCTCAGGAGGAAAAGCGAACTCGATCAGGCTTTGGATGTTTACATAAGAATAACTGGCCAACCGAAGCACAAATATTAGTCATGTGTCTGAAATAATGTTTCTGATATATTTAACTTTATGTTTGTGTAAAGCTGACTGAGCAGAGCTGAGAAGTATGGGGCGCCGTTTGTAAAGTTGTGCACACTGAAAATAACAGAAATATTTCTCCACAGTTAGCTCCAAAACCTCATAACAATGTAGAGTGAATTTTTAAAAGTCACTTTTTTTAAAATCACATTTAGAGGAATATTTTTGATCTTCTGCACATTTAATTTTGTTGTGAAAAATATATTAAGTAAAAAAAAATAAAAATCCAATGCTAAATATAAACATTAAACATTAAATCTAAATGTTCAACGATTAGTCTAAATGATCAGCGATGAATCTAAATGCTGAATATAAATCTAAATGTTAAATATAAATCTAAATGTTAAATATAAATCTAAATGTTAAATATAAATCTAAATGTTAAACATAAATTTAAATGATCAACAATAAATATAAATGTTAAATATAAATGTTAAATATAAATATAAATGTTAAATATAAATATAAATATTAAATATAAATCTAAATGTTGAATCTAAATCTAAATGTTGAATCTAAATCTAAATGTTCAACATTAAATCTAAATGTTCAACAATAAATCTAAATATTAAATCTTAATCTAAATGTTAAATATAAATCTAAATGTTGAAATGTTAAATATAAATCTAAATGCTCAACGAGATATATAAATGTTAAATCTTAATCTAAATGTTAAATATAAATCTAAATGATCAACAATAAATCTAAATGTTAAATCTAAATTTTAAATCTAAATGTTAAATGTTAAATCTAAATGTTAAATGTTAAACATAAATGTTAAATGTTAAATATAAATGTTAAATGTTAAATATAAATGTTCATATTAAATATAAAGGTTAAATGTTTCTTCAACATTTTGATTTAACATTTAGCTTTATATTTAACATTTAGATTTATATTAAGCATTTGGATTTAACAATGATTTTAACTTAATATATGTTTCACAAGAAAATTAAATGTGAAGAAGATCACAAATATTCCTCTAAATGTGATAAAAAAGTGACTTTTAAAAATTAACTCTACATTTTTATGACGTTTTGGAGCTAAATGTGGAGAATCGTTGCTGTTATTTTCAGCTTTACAAACAGCGCCCCATGGAGAAGTCCCAGTCTTCGGGTTATAAAAGACATCAGTTAACTTAACTCTGAGACTGAATTAGGTTTGTCATTTCAGGAGAACTATCCAGTCCCACAGGAAAATAATTTTAGAGAGGAGATCTCAAAAGTGTTTCATTTATGTCTCCTAGACAACAATGAGATCTGTTTGAAAGCAAAATGAGACTATAGCTTATGTCTCCTGTTTCTCATTCTTGCCTCCAGAAAAAAAGTTGCAAAAAGTCTCAGCTTAGTCTCCCTTTCAGTTCAAAAGGAGATCTGGTCAGAATCTGAAATGATTCTCAGGTATTTCTCAGGTGTTGTGATTCCTTTTGAGCTCAGGTGGAGAAATCAGGGAGCTCTCTCAATCTAACCTCATCCATTTGTTTTTGTCAGACTCAGTTTTTGTGTCTCAAGTTGAGCTCAGATGGAGCAAAGAAAGAGCCTGAGCTCATCTTTTCATTACGCTTATAGTGCCCTGCAAAATTAAGATTTCAATGTAATTATCCACAAACTTACAATTCTCATTAAAACATTTGAACCACTTCAAGATCAACTATTTAGATGTCAAAGGATCTCTTCTTTGACTTCACATTATGGTCCTTCCTTTACAAGTCTGTTTGGAACAAAACTCTTCACAAAGATTTAGTGGATTTGAGAGAAATTGTAAAAGATGGAGATTTCATACCAGGTATGACAGACCATTTATTTAAAATATGGGCCGCAAAAGGGCCGACCAGATTTAGCCAGATTAATTACAATTAAAGAGGGAGATTCTGTTGGGCGCTGGTGGCCTAGCGGTCTAAGTGCCCCACATACAGAAGCTACAGTCCTCGTCGCAGGGGTCGCTGGTTTGATTCCCAGCCAGTCGACCATTTCCTGCATGTCTTCCCCCGCTCACTACACCCCACATTTCCTGTCTCTCTTCAGCTGTCCTGTCAAATAAAGGCAAAAAGGCCAAAAATACATTTTTAAAAAAGAGAAGAAAATTAGCCATTAATGAGATCTCTCATTTAAGTCTCAAATAAGACTCATGTCATGGTCTCAACTATTTATCCTAGTGAATTTTAGGAGAAACTAATGAGAAACTAATGAGAACAATTTAAAACTTGAATGAGGCTGAAGTGAGAATCTCAATTTTGAGACTTAGAAGAGAAAGCCTTGAGCAGTTAAATTTTCCTCTGGGTTAGGAATGTAACCATATCAAAATCTCCCAATAATATCATGTTAAGTCCAGAATACAATATTTATTGTGATATTTAAAAATATGTTAAAACAGCCATTTATTAAACAAGTATTAAACATTAAGACGAGGTATGAGATGTGTCCTTATGACTTAAAACTCAAATTTCTAAAATAAAATAACTGCATCATCTGGACCTCGTAAACAAAACAAGTCATGCTCACATCTATTCAACAACAGATTATAACACCTCGCCTTTGTTGCAAGCGGTGAGTGATTGAAAGAGACTGAAGAACAAAACCTGTCATTTCCTGTTCACTTGTCATAACATGTGCTGTGATGGTAATATAGCTCTGAGTAGCTTGTGAAGTCATCCTCACCACGGCGAGGAAGATGCGCTCTGCTTGCTTGAGGCTCTGCGCAACTTCAGTCTCTCTTCATAGAAAGCTAGTATTATATTCGGTGATACATCTGATCTCTCGCACTGTTTTGGGGAAGTGAGGCTGGAAACACTTCCTTTAGAGTCTCCGGGCTTGGCTGGATTTCTTTTCATTGCATCTTGTCAAATCATTTCTGGGTGACGATTTGCAAAGGGGCTTCTTATAATGCTTGTAATCCCCGTCGTTGAGGTCAACACAGTCTGGCAGTGTCTGCATATTGTTTTTTGTTTGGCCGTCACCTTTTCTCTGTTCTCATTTCTTCACAAGAGGAAACCGAAATGCTTCCATGATTTGAAAGCCGCTAGAGCATCTGCAACTTCAAAATCGCCTCTCTGTTGCTCGCTACTAACGCAGGAGTCCGTCGTATTTGCTCAACTACACTGAGGCGGCATGCCTAGCACCAGGGCTTAAAATTAACACCCGCTAAGCGCCACTGGCGGGTAAAAAATTTGTTTGGCGTGTAAAACAAAAACACACACCAGCCAGTGGCCGATGGAAAATGTTGTATTGCATGTGAGGTTTTGTTTTCATACTTCGCCCATTTCTGCCAACTGTCAGGTTATTTTGACCCTCGCAGCCCACTGTACTTGTGTTGTGATTTGGTACGCTGGGAACGGCGCGACGTCAGCTACTGGAGTTCTATTCATTCCCTTTCCTTGAAGAAGCACGGCGGAAAGAGCGTTTCGAGGAAGATGTGGCAACAAATTCCCGGCGTGAAGCCACCACAAACAAAAAGGATAAACAGAGAGGCAGGAGACGATCAAGAAGAGGAACAGGCAGCTAAGGCTAAGGCATGATTTTTTTATTTGGCTGGTGAAAAATATTTTTGGCCGGTACATTTTTGGAGGTTACTAGCCAATGGCAGGTGAGGTTAAAAGTTAATTTTATGCCCTGCCTAGCACAAAGGAAGCAGACATGGGATGATGGATTCTGTAGTTCCCTCGTCCCTCTGTTTTGCTTCACTGCGGCTGAAACAAAACTACACTTTCATTTTCAAAAACAGTATTGACAGACTTTTGTTGTCACTATACCCATATACTGACGATACTGTTACATCCCCACTATCCATATATAATACAGTCAATCAATCAAATTGTATTAATGTATTTCTGAAGCTCTAGGTGAGCTAACTACTTCTAAAAAGAAAAATGTCACGCATTGATATGGACACTGACACCCCCCACTCTAATGTTTATTTTGTTATTTTATACATAATCTGTCTAATTCATAATTGTGCAATAGTCAGGTACACAGGTATTTGTGTTATCCTTATGTGTTATGTGTAATTAGGAGGAGCAAGGCTCAAGCAGGCAGTTTGGGGCAGCTTTGGAGCAGCTTTGGGGTCTTTTGGAGGTGCACATGCGCAGTTTAGAGAGCGGCCAAAGTGTTTATGCTGTACGCAGCCAAGCTGGGCTGTTGTACTCGTACTGTTGTATAAATCCTGCAAGTGAGTAAAAGTATCAAAACAACCCATGCACGCCTGGAAAACCACTTTTTGTGTCCAAGTGTGTAACACATGTCTGTGAACAATTTATTTGATGCATATATTAATTTTCTCGTTTGACCAAGCGGCAACCTCCGGTCTAAAAATATGAGTCCAATGCCGCTTGAGGCTGGCTCCGGAAGTACAGGAAACCACATACACACCAATTCAAAAAAGACGATCTTTACAGCAGAAATAAACATGTTTACAGCCTGGTACAAAAGACAAGTGTAGTCTGGATAGCTTGTTTCTCAATCGGCACACACTGTACGGGGGTGATTTTTTTGTCTAACGCTGCAATTTCGAAGATATTGAGATTATGAGTCTTCCAATGAGAGGCACAGCTGACTGCAGGAACACTGTAGCTGTTGGCTAGGAGGCTCAAACTTCGCCTCTTTACGTCACAATCACTCGACAGCAGCAATATGGCTGCCGATGTCAATTGGCCTCAAAACAGCGCTTCAGAAACAGATGGGTGACGTCACGGAGACTATGTCCATATTTTATACAGTCTATGCGTTTGACCCATGTCCCATCTGTTATAATGGATGAGGCCAGCCATACTGAAGCCAGCCACCAGAGGGAGCTCTAGAAGTTTTGGCTTCACTGCTGCAGAGCTGTTGTGCTGCCATGTTTTTAAAGTCTATGTTCCTGATGTAGACATACCATGCTTCCATTGCCCACATTAATGAGCAAGTTAAGCCATCTGCTGCAACCTGATGAGCATTATATACCTCAAAATGTTGCACATTCTGTGTGAAAAGAATTGATTTAGTGGGTCAACTTCTTTTTTTTAATTTTGATTTGCAGAAGTAGCAAAAAAATACATTTTTCACAACCCATCTGCACACCTCCGACAGATCCACTGAATCATATTCCCGCATGTTTTATCTGCCTGTAATCCCTCTCTCTCTCCAGGCTCTCTGACATGTTCCCTCCATTTTCATCTGAAGAGCTGACACAGTTCATTCCCCCTGAACCATACTGACAGTGCCACCCAGCAGTCATACACCTCTCCAGGGCTGTGAGGTAGATCAGTGCATTTCTGGCTTGACACGAAGTGAAAGATGCACCTGCTGTGTTTTTAAATTCAGGCTGTCATCTGTTTGGAAACACACACAGGTACACACACACACACAGAGCAGCTGATTGAAGGAGCTACAATTGGAAATAGAGGAGCGGGAGCTGTTTGTGTAAGTGGGTAATAAATCATATGACTGATTGTATTCATCAATATAGGAAATTGATGCTGTTACTTCAGCTGCTATATTTGAAAACTGCAGACAGCCTACGTTTTCGGCATTACCTAACTTCATCCCCGTGTTTCTGTCGTTTGAGCTAATCCTGAAAATTCAGATTTTCATGCTTTTGTGGGTCCTTCAGTGCAAAGCATGCTATAGCGTGTCCAAGTTTATATATGTTGAGAGAGGAGGGTCAAAGCATGAACTGCCCTGTGGGGGATACGGTTAACTGGTTAATGAGGATAATGCAAAGAGACAGCTCCCTATCGGCTCACAACCGAGCCTCTGTAGTGGCGAGGAAGTCACAGCAAATATGTCAGGGACAAATACAAACAGCAGGGAAGGTGCTGAGTTGTCGTTTTCTTCTCATACTGAATATGAGAGGCTAAGCCAAACCTTTATCCAGCTGTCTCATCTGCTGCAGAACAAAATGATCAGTAAGACAAACACTGTAAAAACTCAACACTAAGAATCTTGTTTCTAGTAAAAAATGATTTTTTAGACTTAATGAGCCACATTCTCCAAACAAGTCCAGAAAAATATATTATTTTAAGATACTAAAAGCCATAAATAAGACCTGACTTGCTTGTAATGAGCAAAAACATCTGCCAATGGAATCAGAAAAATGTACCATTAAAGTTTCTTGAAATAAGAATAATGTTTTATTTCAAGAAACTTAAAGTTCACTAGTCTTATTCCATTGGCAGAGATCTTTTTACCCATTAGATGCAATTCAGGCCTTAATTATGGCTTGTACAGTCTTCAAATAAGACATTTCTCTTAACTTCTCAGATGAATGTGGCTTAATTTTTGTCTAAGAAGATATTTTTTACCTGAAATGAGACATAGACTGTATAAAATATGGACATAGGATCCGTGACGTCACCCTTCTATTTCTGAAGAGCTGTTTGAGACCAATCGGCGGCGGCAGCCATATTGCTGCTGTCAAGCCAGTGTGACGTAAAGAGGCGGAGTTTGAGCCTCCTAGCCAACAGCTACAGTGTTCCCGCAGTCAGCTGTGCCTCTCATTGGAAGACTTGTAATCTCAAAAGCTTCGAAATTGCCGCGTTACAAAAAAATGCACCCCCCCATACAGTGTGTGCCGATCGAAAAATGAGCTATCCAGACTACACTCCTCTTTTGTACCAGACTGTAAACATGTTTATTTCTGCTGTAAATATCGTCTTTTTCCCATTCATGTGTATGTGGTTTCCTGTACTTCTGGAGCCAGCCTCAAGCTGATCCTCCATGAATTACAGTTTTTAGCATTCCGCATTGGACTCATATTTTTAGACCGGAGGTTGCCGCTTGGAAATGAGACAGAAACACTTTTTGAGCTCTTGCAGTGAAACAGAGAGAAAAAGTGGGAGAAATTTTGAAGTTGCAGAAGCTTGACATTTTTCCAGCAATCTGTGTACAGTATATATACACAGCTGCCAAAACAATTCATGTTAACTTAGGTGGATGAAAGCTGCAGCCTTCCAAGTAGCGTCAAAGGAATATTTCTGTTATTTCAAAGGGATTTCCCCGGGACAAAACAGGATTAAAACCTTTACTTCCGAGCTGTTAGGAGAACAAATATATCGAGCATCTACAAGAAAACAGCTCATGGCAAAATATCAAATTAATTTCCTCCCATGATAGAAGACAAGTTAATGAAAGCAGCTAAGGCTCTGACAAACAATGGATTAACAGAGCAAACTGATTCTGACAAATTGCACGCCTTGTACTTATGTTCATGAAGCACGATGGAAGAAAGAAAATTGGCGCCATGTTGTTCTGTTAGGGAGACAGGAAGCTGAAAAGCAGTTGGATGCAGTCTTGACATCAGCAGGGTCATCCTGACAGCAGAACAATGTGTGCTGTCTTGTCTGTCCTGCTCCTCACCCCTGCTGTATGGCAATTAGTACAGGAAATAAAGCAGGGCGCTCTCACTTAACCTCCTTATTGGCAGCTTTATTCTATTTCCCTCATCCTTTGTTCTGTAACCGACAGGAACCCAAATGGAGAGATGAAAAACTTTAAAAAGAAAGTGCAAAAAAACAGACAATGATTTGACCGTGAATTCTGGGGATCCTGCTTTTTGTACAGAACAATGATGCTTGTTAATGTTTTTGGAGGTGTTTTTAATCTTGTATTATAGCAAAGTTAACTGCTTGGTCTAACAGGACTCAAAAATCTGATTTGGCAAAAAATTTGGTCCAAACGTTCATGGTCCCCAGAAGATGAATCGTCTCACTTTAGGCGTTTTTCGACCGGAGGAACTTTACTCCAAAACTAGGGATGTTACCCCTGGACTATGTGAGTTTCGACCGGAGGAACCGGGGTCTAAGTTTAGTTCAGGGTAGATAATCTCCCCCCTGAAAAGCCCCTGCTTGGGGGTTAGTACTTTTCAAAGGTCCTGGGACTTTCGGCTGAACGTAACACAGTTGTTGAAACACAGAGGGAGTTCCTGGGAATGCATGCTAGTTTAGTTTTTTATTAAGATTTTAAATTATTATTCAACATCATTTTTTTTCTCCATACGTCACTGGCCTGATTTGCACAATCTACCCGGGACTTCAGCCCGCGGTGGAAACGCAGACAACAATGGGGGCACAGGAACCTTTTAGTGCTGGGGTAAGGTGTAGTCTGGGGACTTAAAGACTTCTGTTTATTTTATTTAAGTTTGCTTGGAATACTATTGACAGCAACAAACAAGGTTTGGTTTAGTCTTTGTTGTGTTTCTTTTGACTCCTTAAGTTTAGTTTTTTCTCTAATGACAGTAATGACAGGGACACAGAGAGCATCAGTGGTAGTTTTGACCAGTCTTGATATTAAATATGGAGTCCGCCCAGTCCGAGACAAGACCGTGTGAAAACGCTTTAGATTCCAAGACGAGACCAAGACCTGAAATAAGCGGCCTTGAGACCAAGACTGGTCTTGAGTACTACAACACTAGAAAATGCCATCATACCCGACAGGTATAAGCATGTTAGCCTTGTTGTTGTGGGGTCTTTGGCTTTTTTTCTATTCAAATGCAAAAAGAATGAAGGAATACCGATTCAAAGTCAGGTTGAATCGCCCTCGCGTCTCAAGGGTCATAAAATCAGCAGGCTGTAAGCTGTAGTTATTTTTTTCTTAGTGAAACATAAACAGAACACTATCAGGGGAAATCACATCTTTGAGAGCATAATCCTGAGAAAGTTCTTCTTTATGTGTCACATGACGAGGATACCGAGTACATTTAACTCTCGGCACATACATTAGCCGCCCTTGTTGTGAACCTGGTAACATGCTGATGTTTGCATTTAGATAAAAGCATCACTTTGCCTTCGTACAGCTTCTCTGAGCCATGAGCTGTGGACTCTTGGTGTCTCCATATAGGGCTTCCATGCTTTTTGTTGGAGATAGTCATCACTACAAAATGAGATAATTCACCGTTGATCCCATCTTTCCCAACTACAGCTTCTTTTAACAACTACACAACAACAATTTTAGAGTATACTGAGAAAAAATACAGTAAAGTACAGATGATAGAAACAGCTTACTAATAAATTCAAGTTCCCCAGAGAGTCAGTCCTGTCTCATGAATGAATGTAATTACAGCTTGTATTACATTGGTGGTATAACACAGACAGGCACTTACTGAGATTATTCACAGGCTCCATGTGCACAGAACAGTGTGAAACCTGTATGCAAATACAGTTTCCAGCACTTCTAAATATAGGATACTTTACACCAAGAAATCTGTGAGTGGGGAGGGAAGGTGACAGAAGCAGGGAAAAGAAGTCTCAGAGTCTAGTGGGGAAATCTGCCAACATATATGAAGCTAGTGGTGGTGTATTTCTCACCGACATGCCATAAACATATCAGTTGACTGCCGCATTTACTCTGTACAAATGTCATACACCAATCAGCCAATAAAAGCAGGATGCAGTTCTGTGTGGAGCTGTGTGGCCAACATCAAGCCCTATCTTATCTCTATACCTTTTTTCACCCCTTCCCATCCATCCACAACCCCCCGCCTCCTCTGTAGTTATTCTATTTCACGATTTGTCATGCCGCAACGACACGCTGAGGCAACGGGCACTATGCTGGTGCCTGTGAGCTGAGCCTCTCGGGGGCTGAGATAAAGCTAAGCTGACAAGTGGGTTCGGCTGCGTCACAGTGTCTTTTGAAACAGCCTCAGAAAGGAAGAAAATGAAGGCGAGGCATGTTACGTCCGGAGGTGGCCCCCTCTACACTTCACCTCTTGGCTCCTCCTTTGCACCCAGCTGCTGGCCTCTGCTAAGGCTGCTTCTTCTTCGGGTAAAGCTACCATGTGGCAAAGCAAACACAGAGGCAACCAAAAACCATACCCCCAAGAAATCATAAAAATCCCTCAATCAATCCCTATGTTGATTTGACAAGCCTAGGCAGAACCCTGCCTCTGTTAATTCTGTGCACAGGAAGAAGCAGAGCCTTACACAATCTCTCATTTGACACACGCACACACAGGTGTGTCAGCATAAGGCTTCTGGAAGAGCAGCACTCACTCTGTGGTGAATACAGACAAATGCATCTCCCTCACATCTTTCTTCCCCCACAGTCTTTCCTTTCACGCCCATCCCCCCCACTCCGCGGAGGGCCCTGGTTAATAATTGAGGTATACTCCCTCTCTGCCACTGGAGCTTCCCTCAGATTTTTATTTTCTCCCATTTTCTGGGTATCATCAATATCATTTCTAAAAAGGGAAATTTCTGATTGTTAATATTTGATGTGCCCTACTTCCTTCTGTTTTTGGAAAGGGATTTTCCAGCTCAAGCTGAGTATAAGCAGCATTAGAAATGAACGGTTCAGAGGCATCAGTGTCGTTAACTTTCTCTCACTAACAGCTTCTCCTGCTCTGCTAAACATATCAAACAAATCACATACTTTACTCAACACTTCTGAGAGAAGATGTCTTTGTAATGAACTGCACAGAGACCTTTCATGTCCCGATACATTCATGGATTAATACAACAAACCGAATCAAGAGGAAATTTGAATTTAGAATGGAACAAAAGTGACTCGATGTATAATGAGGTGTTTACTGACACCTGCTGTCTGAACACAAGAAGTCCCATTTCTACAAACAAACATAGTAAATGAGAATACATGTGTACACATATATAATTACATCAATACTTAGATGTTTGAGGCAAACAAATACACACATATAAGCAATCTATATCTCTTTCTCTCTCTGTCTGTGTATATATATATCTATATATATACAAATATATTTATGTAGATTTGTATATATATATAAATATGCATATATATACACATGGATATACATATACACGCATATATATACACGCATATATATACATACATATATTTACATATATATATAGATAGATCTATATGTATAGTTATAGATATAAATATAGATATACACACCCATTTATATACACATATGCATACACATATATATTTATATAGAGTTGTATAAACATATACATATATATATTTATATACATAGATTTGTATGTGCACATACATATATAGATAGAAAGATATATAGATATGTATGTTGTTATGGATATACATGTAGATATACACCCATATATATATATTTACACACATGCACTTAGATATACAGTTGTGCTCACAAGTTAACATACCCTGGCAGAATTTATGGTTTCTTCAGTAGTTTCTGTTGTCTTTATGATATGAAAAAAATAAACACAGTTGTTTGATAAAAAATTTGTTTCACCCAATCACTAACCATGAGTGAAATTTGTTTTTTCTCTTATCATTCATATTCTCTGAAAAATGGCCAAAATAAATCACAAATTCTGCAAGGGTATGTAAACTTATGAGCACAACTGTACATGTATCTTTCTCTTTCTTTTTCTAAGTTTCATACATACAGAATGATAGATAGATAGATAGATAGATAGATAGATAGATAGATAGATAGATAGATAGATAGATAGATAGATAGATAGATAGATAGATAGATAGATAGAATGATAGATAGATAGATAGATAGATAGAATGATAGATAGATAGATAGATAGATAGATAGATAGATAGATAGATAGATAGATAGATAGATAGATAGATAGATAGATAGATAGATAGATAGATAGATAGATAGATAGATACATTCTATATCAAATAGTTACTCACAGACGGGCATAACAGACATAAATCTTATCTTAAAAAAGATTACACAGCTTCAGGTTTGTCTTCAACATTTGTATTCTTTTATAAATATTTGAATAATCTCGTCCAACAATAAAAATCTAAAACATAAATCTAATTAAAATGTACAGATATAGACTGAACAGAAAGTAATCAGAGAGCAGTATCACACACAGCTCACCCATTAACACCAATAGAAAATATAATTTATGACAGTATTAAAATGAGACATAAGGCAAAGAGGCTGAAAGGGTTAACTGCCTGAGATTAAAGGAAAAAAGCTCTTTAACATTTTCTTTCTGCGAACTTATCTAATAAAAACAAACCCCAAACCCCAAGTGTAAATAAACAATCCTCATGATGGATTTGTATGAAGTCCAGCTCTAACTTTCTTCTTCTTACAGTGTTTAATCATTAGCAGGTGATAAAGGCAAGAGCAGAAGACATAACATGATTCCTACCTTTGGCTTTTAGTGCAAACTAGGATGACTTTTAACAGCAGCGAACACTCAGCTAAGGCTTCATCCTGCTTTACATTCAATATGCATAAACGTTAGTATACATTCAGCTCAGAACTACCTGCCTCTTTTCAAGTTTAACATATGAGCTTCCTTCAATGTGCAATCAAGCATGCAGGGATGGTACCTGAATACAAACAAAACTCTGAAACTAAAATAAAAACATTCCAGTTATGAAGCGTACGATCATGATGGAAGTGCTCTCTATCAGAATGTGCTCTACATCCTATCTAATGCAACAATAATCCGTTATGAGTCTTAACTGCTCACATATGCTGTGGTACTGCTGTGTTCTTAGCTTTGTGCCTCTGCAGTCTCTGGCGTGTCATCGACAACACCGGCAGAGCTGGCAGGCTCAGAAATAGTATCCTGCGACACCGGGATGCTCGAGTCACTCGGGTTCTCTGTGGCATCTTCAAGGCCTACGAGGTTGCTCGCTGTTTCTGTGCTTGGAGAAGTGGTAGTGATCGTGTCACTTACACCTCCCTGCTCTGCCTCCTGGGTCTCTGATTCTTCTTCTCTCTCTGGAGACGGTGGTCTTTGGTCAACCGATGAGGTTTCTGTAAAAAAACAGTTACATACACAAGTGCAATTGAATTATTGAATTGCACTGATTCATGTGGGACACTTCTTTCATGTGACTGGAATAGAAATATTAGGAGAAAAAAGAGATAACTGAAAGAAGACTTGACTGCTTTTCTTTTCTTTTCAAGCAGAATGACATTAAAAATTAGAGATAGACCGATATGATTTTTTAGGGCCGATACCGATACCGATTATTAGTAGTCAAGGAGGCCGATAACCGATATTTGGAGCCGATATTCATTTGTAGTAAAAGGGAAAATATTGGAGTCAAAATTTTGAATAATACAAACTCAAACACTTAACTTTGTTTAAATACCTTTAAGCATATGTTTATTAAACAGCCTTTCAGATTTGCAACATGTTAAAGGTTGTTTTTTATCTTAGAAAATATTGTTTTAAAATTCTAACAAAAAGTGCGGTGAGCTCCCAGCATGTCTTATAAACTTAAATGAAAACTTAAACAAATAAATAGCTCTCTAAAGTTTTCTACAGTAAATACAGTTTTCCAAAATGTCAATATAACTGAAATATTAATCTTTCACTTATCTTTGTTTTATGGGGATATTTCAGTTTTTTTGAAGTAGGGTTGTATGAGTTTTAAATCACAAGTAATTGTAGGGGCCACAACGGATGCCGCTCAGCTCGTCTCCTGTAATGAGAAACTGCAGAACGCAACGGAACGCAACCTAGGCTACGGTTTCTGCAGACTGTGTCATTTCTGCCAAGTGATTTAGTGAATTTTGAAAGATTCCAAACTGATCAGTGCACCGCAGGCGGAAGAGCACGTCTGTGTTGCAACCGTAAATAGTGCAAAAACGAAACTGACTTTCTGGTGGCAAAGTAAAGTACTCCAAGTAGAGCGTACACCTAAACAGAAGTGAGTGCTCGGGTCGGAATCTGTCAAAATTCGCTAAATCATGTGGCAGAAATGAGACCGTCTGCAAAAACGGTAGCCCTGCGTTCCATTTCCAGTTTCTCATTGGCTGATTGACTGCTACCCGTACCCTTGCTCTGTGTGTAACCAATCAGATGGTGTTGTGAGTGGGACAATGCTGGAGACAGAGTAGTGACAGCAGACAGAGAGGTGCGGCTGCATCAGTGCCAAAATAACCCAGTTTTAAATTGATCTCTTATCAGCCGTCGGATTTTAAAAAAAGGCAGATGCTGATATGCGTCAAAAGGACGAATATCGGCGCTGATAATTGGCCCGGTCGATAATCAGTCTATCCCTATTAAAAATATATAAATGTGTCACTTAGGTGCACAATCTGTCGCTTTTAGATGCTTTAGAGGTACTTACCCAGGCTACTCTGATCACAAGAGTCATCTCCATGATTAGCAAACATGGAGATCTGGCCCATGTCGATGTCTGACAAATCTGGAGACTTAGTTTCGGGTATGTTGGAGAGATCTGTAATTCACAAAAAGACAAATGTGTATTTTATTCTGTGTTGACAGACAGAGTGGGACAACTGAATCAGGAGCAGAGAACAAATTTGTCCATCTTAAATTAGATGATGTTACCTAGTCTATCCAAGTCTACGTCTGGCTGTGTGGTTGAGGTTTCACACAAGCCCTGCTCAGCTTCTTTGATTTGATTCAAATCTATTTCACTGGCGCTGGACGGGCTGAGCTCAGCTGCTGAAGGCACCTGAAAACAGAAAATGTGTTTGGAGTAAAAAAAAAATTGTGTCAACAGAAGTCTCTGCCAAAGAACATTTCATACAAGAGATGTAATGATATGCACCTCGGTCTGTTCACTTGGAACCGGCTCTTCACTGTCGTGAAGAATCACAGGCGATTGCTGAGCTGTCTTTTCGGGGGTGCTGGGTTGAGCCAGACGAGTCGGGATTCTGTGCAAGTAGCCATAGCCAATGCCACAGCCTAAACTAATTTATAACACAAATGCAACAAGGGTATTACGATGAATTTTTCATGAGCCTGTTCATATTCAGGTGAAGTACTGAAACACCTACCTTCCCTCTCCTCCCCACGCTCCATTTGGAGTCACCACCACCTCTCTGCACTGGTCAGTCTGCGTGTTGTACACCAGCAGCTTCAGGGGTTTGCCCTCGTTGACTTCAATCAAGGAGAAGAAATCCTCAGACTGCAGGAGTCACACATAAGGGAAAAAGAGTCATACAAGATATCCTTCTGTTATACTTTCAATACATTACTTTACAGATAAGAAAAACAGGGCAGCTTACATCTTGTAACACCTGGTCAGCTCCCACAATGAAGTCACTGTGAGCATTAAGGCCGGCCAGAGCTGCGGGAGAACTGGATTCAACATCCTGAAAGAGATTACATTTATTTGTACACTGAATGGATTAAATCAGCCCAAATTATGCTGTTCAATTAGATTTTAAGTACAAGGAGGACACATCAAATCTTGCCAGTTTGGTGCCACAACCCCTACATGAATATGACTTTTATAAAACTTAATAAACTCCTAACAAATGTCCCTGTAATAACATAGACTGCTATGCATGTGCCTCTTTAAATGGATTAAACTTAAAAGAAAGTACAAAATCAAATGAAGCTGGCTACTGTCTCAAATCTGCCAGTAACTTCTTTATAAACCTTAAAAGTTGAAGAGTAGCCAACATTCAGGCTACATGTGACTTACCAAGACATGCCAAACATTCTCATTGGCTCCCTCAAAACTGCAGAACCGGACACTCGCACCCAGCAGACCCTGACCGCCCCACATGTTACTGGGCGTGACCTCCAGCTCCCTCACCCGCTGGGTTTTAGAGTTGTACACTTCCAGTTTGACTGCTTTCTCCATATTGGCTTTGAGCAGGTCTTTCAGCAAGTCGCTCTCTTTGTTCTAGAGGAATAGAGATTTGTGGACTGTTTCAGCTGTGACAGAGAGAGATCTGGAAACAGCTGTCATGTAAGAAAATATGAAATGAGATCATAGCGGGCAGTGTGGTCACTTTTCTATGTTTGGGCTGCAACTCAGGCCTGATGTCTCATTGTCATTGTGGGGGGGGGGGGGGGGGGGGGGGGGGGGGGATTGTTTTGTTGAACTGGTTTTGTGGTAAAAACATGGCACAGAAGCAACCATCAATATAAGACAGTGTTAAAAAGATAAACTGAGTCATATCAGAGAAAAAAGGGAATCAAAAGCGAGTCAGGACCAAGACAAAACAGAGGAGTTAATGTTTGTTTTCCCACAAAATATTGTTTTAAAGTCATAAAAATCGTTTTAAAAGGTACAGCTGAGATGATAACATCTTCTCCATCTTCATTGCAACAAATTCACATTTTTCAAAATATCACACACCTAAAAAAGGAATGACAAACTGGTTCACTGAATAAATCTGATTACATTTTGAAACTTTGGTCTACTGTTCACATTCTGGGACTTTAAAATACTAATTCTAAACAACATTATTCCTCTTTTTATTTAATTACTGTAAAGACATAATAGTTAAAGAATATCTTGCACCCTAAATGAGTGAGGAAGAAAATTTGAAGTTAATAGGAAAAATAATATTTTTTTATACTATAATTTGGGGTTAAATTGCTGGGTTAAAATGGTGCCAGTATCATTTTAAAGGCTTGTGTTTCACTTTTGTTTGTTTTTTTAATTGTTTGCAAAGCAGTTTTTGAAGGTTATTTTCATGATTTACTGTTTTTATTTTGTTTGTTTTACACTTTGGAAGCTTAATTAGATAGAAAATGTAGGCTAGGCTTAAATAAGCATTTGATTCATCCTTTTCAGTCATCACTTAATACATTACTGTTGCTTTGTTGAAAGTGTCTGTACTTTGAAAGTTATTGTTATATAATGACTGAATAAATATTTTGAAATTGTGTAATTTAGTTCCTGCTAAATATCAGGGTTATCACACTTTATCAATGTTCTTTTTGAGGTTATTTTTATTTTAAAAGAAAGAAAACCTGTAAAACATAAAGCAGTATGTCAGTTTTCTTTAAGTGTATATGTGATGTGATTGTTGGTGGAGTTGTCTACAACACAAGGGGCATCAGTTGAAATCTTGCCTAGGGCACCAAGTCGTTTAGGGCCGGTTCTGCATTCAATACATACCTATGTTGACATACCTATAAGACTCCCATCCTGCAGGACGGAGCGCTACCACAAGTCCTTCATCCCGTCTGCAATCAGACTATTTAACACCAGCACCGCAATGTCCCTTTAATTACCCGCTAATTATCTGTTATCATCTTCTTTTCACTACATGGCAGTTACTGTGTGACTTGGCAATATGTCTCTGTCTTGCCAGGTCACTGTTTATGATTCACACCGACAAACTATTCTACCAATCTTCCTTTTGAATCGCACTGATTCTTCATACTGTGTATGTTTTTTTTATAACCTGGTGCAATTTTATCTGTGCAATAACTTACATCACCATCTATTCATCAGATATAAGTGTACATATATAAAAGACCTGCGGTGTATATATATATACATATATATATACACCACAGGTCTTTTCTTCCTGCAGTGGTCAGACTATATAACCAATAATATAACCAATAATATATATATGTTGTAGCTATGCTTATGTTTTACCTCTTTAATTTGAATTTGAATTTGAATTGCTACTAACTTTTTAATAAGTGTTACTTTATAGGCTCTTGTTTGCTTTATATATTTATTTTCTTTCACTGTCTACTTTGTTACTGTGACACTTGAATTTCCCAGTTGTGGGACGAGTAAAGGACTATCTCATCTTATCTTGTCTTTTCTTATATAGTGTGTATATATCTGTAATATTTGCCATATTGTATTTGATTCTATTTATATTTGATTCTATTTTATTTTATCATTATTATTTTTATTATATTTTTAAATATGTGAGTACATTGTTTGATTCCCCTGCCCTGTGTAATAAACTGCTGTAACAAAAGAATTTCCCCCAATGGGAGATCAAATAAAGTATATCTTATCTTATCTTATCTTATATTGTCATGTTCAGTGATATTTCCACTTCTGCTTATTGTTAGTGTAAAACTAACTTCAACAAAAGCATCATGGGACTCTACTCACAAGTCTTGTATTTCCAATGGAGAGAATGAAGTCAAAGAAAGGCTCCAGCCCAGCTCTCAGAGCAGGGGAGTCCTCTTGAATCTGAAATATAAAAACAAAAACAAGTTGATTTGGTGTTAAAGTGAGTGTGTCGTCGCCCTCTAGTGTTCAAGTAAAGACATTGCAGAGTCCAGAATTTGGGGTTCCTCAAAGCGAGATTCCTGCACCACCACAGCAGCATGAATGGGACTACATATAACTTTATAATTAATTCTGTAAGTTTCTGATTCAGGATAGAGACAGCCACAGCCTTAAGTGATGATATACAGCTTGGGTGCGTGCCAAATGCCACCTCATCATGGGCGTGCACCATTACAGCTGACCACGACGTATACTACACTTTAAGAATGACATGACAGTCACAAACTAGCATGTAAGTCTCTTCTGCAATAAGTGAAAAAACAATAACTATCAAGTGAAAGCATGGTTAGTAAGTAAATTAGCCATTAACCCCAGGCTGAAATGTGAGGGACAGTCAGGTCTGTGTTGTAACCTTGCAGGAACTCACCCCGTGCACATGATATCCATAGTTAGTCCCCCCGTCCGTCAGAAAGGAGCTCTGTGGCAGACCCATGGCCTTTAGCAGGTGCGTGGTGTTATCACTGCCTGGATTGTCACTGAGGTAGAGAGATGTTGGAAGGCATTACTGAAAGCATACAGCTGATTCAAAGCTAGCTAGCGCCGACAGCAGAGGTAGAGTGGCAGCAGCCTGCGCTTCAGGGCCAGGCAAGGCTGATAAATAAAGATGCCAGAGCAACAGAGCTGTGCAGAGATCGATTAGACGACCTTGAAGGTAGACAAGGAAGATACCTCAAAGCAGGGGCGTCGCAGTCAGTGGTGGACAAAGTCTACAGCCTCATTACTTAAGTCAAAGTATAGATCCTCCAGGTCAAATATTACTCCAATACAAATGAAAGTTGCTCTGTCAAATTATTACTTGAGTAAAGTCCTGAAGTACTTTTTAAAAACTCTCAAAACATTGTATTTTCACAATACATAAGTGCAGTCAAGAATCCATAGGAGTACATTCTGTTACATTATGTTTATTTAGAAACCATTACTTGAAATCTCTAAAAACTATACCATGGAATAAAAACAGACACGAAGTCACTCCAAGCACAGACAACTTAGTTTGAAATGTTCATCTGGAATAAAACAAATGTTACATAGCTCAACACAATTTCTCAGGTTGGACTGTGAATTTTTGTATGTTTGTGCAGAAACAAGGGGAACATTTCAAAAGAAAGGTATCATTCTTCATTTCAAAAACCTCTAACACCAGCTGAAGGTATGGCCGTGGGAGATCAGGTGGAGAATTATAGCCATCATTACCACCTCTAAATGACCAGCCTGATCTGAGTGAAATTTGCTCTGTGTTTGCTCCACGTTCAACCGTGGAGACGCACGATATACAAGTAAGACTAAACCACTGAGACAAACAGAACTACACAAACACATTTTACTGTCTTAAGGATCAGATTTCAGAAAAGAGAAGGACATTCAGGAGCTGACTTCAAAGCAAAAGTAGTGAGTAACTAGAGCACTGATAGAAATGTAGTGGAGTACAAAAGTACAATGATTGTCATCTGAATGTAGTGGAGTAAAAGTAATAAGTTCCACCAAAAAAATAATACTCAAGTAAAGTACAGATACTCAAAAAATTTACTTAAGTACAGTACTCAGGTAAATGTACCCTGTTACTGTCCACCACTGGTCCTAATGGGGGGAAAAGTGAGACTGACTACCTAGGGCCCAATTGGGGAGGGGGGACCCAAATGGCTCTGAAAGTTTTCTACTACGCTTTTCTTTTGTTTTGTTATAACTGCAATAAGATAACTAAAACTGTCAGAAATAAACAAACATTCAGAATTCCTTTCTGGAAAAAAGGGGAGTGTGATTAACACATTAATGTGTTAATCACTTTTTTACTGGACTCTCACCAACACCTGTTGCAACCATAGACTGTAAATAAAAATGGACAGTGTTGCTCCGCCTCTTCCCGTTGAACAGTTCTGAAGCCAAAAAATCCCTCTCCTGGGCGCAGCCATTGTGCAGCCAGAGCCTGTGAAGCCTTTGTAATAAGCTCTGCCCTACAGCGTAACGTCACAAGACGCTGTGTGCCCTTTGAAGTTTCGTTCTACGGCGGCTGTGAATCAAAGGAAACCAGGAAGTAAAACCCAGTTTTTAAACTCTAATAACTAACGAAAAATAAACTTTTCAGAAAAAAGAGGCCTTGGACACAAAACAGTCAAATACTAACTACATATAACCACAGAATACGGATGTGAGAAACATTCGTACAACGTGTATTTATTTTTTAAAGTTTGACTGCGAGACAGATTTTTTGACCTATACTGCAGCCAGCCACCAGGGGGCAGTCACACTGCTGAAAGCCTCACCACCAGGGCCGTATCCGGCATGCTTGGTTGCAACACAGCCTAAATAGTTTATTAAACTTAAGTACTTCCTCTGACAAGACAAATGCCCAATCATTGTTTAGGATTTTTTTTGGGGGGGGGCAGCAATCAGATTTTAAGGGGGTCCCTGGTCACCCCTGGCCACATTCAGATACGCCCCTGAGAAAGACATGAGTTAGGTCATTCAACTGGGTCATACACCAATATCCACTTACAGTGTAAATGTTATTGTCGGTGGAACACTACCTGATTCATCTGACCTATAAAAACACTGTTGCATGTGACCCTACTCCTGCAAATGATCTATTTGAGTCTCAGCTGTCTGCTAACAGAAGAGCTGTTCATTTCACCGTACAGCACAACTGTTTTACAGTCATGAGACTAGGTGTGTCTTGCATTGTGCTGAATGTCAAGGACGACACAACTTTCAGAGCTTCTTGTCAAAAACAGTTAAGCTCCTGAGACCCGAGCTTTTGTCTGTTTTTAATTTCCTAATGCTAAACTAATAAGTATAAAACCTGAACATTTTCGTTAAACAGGAAGTAGTTTCCACAAAAATGATATCCTCATACCTTGAAAATCAGTTTTAGTTACTGTATAACACAAAAGAGTCATCAATGTGTAACATATTATAAAACAATTGCTGTGGAAAAAAAAGAAGGAATTGTAGTTTTCAGAAATAATACGGGTTTGTTTTAATGCCTAAACATGATTGGCCTAAAAAAAAAATCCAACACATCTCTGCATTATCTTGTGTGTCTGCTGAATACGTTTTTGACCAGTGCTTTGCGCAACTAGAAAAGTAAACAATCACAATTATCTACTGAATGTCCCCTTTGTTTTGCTAAAGGAGCAGCCAGTTATTCAGGTAGGGTATCAGTCAGTCAGGTTTGGTGTCTGTCAGTCAGGTTGGGTATCAGTCACTGGGTAGGGTATCAGTTAGTCAGTCAGTCCAGCAGATGGATTATAGATCAGTCAGTCAGGGAGGTTAGTGGTTCCCAAATGCTCTCCTTGGAGCCCCTCCAACTGTATTTAAGAAGAGCTGATTTTGCCACCATCTTGAATGAACACTAATCAGTTTAATTTGCTCTTTTGACCACAAGGTGGCAGTTCAAGTGTCCATGAGTGAGGCCAAGGGGTCTGAGTTGTGCAGAATTTCTTATTGTGTCTCAGGAAAGCCAGAATGTCATGTCCTCATATGGAGTCATATTGGAGTGTACTTGTAAACAATAACTCATGATGACATAAATGTAAAGAAGTGGTACAAATACATATGAAGAGTTAATTTGCAAAAACAGATAACTCTGTTTTTTGAAAATTTCAAAAAACATATTTCTTCTGAGTATACATATTTAATATTTACATTTTTAAGATGCTTCAATTAGTCATGTTATTTGACATAATCAAAGCCACCCAACTTCAGTTGATTGATAATACCTAAAGCTAGTATTAGAAAAAATGTTTTTTGAAACATTTTGACATTTTTTAAAAAGTGAGTTGTCTGTTTTTGCAAATGAACTCTTCATATATACCAGTGTCTAAAAGCTAAAGAAGAAATGTTGAAACATATTTAATTATGATGTTTAAACAAGGAAAAGCTGATTATCCTTTTTTTTAGAGATACAGATGTTTTATGGATTGTATAAATAGTTGATCAACAAGTCATTGTTGCTCTACATCCTAGTACACAAAATGCACTCATCAGCCAGAACATTTTGACCACCACGGACAGATTAAGTGAATTACATTGATCATCTTGTTACAGTGGCAGAGATATGTAAGGCTGCAAGAAAACATTTTGTCTTTTAAGCTGATGTGTTGGAAGCAGGGAAATATGGGCAAGGGTAAGGATGTGAGGGACTTAAACGAGGGCCATATTGTGATGGGTAGACAATTGAGACGGCTTCAACTTAGCAGCTCTTGTGTGGTGTTACCTGTATGCAGAAGTCATACCTTCCAAAAGTGGTCCAAGTAAGGAAAGCCAGTGAATCCGTGACCGGGTCATGAGCGGCCGAAGCTTACAGAACACACAGGGCCTTGAGGGGTCAGGGCCGTTTTGGTGCCAAGAGGAGGACCTACTGTATATAATATTAGGCAGGTGGTCATAATGTTATGGCTGGTCAGTGTCTATTCTCATACAAACATTCCAGAGGTCCATTTAAGCTGAAAGTCATTTTATGAAGTCAGTCACAGAGAAAATCAAATTATTTTTCAGTGCTTTATGACTGTACACTCAAAGTGTGATAAGCAATACAACATGAAAGGAGCATTTACAGTTTGGTCACAACAAATGGGAATTATCATAAAAGCAATTCCCTGAAAAGTCACTGACAGAACATCATAACAGTTTAGTAGTGCATCTCTGTCAGAGGCCTATGACTAAGGAGTGGACACACTGGGCTAAAAAACAACGGCTACCTGTGTAACAGCTTTTACTCTCTTACTAAAGTTTACATTAAATCTGTTCCAACAAACAACCATCACAACACTGTCAGAAAGCTGAGAAAATATCATTTCTTACAAAAGGGTCGTTTTGGACAGCATGAAAAGAAAACGCCTCAAATATCATTACAGTGAAAAGAAACAGCATCATAAAGGCACACAACCAAAAACACTCATTAACATGTCTGATTTAAAAAATAAATAAAATTAATCACTTTTTTTTACATTCAGCAAATTTCTGGTAATTGCCCTTTTTTTTGTTTCTTGTCAGATTCCATGCATTGCCGTCAGTACAGAGGTTCCTTTAGGTGGCATACAGAGGGGGCCGTCAGCAGGAGGGTCTTGTTAGTCTAGAAGGAAGCATAATATTATTACCAGGTCATTCTTAATTCGCATGTATGCATGCTAAATACTGTGATACATGTTGTTACAGCGGTGTTAAGGTGTTCTTTGTTATGCAGATATGTGTCTGATGTATAAACTAATTAATGATCAGGGCTCACCACCACCTAAACAATGTGTGTTACTCTGCAGGAACAATCTTAAGGAGACCAGGGCATCAGCAAGAGGAGACTGTTCAACTAAACTTAGAAAGACTGCATTTGGACAGTCTGCATTTTCAGTCAGAGCAGCAGGAAAATGGAACTCAATCCCAACTCACATTAGAGACTGTACAAGCCTCAGTGTTTTTAAAAGTGAACTGAAATTATGGCTCAAGGAAAAACAATCATGTGATCATCTGAATGCATCAAACTAGAGACAATTAAATGCAATTTTAAATGTGTTTTTATAAGGGATAGACTGTTGAGTAGCCTATGTATTGTTTTAAATGCTAGTATGTTTTGTATCATTTGGATTGTACATTATTTTACATCTTCCTGCCCAGGGACCATAGATGAAAATTAGCTTATAGCTAACTCTTGCTTGACGGTTTTTGTTTTGCATGGCCCCTGTCAAATAAACTAATAAATACATTTAAAAAAAAAAAAGAGAGAGAAAAGGTTTACTTTCATTCTTAAGCCTGTTTGCTATCACGAGTGACGGCTAATTACCACTGTTTTCATACTCACTGTGGATTATCTGTGTTTGAGGGGGATTATCTGTGTTTGAGGATATTATGAGTGAATGGTTTAATCACAGTGAAAGTCTCACAACTTCACAATCTGTCTCTGCAGTAGAAGTAGAAGTGATTTTGAGTGCTGCTGCAGCTTTAACTCACTCTTTTGGTTCTACAGCCCACAGCAGCTTCTGTTTTGATTCCCTCTCACCCGTTTCCTGGTGTTGTTTCCAGCAACAAGCTGTCACTTCCAACTCAGAGAAAGGCAGCACTAAGCTGCTGTAACCACCAGAGCAAAGGGATGAGTACTGGGACAGGTACTTCTCCCAGGAGTTTGTGGAGACTCAGAAACATGGAAATATCAAGTGTTTGCAAACACATTTGTCATAGTGACTTTGCAGTTTATGTCTGTGATTTGTTTACATGGCTGTTTGTCTGCTTGAAGCTTTTGTTCGATTTAAAAGCAAGGCGGGAAACGCCGGGTGCTAAAAAAAGATGTGAGAAGGGGCACTGGTGACCTCGCGGTCTAAGCGCCCCACGTACAGAGGCTACAGCCCTCATCACAGGGGTCACTGGTTCGATTCCCGGCTGGTTGACCATTTCCTGCATGTCTTCCCCCACTCTCTACTCCCCACATTTCCTGTCTCTCTTCAGCTGTCCTATAAAATAAAAGGCAAAAAGGCCAAAAATATAACTTTAAAAAATTTAAAAATTAAAAAAAAGATGTGAGAAGCTGGTCCAAAATGAAGGACTAATTTAAGCTGGATTGAGGTAAACTACACACTACAAACAATTTGGCACTTGCCAAGATTTTAATTCTTAGATTGAGACATGTTAGATGAATGACCTTGTTTTTAGAGTTCTTTACTTGTTTTTAATCTTTGGTTGAATCTTAAATTGATTATGAGCATGTCTTTTTTGTCTCAATTAGTCTGGGAATCTTAAATTGAGTGAATGACTGTTAAGTTAAGCTACATTGGCTGTCTCCCCTAAAGTCTCATCAAAACAAAACTTGTTTCAACATTGAGTAACAACTTCAAGTTGCTTGATTTAAGAATTACACATAAGGCATCTATTCAAGACACAGTTCAGCTTGTGTCTTATTGATTGTTCATAGTTCTGCTGTATGGTGATATATTAGTTTTGGTTTGGCTCTAAAGACTGTTTTAAATGTCTTGAAGTATGCATCAACCCTGAGGCCCTTTTAATAGTGTTGTTGATGTTATATGTTGTTAATCCTGACATTTATTAAATGTTCCAGTAATCTGGCTTGCTGTTATGGTTTCTGTAGAAACATTTAAGAGGTATATTCTAAGAATAAGAGCTGGTTTAAAGATTTTAGTTTTAGTTTTAAGATGGATTAGGGTTTATTTTAAGATGAGCCAGCTTATATCAAGAAACAGAGTAATCATAGTTTTCTAAAAGTAAGTCATTTTTTTACTTAAATTGGTGTTTTTCTTGTCCCCAGGCCTTAATTTGCTCAAATTAAGTATACAAAAAAAAAAAAATGAGACTTTCGTTGCTTATATTCAGTACATTTCAGTTATAACTGTGCTGTAGGAAGTTTGTTTTCAAGTAGTTTGAGCTAAAAATCAGCATATTCTATTTATTTCAACCCTTTTTAATACTTTTCAGAGCCTGCTTATTTCTAGATTTAACAATCTCATTTTAAGATTTCTTGTCAAGTAGAATTAACTCGCTGCATGGACAGATAATTGCACTACTTTTAAGAAATCTTCACCTTGAAATAAGTTTTTTTACGCTATATTTAAGCTACCCTTTTTTTGCAGTGCAGAGTCAGATGATCGTCCCAGTTCATCACTACATGTGATCCCCCCTCAAGTGAGTATTTAAGAAGTCAACTGTTCTCATAGAACTGTTATTTTTAGCTACATTTAAGTCTAAAAAAAGACAACATAACATTCTTTCACTTATTTTTAACTTCCTCATGAACCAAGACAAACACATTACTCACTGGAAAGCGAGTCCACCTCCATTGCTTTAGACAAACCCAGTCCAGAGTTCTGTTTGGGTCTTGCCCCCAGCTCCCGCCCCTCTCTGGCTTGATTCTGATTCTCATCCACAGGTTTCTTCTCTTTCTCCACCTCCTCTGGGTTGTAGAAGCCTCCTTCCTCTGCCACCAGCTTTTCTATTTTCTCCAGCAAGCGTCCCACCTGGGGGTGCTCCCCAAATATGCAGTTGTTAATGACAAAGTATCTTCGCTTACACTTTTCCAGCACCCACTGCAAATCCTTGCCCTCTCTGCGGATGTATCTCTCAATTGAGATGGTCCTCAACACCTCGGCCCAGCTGAAAACCACAATGGTGTGCTTCCACACTCGCTCACCAAAGAGGCTTACGTGCTCCTCAATTCGAGCACGGTCCACCTCTGTGAACATTCCCACTGGGATGACCAGCAGGAAGGCATGTGGACCTGGAGGGCAAAGAGAAGCCCCCCTCACTATCTCTTGTTTATAGGAGGGTGGTGTATCCTGGGCGGAGAACCAGCCTGGAGTGTCCACCACAGTTACCTGCCGCTCCTCCACTTCAGTCTGTCTTTTAACGCAGAACTCGGCCGCTCGCTCCAAGCGAAACTCCTCACGGCCAATGATGGTGTTTCCTGTCAGGCTCTTCCCGGGCCACCTCCAGCCCAGCACCACCAGCCGGATCTCAGGCAAACGATTGGCTGCCTTGGCTGCTGCTGCGGCTGCTGCTGCTTTCTTCTTGGTCTCTTCTTCGGATCCAGAGGCACCTTCAGTTGCTGTCAGAGTAAATACACAATGTAAACAAACATGTTTACAGTCAATTAACATGTTTGATTTGCGTTTCAGTTAACACCAAACTTGGGATCACTGCCGGGTGATCTTTGGACGAAGGTGAAACTAAACTAGCAGATGAAGGGTGAGATAGGCTGACAGATCAAAGAATGCTTTCACAGAGGTAGATGCAAATGTCCCCTATGAATAGGATGTAACGATACACTCAACTCGCCATTGGATACGATTCTTGATCTTGGGTTCACAGTACAACTTTTTCTCTACTTTTTAAAAGGGTGTAAGTTATCCAGTTTATGTTCAAGCTTAACAGAGAACTCTCTCATAATACCGTCATCCCTAATGCTTTTATTTTGCATTTTCTCTCTTCTTCTTCTCCAACTACTATCATTAAGTGTGTTTATTACATTGTAGGTACAGGCTGTAGTGTCCTCCTTAAACACTTTAAATTTCCCTTCATACAACATGTAGTCTGAAGGGATCTAGGAGATCAGACTTGCATAATCAGTCCCTTTTTTTAGGCCATTACTCAAGACACATTTTTACAGAAAAGCTTATATTGAGTGATTGTATTTAATTATAACTCTGGTTTTAAGGGTCTCTTTTATAAGCTTGCATGCTTTTTAGTTTTTATTTCATTTTATTTTTTATCGCTCCATTTTGCTTTGCACTTCTTCTTGTTTTTATTGCCCACTGTGAAGCACTTTGTTACCTGAATTGAAAAGTGCTATATAAATAAAGTATTATTATTATTATTATCTAGCTTTTAATTTGGAGTAATTTAATTTTAGCCCTGGACTGCATTATTATTTGTTATTCTTTGAATTAGTATTATTTGAATCATTGCTTTAACATTTATTTATCTTATTTAATTATTTATTAATCTATTTATTTCTTGTATTCATCTGATCTTGTTAATGCTACCTTATTTTCAACTTTTCTTTCCACTATTACTTATTTTATTAATTTTACTGTACTGATTTATTTAAGTATTTTATTTATATTCATGCCTTTTATCATTTTACCATTGCTGTTGTTTTCCTTCTCTCTGTTATTCTGTGAAGCACTTTGGGCTGCATGTTTTTATGTATGAAAGGTGCTACATAAATAAAGTTGAGTTGAGTAGTCTGTTGAATATTATCAGCTGCGTATAAAATGTAAAATGCTCTTGTTTTAACAAGTTGAGAACTAAACTTCAGGATAAAAGAAAGAGGAAGGCCTTTATACTTCATGAAATGACTCATACTTTAAGAAGTCAAGCTTGTGATTTTAAGTTCATTCCTTTTTTTTTAAATGGGACTCAAATCAAGTGTTATAGTGGTGTAATTAATTCATTTTTTAAATTAGAATAAGGTCATAAAACAGGTGTTTATAATGAGACTTTCCTAACTTTTTACTTTAAGGTTGGCCCGCATTGCTAATGATGCAACTCATTAAAGCGGTTACAAGTCATATCTTAATGGTAATATCTGCACTATAACTCGATAATAACAATGAAATAATGATCCAGAAGAACTCCTGATATTACTGAGCTTCCTTGTTACAGAGTAAAGCAGTGAAACGTGTCAGATTCCGGGTTTGTGGGCAGTGTTTAGCCTGGAAACACTGTTTGCTAACTTCGCTATCTCGATTTCGCAGAGATGAAAGTTGTTTGAGTTTTATCAGGTGAACCAGAATTTATAAAGATGATAAAGTTAACTCTCACCTGTCGTTGGAAGTGCTCTATTCGAGTCCATATTAAGTTTCAATCCTGATCCAGGTTTTTATTAAGTTTTAATATGTCTTTGGGCGGACAAGGACTTCCTCCTACCTGGTGACAGAAGGGACAAGCTAGCAGAAGTTTCATGACGTTGTTTCCGGTAAACTCCTTCAAAATAAAACATTAAATAAAAAAAACATAACTAAAAAGAACATCTAGTAAAGGTACGTGGATCTACAGTTGCAGTTTACCATCTTAATCAGGGGATATGTAGATGTCATTCTAGGGATCTGATGTACATTTTTGCAATTTCTGATTCTTTGTCTAAAAAAGCAACTGCCAGGCGATGGCGACTTCCGGAACCGCAGGAACGGCTCCCACAGATAGATGACTGACTGGGGGGGCAGTGGCGGTTCTAGACTAATTTTACTGGGGGGCCCCGGCTGGGGCCAAAGGTGTTGCCAGAGGGACACATTCAACCATGACAAAAGAGACTGAGAAGGGCGAGGACTGGCTGAGAACAAACTGGCATAACATCAGTGCATCCCTATATACTATACTACTGTGTTCTATACAAGCGGCAACCTCCGGTCTCAAACAATGAAGCCAATGTGGAAGTGCTATAAACTGCAATACATCGAAAATCTGCTTGAAGCTGGCTGCAGAAACACCGGAAACCACATAGACATGAATGGGAAAAAGACAATCTTTGCAGCATTAATAAACATGTTTACAGCCTGGTTTAAAAAACGGCTTGGCCCTATGAAGCTAATCTCTCTAATGGCACACACTGTACGGGGGGTGAATTTTTTTCTAACGTGACTGTTCAGAAGATATTAAGATTACCAGTTTTGCCCAAATAAGGACATGACTGACGTGACTCCAGGTCGGGAACACATAGCTATTGGCTAGGAGGCTCACACTACGTCACACTCTGCCTGGTTGAGTTCCACATTTCCAATATGGCTGCTGCCGTCGATTTGCTTCAAAACAGCTCTCAGGAACAGATGATGTCACGGATACTACGTCCATATTTTATACAGTCAGTTAACCAGGTTAGATTTAAGCATTTATTTTTGTTTAATGCAAATAAACCAGTATTATAGCAGCAATGTCATATTGTGTAGGGTTGGCTGTGGTGACGGGGCCCACTAATATATCTTTTCAGGGGGCCCAGAATTCCTGGTGACGCCCCTTTAGGTAACCATCAATGTCTTTTCTTCCCAAATCTTGTTAACTTCTTTCTTTTCTCGTCCCTCCCTAATATTTTAATATTTTGTGTACACACATTATCTCCCACATATTTTAGTATGTTATTATTTCCTTAAAAAAACGATGACTGAAGAGGAAATCTTGTTTTTTTGTCTCAATCTTGTTGTATAAACTGCTGATTAAAAACAACAACAAAAAACAAGCAGACATGATACCTACCACTCACATCAATATTATAGAAACAAAGAACATGGTGGTTCATTTTGAAACTCCAATCCCAGGTGCAACAAGCCTACATACCAGAAACAGGATGCTAAATGAATAATCAAGAAAATTCTATTTGACAATATGTAGGGGACTTTTTTTAATTGATGTTATTTTAAGTTTATTTACAGTATATATGCAAATTAAGGCTTTATTTACATCTACATTACATACAGTTGAGCATTCTGTACAGTGTGTTAAAACAATACAGTCATATCTTTATTTCTTCATTAAGCCTCTGTACGGGCTCAGTAAGAAAGACAACCGTAATGAAAGAAAAGTAGAAATTAACATGAAAGAAGTATGAGAACATGTAAAACGCACTTTGTGGGTCCCTTCACTTAAACATTTTTATTTCTTGATAAATATAACCTGTAAAGTGGCATTATGATACGAGAAGCACAAACATATTTAACTATAACTATCTTCATTTTCCCTAGAAACCTTCAAATTAATACAAAAAGCTTAAAAAACATTAAGTTCTTTCTGAGTGTGTGTCTTTCACTAAACAAGAAGCTCTGTTAGTGAAGTTAAGTGCCCCACGATGCCAGCATTTTCATGTCGTCATCTTCTTCAACCCTCTTCTTGGTAGCTGTGAAAGACAGAAGCATCTCATCAGTGCTTTACAATGACAATATGTTGATGTAACAAACTTGCCCCATCTTTCTTGAGACTGTAATGCATTTGACAAAAAGGAATTTCATATGTGTTGTCTTTCATACGTGTTGAACTTACTTGCACGATGACCGGATGGCGCAGAGGGCATTCTGGAGCTCGGCACGCTGGGTAATCCGCCCATACTCATCATATTGTCTTCAAGCTCCTCTTGCTCCAGCTCTTCCAGCTCTGCCATCAGCTCATCCTTCAAACACAAGAGGACACAGGATTTAGTGTTGCCCAATGCATTTTTGTCAACCCTCCAGTCCCAGTAGAGCTGGATATCGATTACCAGGTGATACACAGAACGTACAGACAGTGTTGCCAAAAAGTAAGTTGACACAGAAATGATAAATAGTTGGCAGACAGAGAGAGTTAATGAAGTTATCAACCTCATCAAATGTCTCCCCGAAAGGTCCGGAGATTGCATCGCTGATCTCTCTGGCAACATCCTGTTGCTCATTGATGTCCTGCATCAGGTCATCTATCTTGTCAATGTCCCTAAAAGAGGGAGGAGACAGAAATCAGAGTTCAAAAAAAAATATCTAAAAAGACTCCCCCTTTATTAAATAAACATTAATGATTTAAATTCAAGAAAAATTTGGTTCAGTCAAGAAAGTATAATACAAAATGACTTTTAAATGAATTTCTGTACCAGTTCATTAGGTTTTCTATGAAATGTCACTTATATTTAAGGTACATAAACAGAAATATGCCAGAACTTTTAGTAGAAAGCCATCCTCTTACATGTTTTCATGGACTTTCTTCATGGCCTTGGCAGCAAAGCCCATGTTCTTCAGGACCTCCGTGTTGGTGTGCGAGTTCTCCAAAGCTTCCCTCTGAAACTCGATGGTGGAGAGTGTGCCATCGATCTGGGTGAGCTGCTGCTCGCAACGCTTCTTCCTCTTCAGGGCCTGCAGGGCAGCTGACACAGAAAGATGGGAGAAGAGTCTTTAACCCTCTGATACTTTCACACGTTTCCTCCACTTCCACCTGTTGCTATGTGATTAAGAACTTTTAAAGTTGGGCGTTGACAAACTAAAAGACACAAGGTTCCTCCTACTAACAAGACAATGTTTATTTATAGGCTGAGGTGATTCAACAAGCTATGCAGCACTTCAGGGTTTCATGAGAGAAACACACCAAACACAAAATGTCTCTAACAAGAGGAGGAACACTTTTTGATTAAATGCTTTTGTTGTGTGTTAGGACACTGACGGCCTGTATAAACAGTGTTGGCTCAATTGTAACAAACTTGTTACACTTGCTGAAGCAATAGAACTTGAAAAACATCACTACTTTAAAGAACAACCACAGACAGGCCAGTGATCACACAGGGCTGTATGTGTGGCTGTAGGTTCAGATGCCTCAGAGAATTTATATTTTCTCTATCATAATTCTGAAGGGTTTTAATGTGATATTTTCCTTATAATAAATAAACTGTTTAAAAGATCAAATTGTATGGAGGAGGATTAGGGCCACTGGAAAAATAAATAAATAAAATTCAAATATATTTTATTATTAGTCTGAGAAAAAAGTCAGAATTCTGACTTTAATCTCAGAATTCTGACTTTTTTCTCAGAACTAAAACATAAAAAAATATATTGGACCTAAATTTTTTATTTTCAGTGGCCCTAATCCTCTTCCATACAATTGAAAGTAAGGTGCATATGATTAAAACATACTACAAATAATACCAAATCTACACGCACAGATTTATTTCCAGACGAACAGAAACTCATACCTCGCTTGTTTTTGGTTCCATGTTTCTTGGCGGTCATTAGTTCCTGCTCGATCTTCTTCTCCAGGTAGTCTTGTTTCTTTGTCAGCATTTCTTCCGTTTCCCGAAGTTTGTGGATGGCCTCCTGGGCCGAAGGTCCTCCTCGTGACTTATGGTGTTTGGACTTAGACGAGCTCGAAGAGCTCGAGCTGGAGCTGCCCTTGAATAACTTTGAAATTTTGCTCATTTTGGTGCAGTTTTAGGTGGAAACTGCGTAGGTCACTAAAGTACGCACCGACTCTCCAAGGCTGCGGGGACAACTTTACAGCTATTCACCAGGCGGGTGTGTAATGAGCAGAAGTTCCTGTTCGACGGCTTTGTGCTTTCAATTCAAAACAGCCAGTGAACGCACCTTTCAGCACACCTGCGTGACGTAGTGACACTTGACTCCCGCCTTTCACTGTCACATATTTTCGGCTGAAGTTAGATAACCAACTATTCAACTCAACTTTATTTATATAGCACCTTTCATACATAAAAACATGCAGCCCAAAGTGCTTCACAGAATAACAGAGACAGAAAACAACAGCAATGGTAAAATGATAAAAGGCATGATAATGAATAAAATGCTTAAAAGTAAAATAAAATCAATGCATTAAAATAATAAAAACATGAAGCCCAAAGTGATTCACAGAATAAAAGAGAGACAGGAAACAACAGCAATGGTAAAATTATAAAAGGCATGATTATAAATAAAATACTTAAAAATAAAATACAATTAATACAGTAAAATTGATAAAATAAGTAAGTATAAAAAAAGTAAGTAAACATTTATTTATATAGCACTTTTAAAACGCTCGGTTACAAAGTGCTTCACAGGCACAAAACAATAAAACAAGCAAGATAGAAACAAAACACATATGCAGAATTAATCAGACAAACAAAGCAATAGACAGAGTAGAGGGGAGGTTCCATGAAGGTCTGAGTAGACAAATGTGTTATGAGTAATTTTCTGAAGCTATCAACAGACTCAGCAGACCTGATGGCTTGAGTGAGCCAAGTAGTAGTGGAAAGAAAAGTTAATACAAATAAGGTAGCGTTAACAAGATCAGAAGAATACAAGAAATAAATAGATACATAAATAATTAAATAAGATAAATAAATATTAAAGCGATGATTAAAATAATAATTAAAATAATTAAAATAACGCTGCACTTCCCCTAACCCCCCTTTATAATTGTGTTATGTTTTAATAATATGCTAAATATATTTAAAGAATTCAAATAAAAATGTTTGACCTTGATTCTCTATTTCATCTGTTGGTTAGGTTTTGTTGAAATTATAACTTAAAAAAAAAAAGCGAACGAACAAAAAAAGGAAAAATATCGGCCATCTGACGTCACTTCCGGGGTCAAAGTTCGTGTTGACAACTTCACCAGTTTCATACAGTTCATGCTTCAGACACTCGGATTTCTAATGGCAGAATTCGACATTGGGAAGCACTGTCAGATTGACTCCTGCAGCCAGAACGGTCAGTTTATGTTTCCATCCGAACCACAAAGAAAAGAGAAATATTAAGCCGAGTTTGATTCTGTTATTAAGCCGAGCACTCTTTAGCACTGCTAGCCAACCAGCTAGCTCGCTGACGTTAGCAAAATTCAACTTAAAAAGCATCCTCGCTGTCATCTAAAGTGTTACCTGCTAACTTGTTATTTTTTACTGTGTCCGACATCAGTTTCCAGTTACTGTATTGAATTAAAAATGTTCTATGTAGCGCATATCATTGTAAGGAAAATGTGAATAGTAGTTCTCAGCACATGAGCTGTCATATTCTGTCCAGCTGTAAATTATTATTAGAAGAATCATCATTATTTTATACAACGCAGTAACTGTTGTTCGACTTCTGTCTACCTTAACTTTCACCTTTTTTAACGCATTATACAGTTGTGCTCATAAGTCTACATACCCTTGCAGAATTGATGATTTCTTGGGTAGTTTCTGTTGTCATTATGAAATAAAAAGAGTAAGCACAGTTGTTCGACAATAAATGGCTTCACCCAACCATTAACCATGAGTGCTGCCATCTTGGCCTGGTCACTCTTGAAAAAGAGGTTTTAAATCTCAATAAGTCTCTTACCTGGTTTAACAAAGAAAGAAAGAGTGAAAAAAAAGTTTTTTTTTTTTCTGTTTGTTTGTTTTTTGTTGTTGCTTTCTGTTTATTTATCTATATTTTTCCATTTACTTATCTCATGCTATGCCCCTCAGTTGAGGTACTGCATGTGGGGATGAACAATAGAAAGCAGGGTTCCCACGCGTCCTGGAAAACCTGGAAAACCTGGAAAACAGTTGACCAGTTTTCCAGTACTGGAAAACACATGGAAAATGGGAGAAAAAGTAATATGTCCTGGAAAAGCACATATAGTCCTGGAAAATTATTCCAACATGGCTGTGTGTTGTTTATGTTTTATGGTACATTAACCTTGTAGAGTGCTCTATTGATTCAAAGAGTCTTATATTTAAGTTATAGTGTGACCAGTGGAGTCGGGCAGAGAGCTTGGGGGTCTGTGCCTCACAACTTTCTCTGCAGGCTGAGAGCTCAATTACCGTACTCTAGCTCAGTTGTTCTCAAAGTGAGGTCCTGGGACCCCTGGGGGTCCGTGAACCATAGCGTGGGGGCCTGTGAAACAATTTGAATAAATTTCTAATAAATTATAAAATTGTGCTGTCATTACAAAACAGCATACACCATTGTTATGATACCATTTGGTGGCTCGCAGGGATATGTGAGTCTTGCTACTGTTAATTTTCTGAAAGCGTTTAAGATCAATTACTTGAAAAGTATAAATGCTGTCATGTTGAGTCCACATGTAATGAAATGACCCTCTGTTTTAAAGTACACAAGTGGTATTTACTTGATTCAAATTGTTATCTGTTTATCACTATGGTACAGGTCTGAAGTATTTACATTGATACGTTTTACAATACAAATAGTTCCACGGGAAACGAAGAGTGCAAATGGTAGTAAGCATGTGCTTTAGTGATGGGAAGTTCAGCTCTTTTCAGAGAGCCGTCTCTTTTAACTCAGCTCCCAAAGAAGAGCCGGCTCTTTCGACTTAATTTAGGACCTTTTGTTGCCGTATATTTTACCTTAACTTTGAAAAAACTAATGGTTTGTGTTGAAACACCCTTTAGCGTACCGTGTTTTTATGAGCAGCCTTATAATTGCCCAATTTTGTGCATTTCTGTTACAAAACCATTCTCACCCTGATCCTAGGGTTAGGGTTGTGATTAGGGTTAGGATTAGGGTTAGGGTTAGGGTTGTGATTAGGGTTAGGATTAGGGTTAGGGTTAGGGTTAGGATTAGGGTTAGTGATAGGGTTAGGGTTGTGATTAGGGTTAGGGTTGTGATAAGGGATAGGGTTAGGGTTAGGATTGGGGTTAGGGTTAGGATTAGGGTTAGGGTTAGGGTTGGGGTTAGGATTAGGGTTAGGGTTAGGGTTAGGGATAGGGTTAGGGTTGTGATTAGGGTTAGGGTTAGGGTTAGGGTTAGGGTTAGGGTTGGGGTTGGGGTTGGGGTTAGGGTTAGGGTGTTAGGGTTAGGGTTAGGGTTAGGGTTAGGGGTTAGGGTTAGGGTTAGGGTTCAGATTAGGGTTAGGATTAGGGTTAGGATTAGGTTTAGGGTTAGGGTTAGCATTCAGATTAGGGTTAGGGTTAGGATTAGGATTAGCGTAAGGGTTCAGATTAGGGTTAGGATTAGGGTTAGGATTAGGGTTGGGGTTAGGGTTAGGGTTAGGGTTAGGATTAGGGTTAGGATTAGGGTTAGGGTTAGGGTTAGGAATTAGGGTTGGGGTTAGGGTTAGGGTTAGGGTTAGGGTTAGGGTTAGGATTAGGGTTAGGATTAGGGTTAGGGTTAGGGTTAGGGTTAGGATTAGGGTTAGGGTTAGGGTTGTGATTAGGGTTAGGATTAGGGTTAGGGTTAGGGTTAGGGTTAGGATTAGGGTTAGTGATAGGGTTAGGGTTGTGATTAGGGTTAGGGTTGTGATAAGGGATAGGGTTAGGGTTAGGATTGGGGTTAGGGTTAGGATTAGGGTTAGGGTTAGGGTTGGGGTTAGGATTAGGGTTAGGGTTAAGTTAGGGTTAGGGTTAGGGTTCATTTTAGGGTTAGGGTTAGGGTTCAGATTAGGATTAGGGTTAGGGTTCAGATTAGGGTTAGGGTTAGGATTAGGGTTAGGGTTAGGGTTGGGGTTAGGGTTAGGGTTTAGATTAGGGTTAAGGTTAGGGTTCAGATTAGGGTTAGGATTAGGGTTAGGGTTAGGGTTAGGGTTAGGGTTAGGGTTAGGATTAGGGTTAGGGTTAGGATTAGGGTTAGGGTTAGGATTAGGGTTAGGGTTAGGGTTAGGATTAGGGTTAGGGTTAGGGTTAGGATTAGGGTTAGGGTTAGGATTAGGGTTAAGGTTAGGGTTCAGATTAGGGTTAGGATTAGGGTTAGGATTGTGATTAGGGTTAGGATTAGGGTTAGGGTTAGGGTTGTGATTAGGGTTAGGGTTAGGGTTAGGGTTAGGATTAGGGTTAGTGATAGGGTTAGGGTTGTGATTAGGGTTAGGGTTGTGATAAGGGATAGGGTTAGGGTTAGGATTGGGGTTAGGGTTAGGATTAGGGTTAGGGTTAGGGTTGGGGTTAGGATTAGGGTTAGGGTTAGGGTTAGGGTTAGGGATAGGGTTAGGGTTGTGATTAGGGTTAGGGTTAGGGTTAGGGTTAGGGTTAGGGGTTGGGGTTAGGGTTAGGGTTAGGGTTAGGGTTGGGGTTGGGGTTGGGGTTGGGGTTAGGGTTAGGGTGTTAGGGTTAGGGTTAGGGTTAGGGGTTAGGGTTAGGGTTAGGGTTCAGATTAGGGTTAGGATTAGGGTTAGGATTAGGTTTAGGGTTAGGGTTAGCATTCAGATTAGGGTTAGGGTTAGGATTAGCGTAAGGGTTCAGATTAGGGTTAGGATTAGGGTTAGGATTAGGGTTGGGGTTAGGGTTAGGGTTAGGGTTAGGATTAGGGTTAGGGTTAGGATTAGGGTTAGGATTAGGGTTAGGAATTAGGGTTGGGGTTAGGGTTAGGGTTAGGATTAGGGTTAGGGTTAGGGTTAGGATTAGGGTTAGGATTAGGGTTAGGGTTAGGGTTAGGGTTCAAGTTAGGGTTAAGTTAGGGTTAGGGTTAGGGTTCATTTTAGGGTTAGGGTTAGGGTTCAGATTAGGATTAGGGTTAGGGTTCAGATTAGGGTTAGGGTTAGGATTAGGGTTAGGGTTAGGGTTAGGGTTAGGGTTGGGGTTAGGGTTAGGGTTTAGATTAGGGTTAAGGTTAGGGTTCAGATTAGGGTTAGGATTAGGGTTAGGGTTAGGATTAGGGTTAGGGTTAGGGTTAGGGTTAGGATTAGGGTTAGGGTTAGGATTAGGGTTAGGGTTAGGATTAGGGTTAGGGTTAGGGTTAGGATTAGGGTTAGGGTTAGGATTAGGGTTAAGGTTAGGGTTCAGATTAGGGTTAGGATTAGGGTTAGGATTAGGGTTAGGGTTAGGGTTAGGATTAGGATTAGGGTTAAGGTTAGGGTTCAGATTAGGGTTAGGATTAGGGTTAGGGTTAGGATTAGGGTTAGGGTTAGGATTAGGGTTAGGGTTAGGATTAGGGTTAGGGTTAGGGTTAGGGTTAGGATTAGGGTTAGGGTTAGGGTTAGGATTAGGGTTAGGGTTCGGATTAGGGTTAGGGTTAACCAGAACTAAACTTAAGTAAACAGAACCAGAACCAAACTCAAGCAAACACAACCAGAACCAAACTCATGCAAACAGAACCAGAACCAAACTCAAGCAAACAGCACCAGAACCGAACCAGACCCGAACCAGAACGTACCAGAACTGAACCAGAACCGAAGCGAACCGAACCAGAACCGTGCCAGAACCGAACCAGAACCGAACCAAACTAAACCAGAACTAAATCAGAACCGAACCAGAATCGAACCAGAACTTAACCAGAACTGAACCCGAACCAGAACCGAACCGAACCAGAACCTCACCGAACCGAAACAGAACCGTGCCAGAACCGTACAAGAACCGAACCAGAGCCGAACCAGAACTGAACCAGATCTTAACTAGAACTTAACCAGAACTGAACAAGAACCAAACCGAACCAGAACCGTGCCAGAACCGTACAAGAACCGAACCAGAACCGAACCAGAACCAAACCAGAACCGAACCAGAACTTAACCAGAACCGAACCGAACTCAAGCAAACAGCACCAGAACCGAACCAGACCCGAACCAGAACGTACCAGAACTGAACCAGAACCGAATCAAACCGAGCCAGAACTGTGCCAGAACCAAACCAGAACCGAACCAGAACTAAACCAGAACCGAACCAGAACCGAACCGAATCAGAACTGTGCCAGAACCACACAAGAACCGAACCAGAACCGAACCAGAACCGAACCAGAATCGAACCAGAACTGAACCAGAACTTAACCCGAAGTAGAACCGAACCAGAACCGCACCGAACCAGAACCGTGCCAGAACCGTACAAGAACTTAACCAGAACCGAACAAGAACCAAACCGAACCAGACCCGTACAAGAACCGAACCAGAACCGAACCAGAACCGAACCAGAACTTAACCAGAACCGAACCAGAACCAGAACCAGAACCGAACTCAAGCAAACAGAACCAGAATCAAACTGGAGCAAACATTATTAATGTCCTCAGGTAGGCATTGAGAAAAATCTGATGCCTCAGCTTGGATGGGCTGATCTGATTTCTCCTCTCAGTGAATATTTGCCCGGTCTTCAAGAAGACTCTCTTGGAAGGAACAGATGAAGCCACGATACACAGCCTCCCCTCCATCACCTGTATCCTATATCCTCACATGTGATTTGGCTGCATGGCTGCCAAGCTGACCAATCAACACAAAGTTCTGCTGTGAGCAGAGCTGGGGCTGAGCACTGTGAGAAAAAAACGAAAGGAAAAAACTGGGAGCCGGCTCTCTCTCGATGTGAGCCAGCTCTTCTGATTCACTATAAAGCATCGGCTCTCAGAGCCGCAGCTTTTGATCATGACACATCACTAATGTGCTTAATTTGTGTTACTATTATGAGGGGGCCATGGACAATTTTCTCACCTGTAAGGGGTCCCTGGCTCCAAAAAGTTTGAGAACCCCTGCTCTAGCTAATAGGAGTGCAAACTCCCTATAGTGAAAACAAACAGAACGAAAAGAGCGACACAGCTGCACAGAAACTCCTAGACTCCTAGACTACATGTCTTTCAATGTAGACTTCCACTGAGAGGAACATATTAGACTATTTAGGAACTAAATTTAGACTGTCATACCAGCTTGATCATCAATAAAAATGTCCTGGAAAATGATCTCTGGAAAAGAGTGGGAACCCTGAGAAAGGATGGAGTATGATAAAAAAGTTTATGGATTTTTTGTGTGTGTAATTGTCAGTACAAAACTTTAAATCTGTTTATCTGTATGCTTGATTAATCTGTCTTGTTTCTTTTTTTGTTTTTCTGTTTAGGTGGTCTACTTTGTAACTGTTGTGTACAAGGGGATTACCTTGTTGTATGTCACATTGGTGTAACACTTGAAAAATAAAGTTATAAAAAAATAAAAATAAATCTGCCAGGGTATGTAAACTTATGAGCACAACAGAACATGTTTAGGCACTTTTAATTGGATAAAAATTTGTTGTCTGTGTTTCTGAATTGTTGTGCTACTTAGCACTACTGTAACTAATTCAATGTCCTTATTTCACATTTAGATTTCCTTCCATTTGTTTGTGACACCTGCAGCGGTGTTTTCTGGTAAGATTCACCATCTTTCTAAAGACAGAGAAAATATTCCCATCAGTAACTTATCATTATGAAGTAGATATACTCAAATATACAGAAACTTTGAGCAGTACATATATTGGTAACAGTATTTTAATCAGTCAAAGCTGTGCTTATCAAATATGAATGTTAGTTTAGGTTGAATTAATACCAAGGGATGTATCAATTAAGTGGCTGTATCAACCTTGTTAACAAATACCTATCTCAGAATAACTGGGCATTCACTGATTACTGATACAAATCTGTTCCCTCATACCAATTTAATGATGGAAAACAGTAGGGCTCATATTTTTAGGAACTGTTAAGTGTTTACTTTTTTAAACAAAAACATATTGTGTATGAAGAACAAGATGAGCTGCATGAAAACCCTAATCATGGCTGTAATTATCCATTAATCATACTTTTTTTTTAAATTATACAGCTTTTGCAGGACTTGTGCATGTTATTGAAGTTTAATAAAACAGCATTCATGTTTTCAAAAAGCCCTTGTTTCTGCTGAGAATATTGAAGAGTGCTTCTCATTGAGTTAGTAATTGTTAAGCCAGCTTAAGAGGCTTTTGAAACAGTTCTTTAAATAATTGTTTTTATATATTTTAGAATGATAAATTAAAGGCTGTCTTTCAAATCTGTGTGATTCCATTTTGTACTCATTGAAAGACAGTGTTATCATGGCCTGAATGGCTTCATAAATGTTCTATATATTTTTTTTAATAAAGAATTATTTGTAATCCGGCTCCTGATGGGGGAATTTAAAACAACAAAAACAAAATAAGCAACAATAATAAAAAGATACGTAAATAAAACACAATGTCATGATGTTTTCTCAAGTGGTGCATCCCTATTAAGGTCAAGGTAAAAATCTTAGGTTCTTGTTGTGCTATGATGTAGATCAGTACCAGGCTGGCTCTTGTAGTTCCAGCTATCAGGTGATGGCATTGGAGTAAATTATCGAATGTTCATCACTGAAATATAATAAAGTAAATGTATTATCATGCATTTACTTATAGTCAAATAAAGCTTATCATAAATGTACTTTCTCTTTGTCTTTTGCAGCCTTGAGCACAGAAACAGAGAGGCCCATTCGTGTTCAGAGGCATGTAATATTGATTCCCTTATTTCCTTTTCTGATGAGTTTACTACTTTGTCCTGTAACTTAGATTCTGGGTAAGTTTGTTTTCTCCTTTCATTTTGTTTAGGAGCCTGTGAAAAGGGAACCCAGGACAGAGGGGGGCAGCACAAGTTATCCATGCTCGTTTCAAGACTGCAAGGGGAAAGAATTGTTACCAGTAATTTGTCCACAGTGTGAAAAACATTTCTGTTTGGCGTAAGTTAATAGATTTTAATCTTTTTATTAACATGTTCAATAGCAACATATATTGTATTGACATTCTTGTTCATAGACTTAATACAGAAGGAGTGATTTTTTCATTATATTAGTATCACTTCCTCTCCTTCTTGTTTTAATACATCAAATTTCTCTTGACTTTGCTTAACAGCCACCGTCATCAAGATGATCACAAGTGTGAGAAATTGGAAGTCCAAAAGCCTCGAATGGCAGCCACCAAGGAGCTGGTTCAGAAGATTGTTGGTTAGTTATAGTATAGAAGACTGGTTATCTGGCACTTCTGTTGTCCCATATTTGTCCACTTGGGTTCAGTATTCATGTTGATGCTGTCCTCTTTGTCATAACTTATTCATGTCTGTTTTTATTCCTCATCATTTTAACACTTGCATTATGTTTGTACACTTGTTACCAACCAGAGTCAAAGGACAAATCGAAAAGTAAAGGACGCAAGGGAGCAAAGAACAGTGCAACTGCTGCGAAGGTAGCATTAATGAAACTAAAGCTGCATGCTGCAGGAGATAAGGGACTGCCTCAGGTAAGAATTCAGCTGCCTTTATTTTATTCACAGGTAGCATGATTCACCAAATAATGACACTTATTGGTATTCACTGTACCCTGGTGTATCAGTTGATATTTGATTTTGTCTAGCTGACCACCTCCTCTCTTTTGTTTTTGCTTTCCAGACAGAAAGAAGTTATTTTCAGGTGTACCTTCCTAAAGAATCCAAAGACTCCAGCAAACCCATGTTCTTCTGCTCCAAATGGAGTGTGGGCAAAGTGGTGGATTATGCAGCCTCTCTAGCTAGCCTGAAGAACAACAATAACATACTCACAGCTAAGGTAAAATATCTACTAAATGTATTCCCTTCACCACCTCTAAGTCACCTTTTCTTGTTTCTAGAGAAACTATTTTTCTGACAACACATCTGTTTCCTCCACATCTAGGCCCATTTTAACCTTTTCATGCACATTAAACATGCAGTTATTGGGTGCACGATTTGGCCGATTGGCTGAATCGCGGTTGGCCCAGGTTCAATTTCAGCCTGCGGCCACTTTCCCACAGGTCACTCCCCCACTCTCTCTGCCTGTTTCCAGCTCTATCCACTGTCGTCACCCCTCTAATAAAGGTGCAAATGGCCAAAAAGTATAACTTTAAAAACATGCAGTTGTTTAGTATGAACTAGGCTGTAGCCAAATAATGATACTATCATCTGTCACTGATGGTTGACAGTCAGAAAAAAGAAGCCCTATATCATCATAATGCAGTAAGTTTAAAAAGTGGGCCAAACAGCTGTTTCTTTTTTTTATTTAAATCAGTGCAAAAACTAAATTTCTGTTTATCCAGACAGTGTTAATAAGTGTATATTATGCTGATATTCAGATTCTGCATGAATACTTGACTCTGATTGGACAATAACAGCTTGCTACTGTCTGTTATTTTGGTATAGCAGACTGCAACTAATAGATTTATTTATTTATTCAACCTTTATTTAACCAGGTTGGTCCCATTGAGATCAAAGATCTCTTTTCCAAGGGTGACCTGGCCAAGACAGTCAGCAGCAAAAAACACAAAGTTACAGACACAGATACACAGAGAACCGAAGTACAATTTACAAGCACAACGTTTGTTGCAGAAGGAGCCGTTAACTAGGAGGCAGTTATAACAAGGTACACTAAAAACAACGACATTCAAAGATAAGAGACCATTGCTGCAGACACAGTTCTGATACCAGACTTGGGGAAACTAGGTCTATCATTTGAATCCTCAGAAAGAAGTATGGTACATGTTGTATCAGCATGTTCACCGTGGCTTAAAATAGAAAAAGTAAAAGTAAAACTGTGCAACTAAACAAAAGCAAAATGAGAGAGATTAAAGGAAACGAAAGACTTGATGCAACAGATGTGAAAAATATAGGAGGAGGTACATGAATCGAACACAAAACCACTCAACATTGTATTAATTTCCCTGATTTTACCATCTTCTCTCACAATAATCCCTGTTTCCACATAAATGACCACTTCCCTGAATGAACTTATTTTACATATAACAAACATGGCTGTTGTATTTACTTATCTAACAAGCCAAGTTTTCTTCAAATATTCAGAAGTTGTGAGCATTTAGATATTTCTGAAAAACACGTCTTCATTTTGTCTCTTGTCTGCATCTGCAGAAGCTGCGGTTGTGTCACCCTCTGACAGGTGAAGCTCTCCAGATGGATGACACCCTACTCCTGCTGCTGGCTCACCCAGACACTCCACTGTACAATGGTGGAAATGTGATCCTGGAATACCTGGACAATGAGAGCACAGGCCTGGAGGACGTTTCTGAATATATCACGCAAACCTGATTCATCAGCAACTGATGTTTTCAATATTCTGACTGTACATAAGTGTGTCATTATTATCTGTCAATAAAACACCTTTTTTTTACTTTTGCTTTTAAAAAACACGATGGAGGCTGATACTCTTTTAATTTAGCCATTTGGCCAATATCTCAAATAATATTTCATGTATAGCTTGATAAAAGCAAACAGTGGTGATGGTATGTAGTGACAAGTTTCACCTAATTTTTTAAGCTACTATTTCAAAAGACCAGTATGCTATCACTTAGTATTGAGACGATGCTAAACCTTATAAAAATTGTTGAGCTATAAAAGTGAATGAGCTATAAAGAGGTCAGCACACTGTAAACACAAGATTATTGCAAAGTTCAAAACTACACAAATAAAATCCAGAAATGTCATGTGTTAACACAAGGTTATTATTCAAATTGATCCTGGCAGGTGAAACTGGCAGTGCAAGAACATAATCCAGATCAGGAAGAGGTATAAAGAAGTAATTTTCATGAGGTACAAGGATGAAGACAAGTGTGTTGAATCATGAGGGGTTTGCTTTTGATTGTAGGAGAAAATATGAAGATACGATTCAAGATTCAAGAAAGCTTTATTGGCAAGTGAGCTTGCACACAAGGAATTTGACATGGTGAATGGAACACTGGTACTTAACATGACAGTAAGGATACAACAAGACAGTAAGGGCAATACATATAGAAACCTAAACACATCCAAAAATTCTAAATAAAACTAAAAATACTATCTGTACAAAGAAAGGTAAAGAAGTACTTTTAAAGACATGAAATAAGTTCAATTTAGCCTAAGCCAGAGTGCACATGTAAATATGAAAATTTGTTTTGTGGGAATGCACTTGTATAATGCCAGAAAATAGTGAATAAAGGGGTAAGATTAGATAAAATTTAACTTCTTCCTACTCCTTTTTGCACATTAAGTAAGATGTTTCAGTGTTTGCCAATGGAACTGATTGATTTGGGGTTTTTTTTGTAAAATTGTATTTTCAGGCTTAAAATTTATTAAAATTAAAATTAAAGCTTAAAATTATTCATGTTTTTTTTTTTTAAGTAACTTCATAAAATAGAGAACCTAAGAAGATAGCAAATATGACTTAAGACACTGTTAACACGGCTCTGGGTCTGCTGGTCTTGTTTCAATCTAAGGTTTTGACACCCAGTCGAGATATTTGACATATCTTTCACCATGGTACTGATCGAGCGAGTATTAACCAATCACATTAGTTGTCGTTTAAACTGACATGACGAACAGCCAATCAGGAAAGGGCTTTACTGAAAGTGGGCGTGTGCTTCTTGTAGGGCAGTATAAAGCAAAGGGGGCTGGGCTTCCCCGTACAGTAGATCCCGTTGTTTTGATGTGAATAGATGCGTTGCTGAGGAAATTGACGTTTTTTGCTGGAAGCTAGAAACATTCCGTGAATTTTTACTCTTGGTAGCTCGTTAGTTGCTACTTCCCGATCGAGTCGCTTAGAAACGAGCGACTTGATTATCCGAATCCAAGCTGTTTGTGAAATCAGGTCGAAAGGGATGCCGCTGCAGACAGACTCCGACGGACGCCAACAGTCTTTGGATTTAATCTCATCGCATTTAATCGGGAAGAGCAGTTTTTCTATAAATTTGAAAGGCCTCAGAATAACTCATCCTCGACCGAGTTCTTGTGGAAGATGCTTAAGTTTGAGTACGCATTAATCGCTCAGCTGTGAGTTAGAGACAGGAGCTAGTTAGCCCTCCGTTAGCTGGTCAACAACAAAGCGGGTCGTTCATCTTTAAGCTTCACCAAGTTACCAGTTAGGTCGACTAAACGAGTGTTTACAGTCCACGGATTGACGTTGGAACCATTTATTGTGTACCAGTGGTGAAAGAACTGCTCGGTGAGTGAATTGTGTAACGTTATTATCGATGTACTGAACCAGGAAGACGATTTGTCAACTCGGGGTGGGGGAGGGGCAGAAAAGCGGATTGTGTTTTGGCTTAAAAATGTCCCTCACGGGGCGCTGTAGCCCCATAATCATGTTGTTTTTATTTACTGACCTTATTATTTAGCAATAACACTTGTCATTATATTTTCATATAAGCCAAATGTACACAAGGGTACAAGTTTACATTAGATTCAATGTATTGTCAGTGGGCATGTCACAGGTACAAGCAATGACATAGATTGCATCTAACCAGAAGTGCTTTAGCAGTAAATTAAATGAATAATACAGAATATACAGAGTTATGAATGATGAATTGTTTCAGTCTCTACTGGACGGTTTATAGTTTTCTCATGTTGTTAATTTCTGTAGCTTAGATTTGTGTCAGTTAACCAGGATAGTTTTAAGCATATACTTTTGTTTAATGCAAATTAACAAGATAAAAGTATCATAGCAGCAATGTTATATTTTGTAAGGTTGGCTGTGGTGATGGGGCCCACTGATATATCTTTTCAGGGGGCCCAGAATTCCTGTTGATGCCCCTGACCACAGCCAACTCTACAACATTGTTATAACCCCACCTGCGTTACCCCATGACCCATTAAAAGACAAATAAAATATAACATGGTTTTACATCCCGGGGAAAAAAACAAAAAAAAAACAAAAAAAAAAAAGAATCACAAGAGTGAATGTAATATTTCCTCGGGAAGATCTAATATTTATTTTTCAGAAACATAAAACACATTTTAACATTAACATCACATGCCTGCTGTCAGTGTGGAGTAGAAAATTGACAACCACTAGAAGCCTTTGTGTTAACCTGAACTCAAAATACAATAAAAATAAATACAAAATGTTACTATTTTTCCACACTTCAAAACATTAAGAACATATTATTATTATTATTATAATATAATATGTATCTACATGAGTGACTATTGCTAAAAGTACAGACTATGATTATGGTTATTGTATACATTAGACTATACAGTACACTAGTGCAAAGTGATTATAGGAGATTTACATTATTTTGGCAGTATGTACATTTCACAGGTTCACATCCAAGACAGAGAATGAAAATGAAAGGATAAGATTGATGACAGTTTCCATGACTTAATTGCACAGAAATTTGGTTTCACTTTCATTTACTTGGATGTGTGTTTATAAGATTTTCCAAAGAGAACACAAATCATGCTTTTTATAGTCTCTGATAAGTCCACCAGTGATATATCTTCAAAGAGGATTGTAGGGGTTAAAAAAATAACATGACACAAGTACATGTAATGTAAACATGACAAGCAGTAGTTACAGTATCTTCACATAGAGTTTCAGTATTATTTTATAAGGTATTTAAAGACATTAAACTGAGAAGCATATTTCTATGATATATTTTAAACATAGTATCCATTACTTTTGCATGTGGTAATATTTGTTTGACCTACTTCCTTAAATGTGCACAAAGAGTCAGTGGCTGTTTTTTTGCAGAATGAGGTTGTTGTAACTTTTCAGATTTGATCAGCATGGTACAAAATAATATATAAAACAGATAAGATGTTAAAAAAAAGTAAATAGACAAACTACATATGCGTCCAAATTGACTTCATGTTTCTCTGTTTTTTTCTCATTATAGATCGCGATGAAACTGTTGGAAAACTCCAGCTTTGAAGCCCTCAACTCCCGGCTGTGTGTTGAAATGGGAGAGTCTCGCATCCTTGGCAGGTAACGGTCACAGCTTATGTTGCAACCTTAACACCTGAGCTCCCTTCTCAAATACATGCTGCTACATTTTAAACAGAACAAACAGAAGCTTTCATATCAGGGGGAAACTGAGGCTTTGCAGGTTTCTTGTATGCAGTGTTTGCAGCTGACTGACACAGTCGTCACCAGGGTTTTGCATAGATAAACACAAACACAGCATTAGCCGAGGTTGGGTGGGGGGATTGCATGCAGGTTGCAGAGGGGAGGTGCGTGAAAACATTACTGTTTCTATTTCAGCAATGCAGGCTTAGTGGTTTAACAGGAACTGCAACACAAGTTGAAGTTTAAAGAGCCGTACGAGTGGTTCGCACATTCTGTAAGACATTTCCTCAAAGCTGAACTTTTTCCATACACTGTGCAGATTATCTCTTATCTGCTGCGATACCTTCAGAGTAGGAGAGAGTATTTCAGGGGTGTGTCTGGTTCAGAGGTCACTGACACTGCTCATAAACAAGGGTAGTGGAGCAAATGAGGACTTGCATGTTATGCAACGTTGCAATAACAGACCACCAAACAGAAAGCCTCCACTTCAGAGGTAATACCTAACTAATAGTTCATGTTTTTGCATCGAGTTTGTTCAAATATTCCAGCGTTGTTTGGGTTATGTAAGGCCTTCAGCTTCAGTGTCAGTGTAGTTACATAAAAGCCTGTGGGTAGTTTGAGTTAAGCCTGAGTCTGAGCGTAAGGTTCTCAGTGTGGGCGCTGCAACTGAGCCTCCAGTACTGGTTGTGACCTAGAGTGACGCACAGCACGGTGTCCTCTCACCGCTCTATTTCAGAGACTGAATTGTTATTGGCACGTACTATATGTGCATGCACAGATAAACACATACAGCGACACTGCATGATGGCTGAGTGTGGCTGGAGCGGCCCCCGGCTGCCAGTTTAGGCTGCTTAGTGGATTAAGCGAGGCAGCTCATCATAGCAGAAGGACTTGCAAGCTGCAGAAATAAATGTTCCCACAAGGCTTCCTGTGTTTTCCCACAATTAAGCGTTTGATTTTTCTCCATGCAGAAAGTGAATGAAAACTCACAAAGAGTTATATTAAGTCACTTTAAAGTGTCATGAGGGGGAAAGAGACAGTGCTGCACAAAACATGCAAGGCGAAAAGAAACAACAGTGCTGCTGTTCTGTACAAAGGTCATTCTTTGACTGTGAGGGTTAGCTTATTGATGTACAACAGCAGGAGATACAGATCTGCTTCAGTTATAACTAAATCCATTACGTGTCTATGAGTATGTAAGCAAGCTTCGTAAAGAGTTGTTCACAGAGCTTGTTGCTGTTGCAGCCTTTTAAAAATAATCTCTCAGCGTTGATAATCCTCGCTCTGCTCCAGTGTCAGTGTTTTTACACGGCAGGGTCAGCTGTGTTGTGGATGGAAAAACCAGGGCAGGATATTTCCATCGCCATGCCCGCTGCCATCTAAAATGTGACTATAATTAGTCCGGTAGGGCTGGCAAGGGTCTCGACACTCAAGTCTATCTAGAGTTGCACAACCGTGTGCTCTTGCATAACTCTCGGTGGGAGGAGGCAAAATAAACAAACTGCGCACCCGTCTGCTCCACTCGCATATCTATGCACAAGGGCGTCTGACCCAGAGACGTGAAGGAGCATGCAGGGAGAGTTGGCACTGACTTGTTCTTCTTGTCAGATGTTTGTGTAGATATGACTCCGAGGGGGGAGGCTGAGGGCAGTTGTCAAAGAGAGTACATGGTGTTTACTGTTTTATGAGTTTGATACCAGACTGATGATCAGACACTTTATTTTACATAAATCAAGGCAAGGCAAGTTTCTTTATAAAGCTCCATTCATACAAAGAGCAATTCAAAGTGTTTTACTGAGTTAAAAACAAAAACCAGAACAGTAACAATCAACAAAAAACATACAGCAAACACTTCAAACATTACAGTTTTATACGCGGCCAGTTATGTTTGATCTTCTCTCTCTATCTCTCTCTCTCTCTCTGTACCTATGTAACTTAACGTACGTAGTAAATAGTGTGGGGTCTTATTATTTATTTAAATTAGGAGGAATTATTCTAAATAATCAGAGTCTTACTGTCCCGCCCGACACAGAATCAGTACTGATCTTGTCTTAACTGAAATGAACCTTTAATTATTCGATTCATCTCAGAACATCTTCTCAAGGATTTAGATCCACACATTGAATCTTTTCTGTGTCAAGTCACAGCCTGAAGCTGGCTCAGACCTCTTGACACCCCCGCAGGGTGCCCGTATGCCCAACATTTAATTGTAGATCCAATATCAGATTAATTCCATAACGCCATGCCTCATCAGAAAATATCCAATTTAAAATGTGACATTAAATAAACATAAGCATGAAAACATAAAATATTTTAAAATCGAAGATCAAGAAAGAAAGAAAAATTAGTTGCAAAATTTCATTAGAACTCAGTTTGTTAAAAGAAATGAAGACGTAAAATCAATAATAAACCTACTCACTAAACCAGGGAGGACAGCATTAAAGTAACTGTTGATCTGGGCTCTGTTCTACAGTAGTTTTTTTTATTTGAAAAATTTAAAGGTTTTTTAAACTTTATTAGTGACTAAAAACTTGACAAGTGACATTTTATATATTTATATATATATATATACATATATATGTCCATCAGAGACGACAGCTTGGCCATAATTCTCCTGTCAGCCACCTCCTCAGGGTCCAGGACTGAGCTGGCCTTCTTCACAAGTTAGTTCAGTCCCGCTCTCCTGTATCCTGTCCGCCCACAGCAGGTGAAATCCTTCCAATGTGGCGTTCGTGTCCGGTGTTAGCTCTGTTAGCATGATGCTATTATCAACAAATGAGAAAAAAGGACAGACGTTGTACGGACACACAAACATTCATGTGTATTTTTTTTGTATTCAACATTGAAGTAAAGACATGAAAATAATGACAATACAATAATAATAAAACCAACAGAACGAAATAAATAACATGAACAGATTATTTTCAGCAAGATACAGTGTGAACATATAAGTGTAATGAAAGAAAAATATCATAACATAAAAGTACCTTTACACACATTCACATTTGTGCATACATAAGAGCGAGTACACATATTTAAAAATAAATAAATAAAATTCCCCTGATGTGTTTGTGTGTTTAAGCCAAACGTAACATTATTATAATCTTGAGAGATTAGAAATGTTTAACTCATGTGATATGTCTTTCATTTAGTTACCTGCTCACCCATTTTACATAATCCAGGTTATTGTTTGTGATAATTCCATTTTCATGTCTCTGTGCCCCGCAGGATCGAGAGCTACTCCTGCAAGATGGCCGGGGACGACAAACATATGTTCAAGCAGTTCTGCCAGGAGGGGGAGCCGCACGTCCTTGAGGCTCTCTCCCCCCCTCAGTCCACCTGTGCCACCAGCCCCTCACAGTAAGCACTGCAGTGTAGAGTACGAGAGCAGCTTTTGGTGTATAGTCTGTAGAACGTTTGTTTGATTCATCTCTCTCTCTCCCTGTGCGTTCTCCTTTACAGGCTGGGAAAGAGCATCGAGGACGGGGAGAACCCTCTGAGCGACAAGTGTTGCAGGAAGACTCTTTTCTACCTCATCACCACGCTCAACGAGTCCTTCAGGCCCGACTACGACTTCACCGCGGCTCGAGCCCACGAGTTCAGCCGAGAGCCCAGCCTCAACTGGGTGAGTGCGCTGCTCTTTCTCTGACCCTGAGGCAAACTGATATTTGACACCACATTAGATAAAAATGTTTTAAATGACTGTTTTATTTGCAGGTGGCTAATGCAGTAAACGGCAGCTTGTTCTCCGCCGTGGGAGAGGAGTTTAACTCCCTGGGGCCGGAGCTGTGGAACGCCATGGACCAAGAGATCAACCTGCAGGGCTGTGACATTTACAGGTAGGTGTACTGGTGATTTATGCTCCTAAAACTGTTTGTGTCCCCACATTAAATCTTGGTAATCCTGATGTGCTGTGGTTTTTATTTTCAGCTACAACCCTGATCTGGACTCAGATCCTTTTGGTGAAGAAGGGAGCCTTTGGTCCTTCAACTACTTCTTCTACAACAAGAAACTCAAGAGGATTGTATTCTTCACGTGCCGCTCAGTCAGGTCAGCAGCTGTGTGCACACACTAGCTTTTACTTAATGACATATGTCATAAAGTAGTAATGGAAGGTTTTTAAATAACAAGTCATATATGTTGTCCAACATTTTGTCTCTGCACCTGTCTGATCCTGTGTGAACCTTTCACTCCTGCAGCGTCTTAAGTGGCTACGGCCGTGATTGTCTCGACAATGAGCTGGACATGGAGCTAGACAGCGAAGAGGAAATGGACGGCTTCACTGAGGACAGGTTAGACTGGTTGTTACACAGCTTTAAGCACTAATTACATATTATTTATGGGTATAACCATTCTTTTTAAAAACCATTCTATTCAGGATTCGTGGTTGCTGATTCGATTAAAGGACAATATTGGTTCATTTCGAACGATACGATCTGAAACGATTCAGTGACTTGAAATTGATTTGGTAACTCTTTAGCCAAAAATTCAACAAGTGCGACTTTGAAATAAATACCTTGATACTGGAAAGTCCTAGATTCCTGATGTTTCTTGTGAGGGAATCAGGTATAAATTAATTATGGATATAAACAAACAAAGTGCCTGGACGGTCGGTGAGTGAAATCCCATGGCGCCTTAGTAGGTGGTTGGATAGATTTGTCGTGTTGCCATGGTACTTCACTTGACCTTTTACAGCAAGCGACTTATTTAGAACATCTCCGTCTTTGCAAAAGCCACAGTGTTTCCACCAGGGGTGCTGCTCGCTCGGCTCGAAGCGAAGCCTCCACCAAAGCGTCTGCCCCCTGGTGGCTGGCTGCAGTATAGGTCAAAAACTCTGTCTCACCCATTCATTTGAATGGGGCTGCAGTCAAACTTTAAAGAATACATACACGTGGTACGAATGTCTCTCACATCCGTATGCTGTGGTGATATGTAGTTAGTATTTGACTGTTTTGTGTTCAAGGCCTCTTTTTTTCTGAAAAGTTTCTTAGTTAGTTATTAGAGTTTAAAATAGGGTTTTACTTCAGGGGTTTGCTTTGATTGACAGCAGCTGTAGAGAGAAACTCCATAGGATCTCGTGACGCTAGGCTGTAAGGCAGAGCTCGTTACCATGGCAACACAGAAATTAGCATGGCAACAACAGAAATTCTCTACAGGGCAGACTCTGGCTGCACAATGGCTGCGCACTGGAACAGGGTTTTTTGGCTTCAAAACCGTACAACGGGAAAAGGCGAAGCAACACTGTCCATTTTATTTACAGTCTATGGTTTCCACACACTGGACTTTAATCATTACGGTAACTTGTCACGCTGTAACCCCGTTTCAAACAGGAACCATTGACATTTTTTAGATGATTACAACACGTTCAGGCCGTCATATTCCTAGGAAGTTGCGAAAACAGTGAAGTTCCCACTTCCCTGAACTGCACAGCATGAATCTTCCTGCTTGTTAGCTGCTGTGTCCACACATCAGCTCACTCTGACTTCTTTCTGACATTTAACCAGCTGGCAAAAGTCAGGGAATTTCAGGAGTTTCAAGCATGTGTGAAAGGGGCTTAGCTGGACTACACTCCTCTGTAATAGAAGACACCACTGAATAAAATGTATTGTGTTAACTTTCTTGTTTCTCTGTTCCTCTCTCAGGTTCCCCAGAGCTCTGTGTGTGTGAGTGCTGACGACACTCACCTCCAAGCCAAAGGACATCTAGGCTTCTCCTTCCTCTTCCTCACCCTTCCTTTGCCTCACGTACCTTCTCGTTCCTTTTTGACTTTTTTTGCTGCCTCATCCAAAGCCATTCTCACACATTAATCGTATGCATGTTTGACGGCCTCTCCTCTGCTGGCAGTGAACTGTAACGTACCGCGAGTCGGTGGACATTGTGTTGAGACCACGCGGTAGGATTTAAGCTTCTCCATTTTTCCACTTTTTACTTCGGTTTTTCTTTTAACCCCCAAAAGCTCAAAGCCCAAACAAGCACACATGAAGACACACACAACAAACTCATGGGCTTCTCAACACCTGCCACATTTCAGAGACCCCCTTCATGGACATTTGAAAGGAAGAAGGTCTTACTGTGGACGGGTGTCAAAACCAAAACATTGGGAGAAGAAGTGGAGTTTCTTGCGAGCGTGATGTCAAACCAGAGGAGTCCACATAACACCAGCATTAACGGAAACTCGCAGACTAGGATCTCATGGTTGGAGGAGATGGATAAGACTGACTCACTGATCAGCAGAGAACTCATCTGTCACTCGTTTGCTAGTTTTCGTGTGTTGTGTGTGACATTGGCGTTACTGTGAGTTTTTTTTAGCACTGAGTTTCAAACTTAAACGCTGCATTTATTACCAAGACTTGTATTACTGAATCTTATTACTGCGAAGCGCTCGTCTGTATTTTAGACAGTAGGGCATTGCCAAGGAAACTGTTGGCATCTGGGTTGCAGCTTTGATAACATATCAACTTTAATGATGTCTTCTTTTAGTTTCAGTCTGTTTTCAGGTTCTACCATTAATTTTTGTACCTTGTCTAAATCCAGTGTTTCTCCTCTGCTCATTTCCACCCTCTCCTGGTTCAAGTTAATTTTGTAAATGTCGGTCTTGCCAGTGTTTTTGTTCGCTAAATGCTCCCGTGCAAAGGCTTCATGAAAGTGAATGTATTGTACAATTTTTAGAGGAAACACGATAACAGTGAAATGCTTAGTTTGACATTACTTTTTAGAAAAATGAGAAGCTCCTTCTTTATGTTCCTTAAAGTTGATAAGAGTTCTGTGACTTTTCTTGGCTGCTTTGTGCGTTAATTGGCCGATATATTGCAGATGTGAATAAACCGTTTGAATCAGAGCTAGCTTGTTTCTTCTTGTTCACAGAGAGAGTAAAAATCACCCCAATGGACTTTATTTAAAGCTGCTGTTGGACGTCGTGATATAAACATCAGTTCTAAGAGAGATTTTAAATGTCAACACTACCCTTCCCTTCTCTGCTGTCGTAACCCCGCCCACGAAAGATCATTGTGTGCATAGACGTATAAAGAGAAGCCGCCGCATTGGCTGCTGGGGTGCAAGAAATACGCCCGCCATCTTGGTCCGGTCATCCTACCCATGATCCTACCTGTAAACGTAAACTGAAGCAGCAGAGACTTCAAGATGCCAGAACACTGTGTGGCAAAATACCTATCATACATCACATATATCACATATCAGAATATTCTATTACTGTGAAGTCCACTATGAACATTAAAATACACTGAACCATGTGTCCTGTACAAGTGGCAACCTCCGGTCTAAAAATATGAATCCAATGCGGAAGTGTTAAAAGCTGCAGTTCATCGAGGAGCCGCTTGAGACTGGCTCCAGAAGTACCGGAAGTCATATACACATGAATGGGAAAAAGACTATCTTTACAGCCGAAATAAACATGTTTACAGCCTGGTTCAAAAGACAAGTGTAGTCTGGATAGCTTATTTCTCAATCAGCTGTCACTGTGAGGGGGGTGAATTTTTTTCTAACGCAGCAATTTCTAAGATATTTAGATTACGGGTCTTCCAACGAGAGGCACAGCTGCCTGAGGGAGCGCTGCAACCGTTGGCCAGGAGGCTCAAAGCCCACCCCTTTACGTCACACTGGCTCCACAGTCGACTGGTCTCAAAACAGCTCTTCAGAAACAGATGAGTGACGTCACAGATCCTACGTCCATATTTTATACAGTCTATGGTCCTGTATAATGCCTACGTGTATGATGTTTGCAGAACCCCTCCCTGCATGAAACTCAGGTTAGTATTCAGTGAGTTATGATTGATTAAATGCGGCAACACTTAATTGCGTCTGACAAACAGATTACACTGCGGGTGCCGGTGACCGGTCCAAGATGGCGGCCCCACAGCTCGTCAGCGTCAATAGGTAGTGACGGTCAATGCGGCTTCTACTCTTTATATGTCTATGGTTGTGTGTGTTCTGAGGAAGTAGTGGCTTCCCAGCCAATCAGGGCGACGTAGTGGGGCCGCCACTGGACCAATCAGGACAGAGGGTTGGGGAGTAGCTCTGATTGGTCCATGATAACGGGAATATGGGGAATAATAATATTGCTTGATACAAAGGCATTGGAAAACAGAGATTTCGCCATAATCTCAAATTACTTCACATACAGATGAGTACTGATGGGTATTATGACCTTTTCTCCAAACACAGCAGAAAAAAATATTTCTTTACACCATTCATACCAACAGCAGCTTTAAATTATTAAAAAGCAAAGTTTTTATTCTTTGCATTTTAATTCTGCCAATGTTTTAAATTTAATTTTAAAAAAAGATGAAACTTCAAGTCAAAATTCAAAACCAACTTTTATTGGAAACAAGTGAAATACAGTACATGAGCCACCCAGACTATCAACCACCACACTGAGAGTACGTGATCTAGTTCCCTTGTTTCGTAAGATCAAGGTTCAAGGTAAAAGCTGTAAACCTTAATGCTGCAGAGTCCGGGGACTTGCACCCTTTATTGAAGTGTAAAAATACTTTAATCCTTTATCCTAGAGACCCAGAGGCAGACTCCCTGACCACGATGGACACCATTTAGATCCAATGAAACTCATGCAACCTCTTCTATTTTGGCCACTTTTTTTTTTGGAGCTTGCAAATGGTAAACATGGTTTCAAAGTGACGCGTGCATAGATCTGTCAGCAAGGAATTCTTTTTTGCCGGGTCAGAACGGGTAGAAAAAGAAGGGGCAGACAGTCAGAATCATTCTCCACACGCTCAGGACAGCACGGTTAAGGCTGAGGATCAAGTATTAGAACTGATGAGAGCTGAAACATCGATCATGCTTAATGCTACTGAATGAATCCAGACCAGCTGTCCCGCCACTCTCCAGTGGAGGTGTCACCTGTGTGATGTTTGCTAACTCTGGTCCCTTTGTGTAAAAATAAAATCCTCCAGGTCAGAACATGAAGAAAGATGGCTGCCAGGACTTGTTGAATGCTTACATGAGGACGCAGTGATTAGTCTTCACACTTTTAGAGCACCAATGATCGTCTGCTGTTAAAAAAAGAAAAGGATGAAATGCTCACTCGTCCTTTACTTAAAATCAATAAAAGCAAGAAATACAAATTAAATAAAAATCGTTATGCATCTTTAGACATAATGTAGTGTTTCAATGTAAAATACTGATTAAAAACTGAGCTGTACCTGTGTTTCAAACCTTTAAAATCACACATCGAATGATTCTCCTAAATGAAACGAGGGCTGAGTTGATCATGCAAACTCTCTGAATCTTCCTCGTTTGGCTCGATGACACACGGGTACGGGCTCAAAGTTCATAAGAAGGGAGGTTCATATTCGATACCTGTACAATGTGAGAACGACCACCGACGATGTAGCTTATGAAACTGAAATCATGTAACAGAAATCAATGGCTGTGTTACCAGAAAGAGAACAAAAACATGAGAACATTATTGGTGTGTAGTGCTACCTTTCTTATCAATACTGCTTGTAATCCCTTTGTTTGCCCTGTAGATTTGACCCTGTGAACAAACTTATATATATATGTATATATATATATATATATATATATATATATATATATATATATATATATATATATATATATATATATATATATATATATAAATAATAGTAATAGAGCTGCACTGTATGTCTCAAAGCTGGGGCACCAACATGGTGTTTATGGCAAACTCGTGGTATGATATGGTGTGATGTCACATGATATGTATGTAGTGTGAACAACGTGTTGTCCAGCGCAGCTCTGCGTTGCACTCGGACCTTCATTCTCTTCTCCTCCTTAACGGTAAAAACGACTCCTTGCTCAACAACCAGGTCAGTTCACTGGATCTTGAGAGGAGACCGCAGCTCCACAGGAACAAATAAAGCCCCGTCCTGTGTTATCTGCAGAGGTCAAAGTCCATTAAAATTCATCATTAAAAAAAAAAAAGAAGAAGAAGAAAAAAAGGTAACATAGGCCAGTAAAGGAGATGCTTTTGTGCCACCGCATGGGTGGTGCAGGTAGTCAAGCCATCCACGGCGGAAGGGAGGCGCTATCTGAGTCCAGCCCTTGAGGTCATCCACTCCAGGCCTTGGCATAAACTGGAAGAAGAAGAATGATGAAAGTTTAGAGAAAGTGAAGTGTGTTAAAATGACTTCTACTGCTGTGATAATATCATGAAACCAAGGCGGTCGCTTCTGAAGCTGCAGGAAACACTTCATGCACACCAGTGATGGGTAGATGAGGGTTAATGAGGCTGCCTTCCTGTTTGTGCAGAGAAAGTATTCAAAGCTTAAAGGGGGTTTAACTTAGAGCACACATCGCCCTCTGGTGGTCTGACAGAGCTACAGCAGCCTTTAAAGACTGCTCCAAGCTCTCAAAAACAAAAGTCAAAGATGCCTCTGAGCTACTTTCTGAATGTATGCTGCTTTTGTGAATTAATGATATGAAATAATAATATTAAAAATAAATTAAATGTATCAAAATCCTGCTAACAATATCTCTCTATAGACAGTTATGGTGATTTCACGCATTGACTACTACAACTCCAGCAGGCCTCCCTGTGTGTACATTTAAACCTCTGCAGATGATCCAGAATGCAGCAGCATGTCTGGTCTTCAACTTGCCCAAAACAGCACATGTCACCCCGCTGTTAATCTCTCTTCGCTGGCTTCCAGTGGCAGCTCAAATCAAATGCAAAGCTCTTCTTCTGGCCTACAAAACAGGGACAAAATCGGCTCCTGCCTACCTGGAATCCCTCATCCAGGTCTACACTTCCTCTCGCCCACTATGCTCTGCCTGTGAAAGACGCCTGGTGCTCCCAGCCCAGCATGGCTCTAAATCTCTTGCTAGACTCTTCTCCTCTGTTGTTCCCAACTAGTGGGGATGAATTACCTAACTCCTTACGATCTGCAGAGTTCCTTTCTACTTTTAAGAGAAATCTGAAGACTCAACTGTTCAGGACACACTTGGGCACTTAACCTGACCCTACTCCTCTTTGTCCTATGGGGTAGAATGAATGAGAAGCTCTAAAACCCAGCTCTTGGGAGAATCTTTAGCACTGAATATTGAATGCTGTTTAATGTTGAATGATATTGTTAACTTGAATTATTTGTTGTGATGAGCTGTGGCTACATTATCTTAAAAAAAAAAAACCAACCCAAAAACTGTAACTTCTTCTGGAACTAGATGGCAGAACCTGTGGCCAATCAACTTGAAGCACTTTGTTGCACTTACTAAGGTTATTCCCTCCAGTCTAAATTCTTGCTTGTGTTGTATGTCGCTTTGGACAAAAGCGTCTGCTAAATGAAATTGTAGAATTGTAGTTAAAGCAACATGTGTCTCTTACCCCTCTCCTGTCAGTGCACAGCAGGACTGGATGTGCCAGGGGTGGTCTTTGATGGAGCTCAGGGTGAGGTATTTGGAGATCTCTGCTGCAGACATACAGTCCTTCATGTCCTGCTTATTGGCAAATATCAACACAGCTGCTTTCCGCAGGTCCTGAAGAGAGAGAGAGAGAGAGCACAGAGAACAATGAAGCCATAACCTCACTCACTGCCACCTCTGACCCCCGGCCTCTGAACAATGAAGCGAAGGAAAAATCAACATGGACTCTGAAACAGAGTCGGTCCTCTTCCATATTAAGTTTTGGCTTTACCTCGTGAGCCAGCATCCTGTAGAGCTCCTCTTTAGAGATGACAAGCCGCTCTCTGTCTGTGCTGTCCACCACCAGAATGATGAACTGCAGAGGAGAAATCACACGGAGTTGACCCACTTTTCAAAAAAGACATTTACAGCAGTGAATCGCAGCACAGCAGGGGGGGGGCGGCATTTCCGGGGCCAAGTTCCTCCCTAAACAATAAGCACTGGAGACTGCTATGCTAATAACATGGCTGTGAATGAGGAGGAGTGACCCTCTGCATGACAAAAGAGCAGAGGGACGTTAACTTTGAGAGAGATTTGAGAGACCAAACAACCCTGCATTTCAAACAGCACGCGTTATCCAATGAGACGGTGACCCCGAACACAGCCTGAGATCTATAGTGCAATAAAAGAGGGAAGTTACTATAGTAACTGTAGGGTCACCAGAGTGTGTGGTTACTATAGCAACTGTAGGGCTTCTTGTAACTCTGTTCTAAAAAGGTAAGGGCTCTCAGCTGTCTCTGCAGCAAACACACCACTGATACTATTGTTACATGTTGAGTACGTGCAGCATGACCACACATGAGAAGTGTCCATATGGAAGACAGACTAGGAAGAAATACAATCAAAAGTTTGGACACCGCCTCATTCAATGGTTTTTATTTATTTTAATTATTTTCAACATTGTAGATTAATACTGAAGACATCAAAACTATGAAATAATCTGGTTTTGCCATAATATGGATTACAACAGTAGTCAAATAGGGCTATCCATTGTGTACTAACCCTACCTCTGAACAACACAACTGATGGTCTCAAACACAATAAGAAGGCAAGTCATTCTACAAATGAACTCTCGACAAGGCTCATGTTAATTAGAAACCATTCCAGGAGACCACTTCATGAAGCAGACTGAGAGAATATTTTCGTCCTACTTTTATCACCGAAACAACACGGCTGAAGAAGAATGTTCTGATTACGCAAGCAAAAACTGCGGCCAGTCGTACTTGTCTGGATCATGGTCTGGATAAGGGCCAACATGTCTGCATCCGTTATTCCTTTAATGGCAGCACTAAAGCGTCTTCTAAGCAAAGAGGCTGAGACGGACCACGGAGTGAAAACAATGAAAAGTACACTCTTAGAGTCTGTCAGCACAGGTTTCACCGAGATTTATTTGGATCCTCTGCACTTCATCGAGACTGTACTTGATCCGTGTTATAAAGATCATTAATTGGATGTGGGAATAAAAGCAGTGCACAAGAGAAATTACCCAGGCTGCGATGGATGCGGAGAACCCGCTTGGAGAGGAAAAGCACGCACAGCACAGGAAGGAGAACAGAGCGCAGAAAAAGGACTTGTCTCTCTGAACCAGATGAGGGGCATGCACCCTCATTGTCTTATATGTTCAATGAGATCCTTGATTTTAGTGAGGTTAGTACACAGTCAGAGCCATAAATACAATGGTAGGGGAGACCGGGGACAGTTGACATTTCTGTCTATAACTTTGAGCTCTTTTAACCCAGTGTGTTCAAACTGCTATACAAACTAGCTTCAAGTGTCTGCTAATAAATGGCCTAGAAAATGCCTGTGCAACACAAAAGACTTTTCATTTCGGTGCATTCCGAATTAATACTGAAGACTTAAAAACTATGAAATAATCTGGTTTTGCCATAATATGGATTACAACAGTTGTCAAATAGGGCTATCCATTGTGTACTAACCATACCTGAACAACACAACTGATGGTCTCAAACACATTAAGAAGGCAAGTCATTCTACAAATGAACTCTTGACAAGGCTCATGTTAATTAGAAACCATTCCAGGAGACCACTTCATGAAGCAGACTGACAGAATACCAAGAGTGTGCAAAGCTGTCATGAAGGAAAAAGGGGGCTACTTTACAGAATCTAAAATATAAAACATATGCTGGTTTGTTTAACACTTTGTTGTTAATTAAATAATTCCATATATGTTCTTTCATAGTTTTGATGTCTTCAGTATTAATCTACTATGTTGAAAATAATTGGAATAAACAGAAACCATTGAATGAGAAGGTGTACTCCTCAGGACAAAGACTGTGAACAGATCAGTTAACTGTGCAGAGAAATCACTCTGCCGTGTTACTGATGTCACACAGCGTCTGCTCTACAACCTTCACTAGCTGCCTTTGCGCTCCTCTGTGGATAATAAGCACAGGTCTAAGAGCTAGTTATAATGATCAACACAAAACAAAGAGATGTTGTTCTCCCTCTACCCTGACACAATCCTCCACCCCCACCCCCACCCCCACTTCAACTAAACAGAGTATTTCCAGTAGCTGAGAACATGTGTGACACAAACAATCTCAAACAGAGTAAAGATCAAACCTGAGCCTCCAGATGTTGTCCTGAGTTTACTCCAGAGAACAGCAGAGGAAATGAGACCAAATGTTAAATATAACGAATAGTGTTTGCAACCAAACATGACTTTCACTGCTGGTTACTTTGACCTTCATTTATGGTGATTTCTTTGGTCAATTTGCCGTCAAAAGAAAGTGGGAGTGTGACTAACAATGCTCTTGTCAACCGATTCTTTCGTGAATAAAAAGAAAAAGAAAGAGCCATGTCGCTCTTTTTAGCTTGTTTTGTTCCAACAACAACCTTTCAGGTTTTACATTTTCTGTTATTTATGATTTAAAAAGCTGAAAACAAGAAGCGAGAAGCTTAAAAACGTGTAATATAAGTTGCTGTTTTAGAACAAGAAAAGGATGAATAAATTATCTCGGTGGTTGTGGTTTTAGTTTGAGTCAATGCACTGATTGTTACAGTGTGAGAATAGTTAAAATTGAAAATCAGTTTGCTGTTGTCTTTGAGACATGCAGTTAACTTTCCCAACACAGAGAAATGTGGATAGTGACACAACAGGCTGTGTTCTAACTGTGTTCATGGGTGAAATGATTCAGAGAGAGAGTCGTTTTTCGTGAAACAATGATACCACAACACGTCACTGTCCAGCAGATGTTGCATAAAGAATCTTTAACTTGTGTGTTTTTGTTGAGATATCTTTAGAGTCCTCCGAACATCTGTCTCTGCCACATCTCTCCCCGCTCTCCTTCCCTCCACACACAGCAGAGGCTGACCCTCTCTTTGCTTTGCAGACAAGCCCCTTTATGACACGGCTGACCTCTGACACAAGCGGCCTCTGCTGCCGTCTGTGCTCTGAACAAACACACCAGCTGCTCTGGGAGGAAAAAAACAAAAAAGTCCTGCTGCTGCTGCTGCTGTACGATACTCCCCCTCCTCTCCTCTGACAGGCTGCAGTCGAGTGGATCAGAAGTGTTGCTTGTATTTCTCACCTCTGTGTTGGAGTAGTAGGTGTTCCAGGAGGACCTGAGGGACTCCTGGCCTCCTATGTCCCACATGAGGAAGTGAGTGTTCTTCACCACTATCTCTTCCACATTGCTACCAATAGTGGGGGACGTGTGGACCACCTCGTTCATCAGACTGGGAGGAAAACAAAGCAGGAAGTGAGTTTGTGACATCCAGGTACGGTCAAAGAGGATCTTAAGAGAAGATGACTTACAACTGGTAGAGGATTGTGGTTTTCCCTGCATTATCAAGTCCAACGATAATCACCTTGTGCTCTGCAAATAAAAACACAGTACAACACAGTCACTATGAAGTCCAGAAAAACAGGCATGCATAGGTGCATTTCAACCAAGAGTTCCAGGGTCTTTAGCCCCAAGAACTACAAGGTTCCTGTGCCTCCATTGTTATGCGTGTTTCCACCGCAGGAACTTTACCCCGGAACTAGGGACTTTACCACTGAACTATGTGCGTTTCAACCTGAGGAACCAGGGTCTAAATTTAGTTCAGGGGTAGATAATCTCCCCCCTGAAAAGCTCCTGTTTTGGGGTAGTACTTTTCATAGGTCCTGGGACTTTCGGTTGTTGAGTTTACACAGTTGTTGAAACACAGAGGGAGTTCCTGGGGATGCATACTAGTTTAGTTTTTTACTAAGATTTCAAAATATGATTTAATATAAATGTTTTTCTCCTTACGTCACTGGCCTGATTTGCGCAATCTACCCTGCACTCCAGCCCCCGGTCGAAACGCAAACAACAATGGGGGCTCAGGAACCTTTTAGTTCTGGGGGCTAAAAGATCTGGAACTCTGGGTCGAATTGCACCTTTTGTCTGCGTTTCGACTGCGGGCTTGAGTCCCGGGTAGATTGTGCAAATCAGGCCAGTGACGTATGGAGAAAAGAAATGATATTAAATAATATTTTGAAATCCTAATAAAACACTAAACTAGTATGCATCCCCAGGAACTCTCTCTGTGTTTCAACAACTGTGTCAACTCCACAAACACCGGTACGTTCAACTGAAAATCCCAGGACCTTTGAAAAGTACTACCCCCCAAGCAGGGGCTTTTCAGGGGGGATATTATCTACGCCTGAACCACTTTTTCACCCTGGGTCCGTCTGTCGAAATGCACGTAGTTCAGAGGTAAAGTCCCTAGTTCCGGGGTAAAGTGCCTGCGGTGGAAACACACCTTATAACTTCCACTTTGTGACACTCACGGCTTCTTAATGTTTTAACACAAAGTATATCTGCTGTGGATTCAACAATTCATTCCTGTAAGTCTTTCCAAGCCATTCAAAGTCATGTATAACCTTCCTCCAATCTCCCAAACTGTTGTTTCAGGTTTTTTCCCCCAGTTCTTTCCATTCATGAAGACCAGCCGGCACGATTTTTAGCACCCGAGGCTTTGACGCCTCTCAGCCAGGCGACGCTGAAGACTAAATGCAGACTCTGAGTTGACACGAATGTGCCAAAATATCCTGCTTTAGTGTTTTGACTTTTCCGCCCTGCTGAGGCCTCTAGCTGCGGAGGAGGAAGGAAGTCTGGTCAGAGGGTTCACAGACCCGACGGTCTCATCGCACTAAACTGGCTTTTTGGGGGGATTTGGCAGCGTGTGTATTGCTTCCTTACAGAGAGGCTGTGACCGTCCTGACAGCACAGAGTAATCACACATGACATTTAGAACAGGAGGGATTCTTCTAACAGGTATTCAACTACTGGATAAATAATGTAATGAAAACATACATCGTATACATGTCAGTGTTACTAATCACTTCAGTGGATTACTTTTCATTATTACACAGCTGTGTTGAGTACTTAAATCTGATTGGTCTACTGCCTAAGCGATGGTCTGTTATTTCTGGATGAACATGTACAGACGACTGGTTTCTTGTTTCTTTTGCAGCTTTAAAAGGAAAGAATGTCAAAAATGTTAATAAAGAAGTGATAGTTTAAACGGGTTGAACGCAAAACTACACTTGAGAGGGATTTCTTCGTCTTTGAGTCTTTGCGTCTCAGTTTAAAATGCTGGTTAATCAGACAGTCACTAGGATGGAGGTGGAGCTACGTCTCAGGTGATCTGATGACACAGAGGAGATTGTTAGATAGTAGATAGAGCAGATTAGCTTCTCCTCGGGTTGCAAGCAATTCCACAGAGTGCTTGCCTCAAATCTCTTAAAAGTGAATGAAATAAGACACATGGGACGGTTTAATCCGGAGTTAGGGGTTTAAAGTACAAGTCACTATCTGCTAACATTGATGCTGGGAGACAACACTATTCAGACCTCATTCAAATCCTGCACTTGACCTTTCAGAGTATCATGAATTTTGCAGTTAATCACATTCATCCTTTATCGCAATATGTTAATGTTGTCCTGTTCAGTCTGCATGTGTCTTCCTTCACATTTCCGTATTGCTGCCTCCTGATTGTCTTGCTCCGTGTATTTTACGTCCATGGCCACTTTCTCAAAGGCTGTCATGTCATCTCCTTATGTAGATTGTTTTCTTGACTTTTCTTCTTTTCTTTTTTGTTTGTGTTTTTGTTTTTCCTCTCCCTTTTATTTATTTAGATGTAAACTAGCCTTTTGGCTAACTCTGGCATATTCAAAAACATGTTAATTAAAATACATGGTCCTTTAGATTGATAAATAAATACAATAAATTAATATCACAATATTGTCATAACTGTGGGCCATGGATTAGGTGATTATTATTTTTATTATTATTATTTTAATCATTGCTTTAACGTTTATTTATCTTATTTTATTATTCATTTCTTGTTTTCATCTGATCTTGTTAACGCTACCTTATGTTTAACTTTTCTTTCCACTATTATTTATCTTATTAATTCTACTGTATTGATTTTATTTTCTTTTTAAGTATTTTATTTATAATCATGCCTTTTATAATTTTACCATTGCTGTTGTTTTCTGTCTGCCTGTTATTCTGTGAAGCACTTTGGGTTGCATGTTTGTATGTATGAAAGGTGCTTTATAAATAAAGTTGAGTTGAGTTAAAAAAAGATGCACTATATACATGACAACTTCGGTGGCCCTGAAGGACAAAACAAATTTACAAAAGATGAAACACTTTACAAAGTTGGAGAAAAATTTACATTTTGGAAAATAAATTTACATTTAAGATAAAAAAATAACAAAATAAAAACACTTTTACCAAGGCTGAAACAAATTAACATTTAAGAAAACAAAAAAAATTAAAATAAAAAAACACTTTTACAAGTGGTCAGACAATTTTACAAATGACCGAACATTTTTACCATTTCTGAAACAAATTAACATTTATTTTTAAAGGAAAGGGAATGCACCAAATACCAGAAGTGATCGAGTGAGGGGTCATTTGTTTGGATGGAGAGAAACCAAACGATGTGACGTTTTCTTTCTTTATTTCTTTTATTTTGTACATTTGTTTTCTTAAACAAATTTTTTTTTTGACTTTGGTATAAGTGTTTTGATTTTGTAATTTTGTTTTCTTAAATGTAAATTTTTCTCCAACTTAGTAAAAGTGTTTTATCTTTTGTAAAAAAAAAAATCTTAAATGTAAATTTGTTTTGGTCTTGGTAAAAGTCTTTTGCTGATTTAATTTTGTTTTACAAAATGTAAAAAAATATTTTCCAAAATATAAATTTGTCTCCAACTTTGTAAAAGTGTTTCATCTTTTGCAAATTTGTTTTGTCCTTTGGGGCCACCGTCGACAACAGATATGACAAAAACATGCATCTTTCAACCACACAAACACACTGAAAGATGTAAAGTGTTCATTAGTGTGTCTGATGATGAAAGAGTTGGATTATCTAGGATCTTTGTTGTACTTTTACCTGCTCCACCACATGATTCTGTTCCCTCCTGGGTGTAAAAAAGAATCTGGGAGCTGGTGTTTACATTCACACAGAGAGAGTCAGGAGAAGTTATGTAATGTTAAGTGTCCTCCTGGAGAGAGTGAGTGTAAGCTGATTGACAACTTGATGAATACGCTCCTGCAGGCTTACGGAGACTTAAGGTAATTATGTTGGTTGACAAACTGATTCACAGATTAGCTGAGAGTGGATGATGATAAAAACATAGGAGTAGTATTTTACATGTGGAACAGAGAGTTCAGTGGGTGGAGGGACCCGAGTCCTGAGGATTATTCACCCCCATCTGTTGTTATTGTCTCGCTGCTCACTTTCTGCTCACGAGCTAACACTTCACATTAGGAGGTTAGTGAGGCGTTACAATTTCACGCACCTTGGTTACAGAAGAAGCTCCACAGTTTGGCGAATATGAGGCCCATTGTTCAGGTTGATACCAACGTGGGTCCGTCTCTCCGTCCAGCAGCACCGAGCTCGTCCACTCTCCTCGTTCAATCCGTGGCTGGCAGCGGCTAGCTAACATTAGCTGGATGATCTCTTGTCTCTAAAACACCTCACCGAGCTTTTTAACGCCGACTCCATGCGCCCCGGCTACACAGAAAAACACAGCTACCGCGAAGATAACACCGTACAAAGCAACAGAGACGTGATACAGAAATGTCGAGTGTCTCCCCGTGTCGTGGAAGTCTCCAGAGACCACGCAAACACAAGGTGAGAGGCGCTGCAGCGATGTGTTGACTCCTCTGCTCCAACAGTCCCTTCTCCTGCCCGTTAGCTGCTGCTGCTGGTTGTGGTGTTGAGGAGAAAAAAGCAACCGCAGTTATTCAGTAGTCTTCCGGTTACGTGGTGACGTCTGACGCTGTCGACGTTGTACTTTTAAAAAACTGTTTTCTCCAAGTTTTGAGTGAGTGAGTGAAGGTTTGTAAAAAAGGAAACAGGCTTAAATGTACACTCTACACCCTAAACATTTTAACTTACACAGTTGTAAGGACTTTTAACTTTCTGTTTTTCAGAGTAATTATTATAAAGACATTCCTTTTGGAAAATACGTTATTTTATTTGGGGTTTTTACTTTTATCATGTTACTTTTTATTTATTTGCACATTAAAAGAAAATACATACAAAAAAATAGCAAAGATAAATAATATACTGTGCAGGAAGAGGCAGAGAACTCAGAGAGCTTATTTGAAGCCTCCGCCCAAATAGTGTTCTAATATAAAAAAATAATTAAAAGATACTAAATTGACACATATAAAGACAATAGTTGATACTAAAAATAAAATAATATAAGAATATACAAAATTAACAATTAATATAAATACAGTTATTACATCAACATAATTCAAAAGTACAAAATATGAATAGGATGTGCATGGACACCTACTCTATGAGTATGTGGTTGAGCATGATGCGTATAATTAAGTAACAGTGGTTAAACGTTTTTTCAAGCATCTTTTATAACATTTTAAAGATAAACAGTTTTTCGCTATATTGGATTGAATATTCCAGAATTTGTTGCCCCTGAAACGTATTGAGAATTGACTTCGACAAGTAAAACATTGAGGAGGATGAAGAAATAAAGTTTGACAAGTTGAATAAGAGTGGACCTGTGAATTCAATTTGAAGTAAGACTTGAAGGGATATTCCCTTCACGTACCCTTATGTCACTCTTTTGATCACCTATGAACTGTTGCACACGTAAGACATAATTTTGAACATTGTGTGATTGTCAGAAGATATTTGTTTATTTATGTACTCAACCAAATATATCACTCTTTTTATTTTTGTTTGGAATTTCCTACTTGCTCCTTATATATTTGGCACCAAGCGCATGAAGAAAAATATTCTTCCTGCAGTGGTCAGACTCCATAATCAGTAACAATAACCTCATCAAATTGGACTCAAGTGCAATATCTACCCCATCTGTTTATTAACGTGCAATAATTACTCATCCCTCTCTTCTTACATGGGCAACATGTTTTTTCTACTCATCTTCTCAGTTCTGTTCTGTACATTGTTTTATACCTAGGTTACTAGTCTGTGCACATTTTTCACCATGTCACTGGTTTTGTAAATATTTGTAAATGTAATTATTTAGTTGTGTATATGTAGTAAGATATGTTATTTTACTTAATTAATTTTTAATTGCTGATAACTTTTTTAATAATTAATATCTTATATGCTCCTGTTTACTTATACTGTTTTGCACTAAAGGAACATCTTATCTTATCTTAAAAATAGAGTAACTGGGATGTACTTGTTAGAGTCTAACATTTGAGTTGTGAACAACATTTATGTTACTTTTATTTTTTATCAGCTAACATTTATTTAAAGAGGAAGAATTAGGTAATTATTGAAGTCGAGCTTTTCTGTATGATTTGTGAGTTAATGTCTGTATAAGCCTTTTTTGTTTGTTTTTTTGGTTGTTGATCTTGTTCTTTTTTTTTGGTGTACATGTGTATAATGTTAAATGTAAATACAAATAATATCTGACTATCACTCTTCCTTTCATGTTTTATGATGAGTGGTAATGGACTAAATAAGGTTATAAACAATGACATTATAATTTTACCAAATGAACAGTTACACATTTTCTTATTCTATAAAGTGTTTTTAAGTTTGTAAAAGTATTTCCTCTTTGAATGCAGTATATAATAAAGGTGAGTAAAATGTAAAACTTGTTTTGGCTTTGTCTAACAACAGTAAGAGCCAGGATAGAAATGTTGTTATTATAAACTACTCAGTATTTTTTCTTATGTTTTGTCTTTAAAAGCGGAAGCGTTCTGTTGCCAGAAATACAAAAAATAACATTAAAACGTGATAAGTTTGTTTCTCTAACAAAATGTTGATTTTGTGATTCAAACGTATCACGTATAACGTTTTACTTATCCTATTATTACCTTAGACTGTATAAAGGTTATTACTAGTAAACTATGGACATGCTTCCGAATAGGAATTCAACTTGCGTCATATGACCAGGCTAGTGACGTAGGCGGAAGTAAAAGCTCGGGCATGCACAGGCACAGAACGTGAGTATTTCTGGAGAGATTTAACACCCGATACACCCGATACACCGCTGCTGTCATGCTTAGATTTTACTATTTATTAAACGGAAACCTTGTTTAGTACACACGCACGAGGTGGAGGTGTTAGTGCGTAAGAGCACTGAAATTACGTGGCCTGTATTCAGTAGTCAAGCTGATCTTTTTTTTAAGTACAATGAATGCAGACAGAATTTAAACTCAGTGAGGTTTACATCAAAAATGTACTCTGTGTTTTGAATTCCTCACATTTTTCAGTCGCATTTAAACATAGTATTATATAGACTTGCAAAACTAAGATTGACTATCCTGCTTCACAACATTGCGGTACTCGGTATTATATTGACATACATGAGTAGGGTTGCCAACTTTCTCACTATTAAATAAGGGACAGGTGCACGGTGTCATGGTGGTGTGAGCATGATGTGTGAATTCAGCGTATATTCTGATTCAACTGCAAATGCAGAAAGTGTGTATATTCCCTTTAATCCTTACTGTATCATTATATATCCTCATATGTATAAACCTCAAAGAAACCACAATTTTGCTCTTAACTTAAAAAAACAGGCAAAGGAAAAATTAAATACAAAAGAGCAGTATGACTCCCCAAATGTACTTTTTCCATGGATACTTTTTGCTGCTCTTGACTTACTCAAGCAATATTCTGTCCTTTTGCACAGTCAGAGAGAAGTCCTTACATGACAAGTCACAGTTTACAGATATTTGAAGTTCATTTTTGATCAGCTCTGTGCTGCATCTGTTTCTTGAGTCTGACCATTTAATGCCCATCAGAGAGAAAATCCTCTCCACACTTTTTTTGCAGGACTTGGTGCATTTACACTGTATATAACTGATAGTGTGATTGGCACATGATCTGCCACTGCTGATTTATCTGATCTCTGATCTGTAGAGTGCAGTCTGCTGTATTTACAAGAGTTAATAGCCAATATATGGGACAATTCAGGTCACAGTATGAGACAAACCAATTTAGCCCAATATAAGGGATGTCCCCGCTAATATGGGACAGTTGGCAACCCTATACATGAGACATGCAGTAAAAATGAGAGTAATGGAAATATTTGTACACATACATTTGTAATGACAAGAAAAAATAAACAGTTCTCTTCCCTGAATCCCCGGATTATGGTAGCTACAGAGACTCTGCTGAGATGGGTTGCACTCTTTGCCCTGCTTAATTCATTTTCATTCCATGAATATATAAGACATAGTCTAGCACAGTTGCTCAAATTTAATCTGAAATTACTCTTATTGGCCTCGATCTCTTTGTGGTCTGCCACCTTTTACATGCACTATTCCATCTCTGCCTCTCAGATCATCTCTATCCATTTTTGCTAACAATCTTCAGCTCACTTGTGCTCTCTGAACTAGTTAGTCTGTCTCATCACATCATCAGCAACACGTGTTTTCAGTTTAGAGTAGTGGCATGTAAAGTGTAACACGTGCGGTAATTGTGACAAACTTTAAACTAGTATTAGAAGGAATAACATGAGAGATAAGGAAAGTTAAATCTTCTCTAGAACAGTTTGTCTCAGAATATATTATGTGTTTGACTACTTGAATTTGTACCCTCATGTGTTAAAGTATAACTCACTTTTATTGGAGCAATGTAGAATTCCTTGCACTGACTGTTAATGCATTTAATGTGTATTTGTAAAGCAACAAGCACGATTCAGTACAAATATCACTTTCATTGGCTAATAAGTAAAAGGTCATTTGCAAATACACAAAATGGGACAACACCATAAGCATAGGAAATCTAAAGAAAAGAAAAAACAATATAATACAATCGATCAATAAGGATTTATTTCTACTTTAGCATGACTTGATGTTTTTTTTTGCACAGATGGAAGAAATGTCTGTTTTCCCAAGAATGTCTCTGAAGCCTGAAGTCACCAACTATCTCAAAGGTGTCTTCTTGAACAACGAGGTAACGACTGAATCAATACTAGTTTATCGTCACAATCCTTTTCCTTTGGGACGATCATCAATCCACCCCATGAATAGAAATGTCTTCCTGTCTTTTAAAGGAGTGAAGATCTTTTTTTCTCATTGTCTCATAATGATCTTTTTTCTTTGTTTTCTTGTCTCTGTTCCGTTAGGTGTTGGCTGCGGCCGGCCATCAGGAAGCAGAGTGTCGTTTCCAGAAGCTGCTCTCATGCCTGTCTCACCCTCCATCGTACACTTGTGTGCGGGCCAGTACTCATCTAGCTCCCCTGGAAGAGATCAAACATAAGTTAGAGGAGGAGCTCAAAAAGGTGAGTCTTTGTCTTTTTCTTGCTGCGTGTCAGGCTCCAACAGTCATGGCTATGGTCAGCCAGCTCTTAATCAATGTGATGTTGTTGTTGAAGCAGGAGCAGATGTGCGGCTCATCGGCAGAGGAGGTCCAAGTTCAGATTTTTCCTCATCCTCGTATTCCAGATGTGCTGCTTCTTCCTGTCGATGGGCCGAGGTATGTGAGGAATGCTGGAGCCACGTCAGTTCGATCTGAGGCTTCTCCTTGGAGGACACATTTAGCCTTAAATTGCAGTATCAGTCTGACCGCTGGGCGAGTGTTTCCTAGGGCCAAACCCATATTCAGTTTCATGGAACAATGACAGAATAAACAAAGACACTTTTTCTTGCACAATATCAGCAGAACACTCTCTCTCATGTGGGTTTTGTTCCCACACTGGAAAAAATGCCCCTCCAAAAACAATAATAAAAAAACTTATTTCAAGATACTTTTACCTTGAAAAAAAGATGCAATATTCAGACAACTGGGATCCTAAAATTTGCATGGAAAACTTATTTTAAGCAATATTTTACCAGTATTTTAAAGCTCCGTGTCTCAGAATAAGCCAAGAATGAAAAGAAAAAAAGATTTCTGCACTAATACATTTCATGTCAACTTCTTAATTTGAGATATATTCACCTTAATTTGAGTTGTATTATAGCAGCACTTCTCTAGGTTTAAGACCATCTTGTACTTGAAATAAGATTACAAAGTTTAATTTGAGCATTTTGAGATATAATGTCTTCTCATAGTGAGCTGGATATACTAATATTCACTCATGTTGTTTTTTAGGATAAGCCAGCTATGCTCAAAAGTAGGTGTTTCATTGTGTGCATGTAGTTTGAGGATGTATATTTTTATCTGATTTAGAAGGTGACTGAAAACTGTAACCCACCCTTAAAACAACAACTTTTCTTTCTTTCTTTCTTTCTTTCTTTCTTTCTTTCTTTCTTTCTTTCTTTTATCAATGGAGCTGTTTTCTGATAGATTCTCGTATAAGATGCATTTACTTAAATCAAGTAAAGTGTTTGTCTTAAATCAGGATTATCCGTCTTCTACAAATAAGATCTCAGCTTGAAAAATATATGAAATGTAAAATAAACCTTGTTTCTTCTAAATTAAAACTCAAATCAAGATCATTTCAAGACTGTTTGACTTAACAAGATATTTAAGATTCCTGTCTTAAAACAAGTCCCTCTATCTTGCTCAAATGTTACTTGTTAAGTAAATGTATCTTAAATCAAGTGGGATAAGACATTTTGACTAAAAATGAGACTATTTCACTAGGTAAGATTTTGAGTTTTTGCAGTGCAAAGAGAACGTGAAGTGCAGAAGTGACACTAATTATCATTATCTCTGGCTGTGTTTTGTTTCAGGTACATGGTTGCATGTTTACATTACACCTTTAAGTGAACACAAATATAATCAGATATACCAGAAATTGCAAATCCACAGCTGTTTTCAGTCTGAGGACGTTCCCTGAGACTGATTTATAATCCTCTGACATTCTTCTCTTGTGTTCTCAGACCCGTGAAGCAGCTCAGCTCAGAGCTGGTGGTTGGTGCTCAGTGCGGCAGTGCAGTGCTGAGAGGCGCTCATGTTTTTGCTCCAGGAATCCTCGCCAGCCCAAAGTGTGAGGTCCAACTCCTGACCTTATTATTCATAGATTTTAAACTCCCAGATTTCTGGATGAAGTTTGACTTATCAAGCTCTGTGATGTGTTTCTTTTTCTTCTCAGACATGAAGTCTGGAGACGTGGTGTCCGTCTACTCTGACTTGGAGGGAAAGTGCACCCGAGGAGCCACCAGCTTCCAGGGAAAGAAAGTGTTTGTGGGAAATGGAGTTGCTCAGATGGATCGCACTAGCATCTTCTGCTCGGATAAACCTGCCAAGTGGGTTATATTTTTACACATTTCTCACTCACACAGTTAAATCAGGTGTTAGTGTAGGTTCAGCTCAAGTGTTTGTTTTAGTACAAAATACATTTCTCTGTTTTCAGAAGCAAAAGTCTTACACTAAGCTAAATAATGGGGTTTATCAGATTGCCATTATTTATATATATTATAAATAAAATTGCTGCCATAGATGGCCTGCTGCTGTGGACGTGCCAGACTCCAGCTGCTACAACTACTACTATCCGTCTCACCACTATCATCTCTCTCTCTTCATCTCCTCTATCCCTATTTTATACCCCAACTCAGTCAAGGCAGATGGCTGTCTAACATGAGTCTGGTCCTGCTGGAGGTTTCTGCCTGTTAAAGGAAGTTTATCCTTGCCGCTGTAACTTGCTAAATGCTGCAAAGTGCTCTGCTCATGGTGGATTAAGATGAGATCAGACTGAGTCCTGTCTGTAAGATGGGACTGGATCTTATCTTATATATTGTTGGGTCTTTGTTAGTTAAAGATTGATTGATTGATATAATTGATACCACGCAACAGATATATCTGTTATCACAACTAACGAATGACACTTTTTCGCCAACATGCCAGTTTTAGTCACCTTATTTTACTTTTTATTTTTTTATTGTGCAAGAAATGCGTTTTAAAAGAAAGGGTGACCAAGTAATAGTAGATAGAGTAACATGTAAACAAGGCATGAATATGGACAACAATTAAAAAAGAAAAAAAAAAGAAAATCAGACAGACAGAGAAGTGGCAATAATAGTACTAATAATAAGATGAAATCAAGGCAAAAACATAAACAAAACAAAACAAACAAAATAAACAAAGAAAATCAATTGATGTTTAAAAAAATAAAAAAAACAGAGCAGAAATAACCTATACAAAGTAAGCCATGAAAGAGGGAGAAAAACAAAATAATAATAATAATTATAGGAATGTAAATGAATATATTATATCAATAATGATAATGAAACAGATAAGGCTCAATGGCAAAGTCCTAATTGTTAAATAAAAATATAATAATAATATAAATACAAATATAAACGTGTAAGAATAAATAAATAAACAAAGTGAGTCTTGTGAGGGTTAATGTTTGTGTGGGAAGGTATGATGGTTACTGAATATTTTCTGATGCATTCCAAATATGTGAAGCGGAAAGTGGGATGATTGTTAGGAGTAAAGAACTTTTAATTAATTTTTTTTTTCAGCAGGGCTGATATTTGCTTTTAACGGTTCTGATTTGTGCATCTCTGTTAAATTTCATAAAGGAACAGTCTGTCTGTTTATTTTTTAGAGGAATAGGTATTCAGATGGTGGAGCCACTTTACCAGAGTCCTTCCTTTGATGGCATTTTACCCAGCCTGGCCTTTCTACAGGTATCTGACCATTAACTAATCTGTACTTTCATGTTGATTTACAACACAGTAATCGATTGAACAGCATATCATCTGATTCCACAGAGCAGAGGGATTTTAACTTTATGTTCTGCATCTTCATACATGCTGTTTTGGATAACTGAAGTGGTTTCATGTTGTGCAGAACCTGCCCTCTGTCGTGGTGGGACACGTGCTCGGGCCCCGTCCTGGTGAACGGATCCTGGATATGTGTGCTGCACCTGGAGGGAAGACATGCCACATCGCAGCCCTCATGGGGGATCAGGTACGGAGTGAATGAAGAGGCAGCTGCAGTCAGGACTAGGGATGCACGGTATTGGATTTTTTGCGGTTATACGATATGCCGATATGTTACAACTCATTTAACCGATTACCGATACTGGTATTTTTTTCTGCACACCTAATTGCAGAGATCATCAATTCTCTTCTGTATTGGAATTAGCGTACGGTATTATGGTGATACTCTTATCACATTTGTTTTGTAATATTCATTTCTTGTGCAAAATAAGAAAAATACTTAATACTTGAAACTGCATATTTATTTATGACAACTGCTTTCGAACAAAATTAATACAAAAAGAGACATCCTACTTAAAACTTGGATGATGCTCTCCCTGAGACAATCATAACAATAAACACAACCAGGGCAGATTTGGCCAATTTCACTTTTGACATAGTAAGTAAACCTAACCTCTGTTCACAGGGAACATGTGAAAAGTGCAACTGTACAGCAATTAAACCCAAATTAAATAAAACTGTTTACTCTTTGACAGTAAATGTGCCTAAATTAGTCAGCTACATGTACCTTACAGACTGCTGCTGAAATTCAATTTAACTTAAAACATGAGCCCAACATGTGTGCAGCAGCCCATTATTTTATTGGTTAATTATATCGGCGGTTAATTATTCCTTGAATACTGTAGAAAATAATCAATGTTCCAGAGGGTTATTTTACCATCAATGCAAATAATGAAGAAAATGTTCAGTGTGTCAGTGAGAAGCTGTGAAACTTTCTCTTCATGGATGGTTTATCATCTTCAAACATAGAAGTGTTCGGCTGTTATATATATATATATATAAATCTCTGTCTCGTTCTGCAGGGTGAAGTTGTGGCATTGGACAGGATCCGAAATAAGATCGATAAAATTCGTCAAAATGCAAAACTGTTGCATTTGAACTCCATCAAAGCTTATTCCTTCAACAGCACTCAAGCTGTGAGCAGTGACCCGGCTCAGGAAACTGAAGGTAGAGTGACAACACAATGAATCACAGCACTTTGTAAAAAATAAATTATAACATTCCTCTTTGTGATCCAGGACCTCCGTTCCCTCCTGAGAGCTTTGACAGGGTTCTGCTGGACGCTCCATGTAGTGGACTTGGACAGAGACCCATCATGGCCAACACCTGGAGCCTGAAGGAGGTCTGCTCCTACCAGCCTCTGCAGCGCAAGTTATTCCATGCTGTGGGTTTCAACACACTGACACACACACAAACACACGCACACACACTAAGCTCCTCTTATCCTTTATGCTGTCAGCAGTTTGAGTTTTCATCACATCACTCTGACAGTAACTCAGTTTGACCAGTAGATGGCAGCATTGGACAACTCTCTTACACCAGCATTTCACAGCTTCACATACAGAAAGGACAAATACAATATGTATGTCAGTTTTTACTGTTTTACCTTCAAGTCTTCCAGTACACTTACTTTAGTTGTTTTCATTGATTTGATTCCTTTGGATGGTTTAATAAATGTCAGGGGAAGTTTTCAGCTCTGATGGAAGGAGACGTGTCCGTAGATTTTCTGTAATAACTTCCTGTCTTGTAGCGGTCATAGTTGGCTGTTTTTTAAAGGTCAGAGAATCCGTTCCAGAGAGTGTTTTTAATTATAACTGAGCTACACTCAGTGTTTCAAAGAAATGTGACATTGAATCAAAAAGCAGTTAATGTGGATTTTTTAAGTATGACTCAGATGGAATTAAGGAGTGAAACTAGTCCAAAGCAGAAGACATCTTTCATCCCTGTGACACAAAGTGCTCCATCAGTGTCCATCAGCGTGTTCTCAAAGCTACAACTTTTTTATTATGGAAGATACAAGTCAGTGCTTGATTACGTGCACAACATACTGACAAACTGAGACTCATGTAGCAGGTTGAATCAGCATTAAATCACGTTATCTAAACATATAGATTATAGCTGCTTACTAGATGTTCATACTTGTATTTACTTGCTTTATGTGGTTTCAAGCCAGAGGTGTCTTACTTACTTAAAGGCACTATGAGGAGTTTTTCACCAGCTGAGAAACAGACTGAAACCAACACTGATGCCTTTTTATGACCTTCAAAAGCAAACAAAACCATAAACAACAACACTGATACCTTCTCTGTTGTCATTTTTAATGCCTTAAACCACTCAGAGGGGGTAGGTGTCAGACCACACGATTGACATTTGGCTTTAGAAACACCATTTTCTGCTGTTTCCATGGCAAATAATCACATTGAGTGATACATCTGGCTGTTAAAAGAAAGCAGGGTGAGATTTTTGTTGAAAATTCTACTTTTGCATGTACAGAAGAAGAGATAAGAGGTATCACTTTGTCCACAATGGGGCGCCAAAATTGGTATAAATAAAAAATTCCTCACAGCAGCTTTAAGTAGAAATTTTGGGTATCTGTACTTTACTGGAGTAATCATTTTTCAGCCAACTTTTTACTTTCACTCCTTACATTTTCACCCAGTTATCTGTACTTTCTACTTATCCAGATAAATCGCACCATCCGAAAAGAGGCCAAGTGTCTCACTCGTTACATTTATACACGTGTTGTGATAGTGTCTTAATAAATTAATCAAACATTTTAGCTAGCCTAGATTAGTTTGAAGTGATCTAGCCTTCATATTGAGTAAGACCCTTTTGGTCAACACCAGCAGTTTCGGGTCTTGGATGTGTGTGGGTGCTTGATGCTTGGATGTACATAATTCCAATAAAGGCAACATGCCTGTGAAGTTTGGCTTTTTGCACCATTACAATACTTATAGGCAACAAGTCATCATATCCTCCGCTCCATGAAACACGTTAATTCTCAGTAGTGACATATATGGTTCTTTAATGTGTTTGAATAGTACGAAAATGCGTTCATTTTCAGTGGGCATGAATGTGGCTGAAACAGCTGCAACCCAAATATTTCAACATTAACATATTAATATAACATTATAGTCATTATGGCCTTCAGAAAATGTTTTTTATTGGGAGGTGGGGTAGTGCACTATAGGCCTCTGTGGCGCAGCCTAAGCTTTTGTACTTAATGGCATTTTTTCCCCCTTACATTACTTTTACTTTTATACTTTAAGTAGTTTTGAAACCAGAACTTTTACACTTTTACTTGAGTAAAAAGCTTGAGTTGATACTTCAACTTCTACAGAAGTCTTTTTTAACCCTAGTATTTATACTTCTACTTGAGTAATGAATGTGAATACTTTTGACACCTCTGTTTCAGGCAGTGCGGTTGTTGAAGAAAGGTGGCGTTCTCGTGTACAGCACCTGCACAGTGACTCTAGCTGAGAATGAGGAGCAGGTAGCCTGGGCCCTCGGTACCTTCCCCTGCCTCAGTCTACAGCCTCAGGTAATTAAAAAAAGGCGATCAGGTGATCACTACTCTGATTAATGACACCAAGATTTCAATGCAAGCCATTGAGGGTGTAATTTGGCTTCACTGTTGTACAATGGGAGGAGCTGGAGACTTGTTGTCTATCTTGTTTACAGTCAATTGGACAAACTCTCAGATATTGAGAGTCCTGCAGGAGCCGTACCAAATCCAACTGTTTTTTTTTTCCTCAGGAGCCTCACATCGGAGCAGAGGGCATGCTGGGAGCCGGCCTATCACCTGAGCAGCTGTGCCTCCTCCAGAGGTTTAGTCCCGAGCTGAGCTGGGATCAGACGAAAACGGATGCTCCCCTCCACTGCAGAGCAGACGGAGACACCATCGGCTTTTTCATCGCCAAGTTCCTGAAAAACTGAACCTGAGGACATGTTTTGTCTTTGCGGCAGCGTCAGGCCTCACACGGGACTGCAGACGGGAACAGTAGTGTTTATATTATGCCACTGTGTGTGCTTTGACGGGGCAGTGTTGACAAAGACACTCACTGTTTACAGCATCTGCCTCTTAACAGCTGCTCTCTGAAACTGCGGGCCATATAGGGATAAGCTTTATAAACACCCAGGGCAGGATAGAAGGGGGAGAGAGAGAGAGAGGGAGGGAGGGAGGGAGGGAGGGAGGGAGGGAGAGAGAGAGAGAGAGAGGAGGGAGAGAGAGGAGAGAGAGAGAGAGGAGAGAGAGAGAGAGAGGGAGAGAGAGAGGAGAGGGAGAGAGAGAGAGAGGGGGAGAGGAGAGAGAGAGGAGAGGAGAGAGAGGAGAGAGAGAGGGAGAGAGGAGAGAGAGAGAGAGAAGAGAGAGGGCGAGAGAGAGAAGAGTGAGGGAGAGAGAGAGAGAGGGAGAGAGGAGAGAGAGAGGAGAGAGAGAGAGAGAGAGAGAGAGAGAGAGAGAGACGTGGGGATGGAGACTGAATGAGTATCGGCAAATGCAGCAGTGCTAGCGTCGCCATGACAACAGTGACGACACAGCTGCCATGGTGACAGCCGGTTGGCTGGATCTTAGAGCCCAGATCAGGAAGTAGCATGCAGAAAGGGGTCATGAGAGGTATTAACAATTTAGTGTTTTAGTAGCGGTAGAGACAACTGGGAGCTCCAATTAGTTCTTGTTCTGCTTGATGCTTTGTGGAGTTCACCAGAGGGAACACACACTCACATTTTTACTATTAAAGTTACTTTTAAATACGGTCATCAGTCATTTATTTAGTGCAAATTTAGAAAAATACGGGTACCAACAAAAGTTTCATGCAGAGGGTCTCTTCATTTGTGCGGGTAGTCACAACCATCTGGCTCGTTCTCCTGTTGTCCAGCATTTTGAGGACCTCTGCGTTGACCCCCGGCTCATCCTCTCTTCCTGGGAAAACCATTAGACTATTGTCAGGCCATCCACACATCTGTCTGGGAAAAGCCAGCTCACTGCATCTGTTCATTTCACTTTATGTAAGGAGAGACCTCTGCAGCACCGGAGGACGTTCCCTTTAACTTTCAAATTGGGATCAAATCAGCTGCCTCTCTGGGAGTGTTTGTTTGTTTGGAGGCGTGTGTGTGTGTGTGTGTGTGTGTGTGTGTGTGTGTGTGTGTGTGTGTGTGTGTGTGTGTGTGTATACGGGAAGGGAAGCAGCTTCCTATTTTAGGCACATCCCCTCAGTATTGTCATTCATGTCTCGGTGTTGTCATGACAACTAAGGAGGCAGACCGGTGAGTCTACCTCAATTTTTCAGCAGAGTTTTCAGACGGCTATTTTTAGATACCGCTTCCCTTCTCTGGCTGGGTCTTCTAACAAAGCATGCATCAATTCGTCCCCCCACCCTATCCCACCCCCCCTGCACCAGTCCTTTGTTGCCAACTTTATTCTTCATATTTATGCATTATGTACATACACATGTACATTGTTAAAAAACCTGTAATGCTACCAATGTAGCATAGAAATGGAGTAGTTGTATATAATTACAATCGTCAGGCAAACACCAAAGACTTTGTACACAGAGGGGCTCAGTTCAGATTTTAAATATCATAAATACATTATTTACTATATCAATCTAACACCTTGACTCTGTATGAAGTGGATCCTACTCAGTGAATGAGCAAATGGCAAAGAATAGAAAACGTAACTACCTAAAGTCACGTTTCCACCAAAGTAGAAAAACCTTTTAGCCCAGGAACTACAAAAAGGGACTTTCAGCTTGTTCTTCGCTTTCCACTGTCGTTTGTATGACTGCAAAGAGCAGGCTAATAAGTCTGTTGGTGACTAAGAAATAAGGGCAGTGTCATTTGTCAGCTATACAACTATGATGACATCATATAAACCAAAATCATTGTGGTTACCAGTTCTCACTGGATTTTGTCCTCAGCAAAAATGCTAAATAAGGCCGTAACATTTTTCTTTACAACTGTTCCAGGCCTTTTCTGTCACCCTAGTTTGCTTTAAAATGAACAAAATAAACAAACATACTGGTTCTTGGAAGCACATTTTTATATGGTTGCTGAAATCAAATGCTATTTGAGCTCAGTCAATACGAAATGTTCCCAAAAGTTCCTGTAGCTTTAAAAGTACAAATCCCCCAAAATGGGACTTTCATAACGTCCTTGGACCTAAATTTAGACCCTGGCGAATAGGACGCAAAGTTCCTCCAAAAAACTCCAGTCCCTTTGGAAAAGGCTGTGGTGGTGGAAACGCGACTTTTGCCAGGTAATCATTTGATGTTTGAGTTGGTTTTGAAGATCATACCAAAGATCTCCTGAGATTAACATTCTTCAAAGTAGCCTATCAAGCGGGAGAGATGTGGGGATCAAAAACATTCTTTAGAAAAGTATTTAGACTTAAAATATTTACCTCAATGGAGTTTAGGTGGAAAGACCTGCAGTGAGTTTCAATGTTATATCAAATAGCTTTCATTTGGAACAAATCTGAGTCAGTAAAATTGCAGGGTGTATCAATGTTATTATAGAAAGTGTTTCTGGACCCATAGGAAGAGTACTGCATGTGAGAGAGGAGAATTTTAGCAGTAGTCTACGAGGCAAGACGGAGGTGCATCTAAAATGTAGTTTAAATTTGTGAGAACCAAATGTCTGAAAAAGTGGACGCAGAACTTTAAAACAACAAATTAAGCGATTAGTGATGAGGATAAAATGAAGGAGTAGTCCGAAATTAGGGGGGACATTCTTGCTAGCTTTGTTGCTTTGTTTGCAAAAAACAGAAAAACTGAATCATTTTGTTCTTGCCTGTCAAATATCAAATGTTTGCAGCTGGTTGGGTTAAGTTAGCTTGACGTAGGCCTTGCCATTAAACCAGAACGGTTAGTTTAAAGACTTATTGTGTAGGCTAACATAAGGTACAAAGTGCATGGCTAATTAGTGAACTTAACTGCTGGTGGGTGTATTTGTTTTCTTTGAGTCAGATGTAATGTTTCCTTTCAAACCGAAGCTGCTGTTAGCTTTGAATTATAGTTAGCCAACAAACAGAAGAGGAATTGTAATCTCAATTTGTAATCTCAATTTGTAATCTCAGACTACTAAAATTAAAGCAGTCTCAGAAAACATCCTGATATTAATCCTGTGTTTATGAAGGTAATGCTACAAGCTAAACATTGTATGAACCATTAGCTACTGTTAGCAAACAGCATACATTCACATTCAACCATTTCAAGCTAACATTACTGTTTGATAGTTTTCAAAATATGACATGAGTCCTAGCTAACTGCAATTTTAGCAGGCTAACAGTAATGTTGGCTTGCTAACTTTACTTTTAGCTTGGAATCGTTGAATGCTAATATCAATATTATAAACTAGCTTACAGGAATGTTAGCTAGGAATTAGTTGAATGGTATGATAGACTGTATAAAACCATGGACAGACGAACAGCTCTCCAGAGAGAAGCCAAAACTTTTAGAGCTGTGATTGGATGCAGTTTGGTTTTAAAGCTTGCCCCCTCCATAGTGACAGATGGAACATGGGTCAAACTTGAAAATTGAAATATATGTCAAATTTTTTTTTCTTAAACAAGGTTTCTGTCATTTTTAGTAATTTGTATCATTCTAATTTATTTGCAGGTTAACTTTACTTGAAGAAGTTTATTTCTAATTATTGATGCCAAAAAGAGGGGACATGGCATTAGGATTGATAGCTCTGTGGACAAATGTCTGCTCTTTATCGGATTAGCAAAGTAGAGGAGGAAGACCAGCAAGAGAAAACGTAAACACTTGCCATGAGTTTCTGTTTAAAATCAACCTAAGGATCTGTTTCATCATAGGTTGAACCAACTTAAAGCTGCTGTTGGTAGGTATGGTGTAAAAAACGTTACTTATTTTGTGCTGTGTTTGTAGAAAAGGTCATAATACCCATCGGTACTCATTGGTAAGTGGAGTAATTTGAGACTGTTGCAAAATCTCTGTGTTTTCCAATGCCTTTGTATCAAGCAATGTTATTAATCCCCTCGTTCCCGTTATGACGGACCAATCATAGCTAATCTCCAATCCTCTGTCCTGATTGGTTAAGGGGCGGCCCCTACTACGTCCTCCGATTCGTTATGAGTCCGGCACTATCATGACTGCACACACCGATCTGTGTTGGGGGGCTAAGAGGAAATCTGGTTGGGAGAGATAGTGTTGACATTCAAGTCCCTCTCTCTGAACAGATGTTTACTCTGTGACTACCAACAGCAGCTTTAAGCAGTCTTTACTGTTTAATTGGAATGTTAAGTAAAGTTTATTTTGGCTTCCCTCTCACAATAGGAGGACATGGAGGCGCGGTGTCCATAGTGATATACAGTCAACGATGCTAACATAGGCTGTGAAATGTAGTTTTACTATGAAATATGTCCCTCCAGGTATTACCTGTCCATTTGCTTTTAGTTGATCAACTGAGAAGTGGTAAGAAATGATTAGTATCAGTTTTGATGTATCCCCTACATTCATATTGTTTGTAGTTTCACTGTAATATAGTGAAGGCTCAGCTAGGTGAATTTATGAACCAGCAACTTAGTGTCACTCTGGGAGAGAAAGTGAATATGTGCATGACCCAAAATGACAAACTATACTTCAAGTCAAAGACCTCTGCATAAACAGCATCAAACTAACTTGGTTAGTCAACCGTTTCGTAACAAATTTTTCAAGTGGTTGCAAGCAAATAATAATAATAAAAATTCTTTTTACAGAAAGCACAGCTCAGTACAGACAAAAATTCTGCTTCTTTGTCATGCTTTATCAAACACAGGTTTAAAATATGCATATTTAAGAATATTCATGCATATCCACACATAAACAACGTCTATGCATAGATACACACATACATATATTTATATATTTATATTTGTATCTATGTAATCAAAATCCTGCCATTGAAAAAGATGCAACAGCATTTACAAAGGAAGTGTACATAAATAGGATGCTGTGGTTTCAGGGTGTAGCAGCACAATGGGAGAACAGAATGGTCTTTAAGAGGAGAGTCCAAAGAGCTTCAGAGGGATTTGGTCTGTCACTGATGTATGTAGGAGTCTCTGGCCCATTCCCCTGCATCACCCCTCTTTTTGGGAGCCACCTCCCCCTCTCGGTCCCTGTCTCTGTCCCGGTCGTAGTAGTGATGGTGGTGGTCGCGCCCCGGCCGGTGGTGATGGGAGCGCTGCTTGTTCCGTTCGTTATGGTCCTGCTCGCGCTCCTTCGAGCGGTGGTGTCCCGTGCTGTGGCCAGCTTCCTCGCCCCCACCCCGGTGATGGTGGTGGTGGTGATGGTGGTTGTGGTCCCGGTGGGGCAGTGGCTCGTAACGCTGTTGTTGCTGGGGGTGCCCCTCCCCTAGATCCTCGTCCTCCTCTTCTTCCTCCTCCTCGTCGTCCTCCTCCTCCTCCTGGTGGAGGAGCTGAGTACGTGGCTCATTATAAGCAGAGTCCTTGCTCTCTCGGCTCTCTCTGCTCTCAGGGGTCTCTGAGTCCAAAGTCTCCTGCCGGGATAGGCCCCGGGCTCGACTGCTGTGGTGGTGGTGGTGATGGTGGTTGTGGTGCTCAGTCCTGGTGGAAGACGAACGGTGGTGGACGTGCTGAGCTCTCCTTGAGGCATCCGTCCTCAGAGGCCTCTCTTCCTCGTTTCCTTCCCCCTCAGCCTCGGCATCAGCATCAGCCTGGTCCTGGCTCTGGTGGTGGTGGTGGTGATGGTGATGGTGGTGCTGCTGGTGATCCTCTCTGGAGCCCTTCCTCTCCTCTATTGCTCTGTCCCCTCTTTGCTCTGCACCGCCGCCCTGAGGTCAGTAACACATGAGAGTCAGGAGGGTGACAGAAAGAGAGAAAACACACTGCAAAAAACACACACACATGCAGATTTCACTCCAACCTGGACGTTTCTAGTGCATGTTGCATTTGTGCACACAACCAAAGACGCATGAGCACACAAGACTGAAAAATTCATCAACCACCCATTTAAAGGCAATCCTGGAGGAGGAAGATTTTTGAAGAAAGTTAAAGATATTTTTAGTTTTCAAGAAACAGAGCGGCTCCTTGTTGATTTTTCTTTCTCCAAACTCTTCACACTAACATCACCTCATGCTCACTCCTCCTCCTCCTCCTCCTCCTCCATTTCTGGGTACTCCTCATTTTCAGTCTTACATTTTCCATTGTGATGGCAGAGGATGGAGAGAGGGTAGAGGTTAGGGGTTATATGACATCTTCACACACGTGAACACAGACAATGTCACGCAATAAAAATGTCAATCTAACCATGAAGAATACAGATCTAATGATCCCATTCTAAACAGCTGCTTTAGAATACAAGTGTCTCAGGTAATCATAATCTCTTCCTGTCTACCTCTTGTCTGAGGGTTTGTCCTGCTGCCCTTGCCTGAAGCACAATCACCAGGTAAACAGCCCTTGTGTTCTGACTAGAGGGAGATTTTCAATACATGACTTTAACTTGTACTGTAGTATTTTTTCAGTGCACAACTATTACAATATTTACTAGGGATGCACCGAAATGAAAATTCTTGGCCGAAACCAAAAACCGAAAATGAGGAAACCAAAGCCGAAAACCGAAACACTAAGAATGATTAAGCCTTATTAGTAGGGAGACCGGGGACAGTTTTAACATTTCACTCCTTGGATTTGAGATTAAGCCATGCATTTTCTGTTTGTGTTGCACAGGCATGTTCTAGGCAATTTATTAGCAGACACTTGAAGCTAGTTTGAAACGCAGTTTGAACACACTGGGTTAAAAGAGCTCAAAGTGTTAGACAGAAATGTCAAAAATGTTACAACTGTCCCCGGTCTCTCCTACCATTGTATTTATGGCTATGACTGTGTACTAACTTCACTAAAATCAAGGATCTCATTGAACATATCAGACAACGAGGGTGCATGCCCCTCATCTGGTTCAGAGAGACAAGTCCTTTTTTCTGCGCTCTGTTCTCCATTTCCAAGCGGGTTCTCCGCATCCATCGTGGCCTGGATTATTTCTCATGCAGGCTGCTTTATTCCCACATCCAAGTAATGATCTTTATAACACGGATCAAGTACAGTCGCGATTAAGTGCAGAGCATCCGAATAGATCTCAGTGAACCGTGTGCTGACAGACTCTAAGAGTGTACTTTTCATTGTTTTCACTCCGTGGTCCGTCTCAACCTCTTTGCTTAGAAGACGCTTTAGTGCTGCAATTAAAGGAATAACGGATGCAGACATGTTGGCACTTATCCAGACAAGTGTGTACGGGCCGTGGTTTTTGCTTACATCATCACAACATTCTGTTTCAGCCGTGTTGTTTGAGTGATAAAAGTCTTTCGGACGAAAATGCACTTTTGGGCCATTTTCGGCAGAATATTTAAGGTGCATCCCTAATATTTACAACCAAGGTCCAGTTACTGCAAAAGGTTGACAGATGTGTATTGCTAATTGGGCTCCTCCCATCATCTCTTGAATGTGACTGTACATATACTATAATAGGAGGATTAGTTAGAGACAGTTATCTTAATGAATAGGTGGAAGTTTTGCCACAAATGTAAACATGTTTTTTTTTAACACATGCAAACAGATCTGGAGCATTGTGATGCTAATTGATCTGCATGTGCTGCTTCTGTTTGTCTTATCATGCTAATATTCCTTCATGACTTTGCCTCTAAGTGTTACTGAGACAAATCCTGAACCTTTCTGCAGTTTTTCCCTCAAGTGCTCCTTCCTTCGCTTCTTGGCCTGATCTGTGTATCAGCATTGCTTTGCTCTCTTTGATTGGCTTGAGTTTTCTCTGCATTTTCTACCTGCACGCCTGAGACCGGGCCTGTACTGGAGGGCAGGGCGGCTGTGGGCAGCTTAGTTAGCACTGGGTCAGGGGGGCTGCTGCTGGTGGGGTGAGTGCTTTTCCAGTAGGCCTCCAGGTAGTCAGCCATATGCTCACAAGCATCCTCGAGCTGGTTCTCATCCAGGATGATGTCAAACATCTCCTGCAGGAGGAAGGGAGGAATTAAGTGGAGTTTATTGTCATCTTAAATTAAAATAACATACAAATCTTTATGCAACACAATGTCAGAGCAATGATAGAATCAGCAAACTGAAAACAACACAAAAACTGTTATTTCCTAAAGATATGGACTGCTATTAGAGTTACATTAAGCCTTCACTTTCACATGCAGAGAGTGCTTTTTCATTTTCTCAACTAATAACTGAGCAGATTACAGAAATGTAGAAATAGAACTGGCACAAATGTTCCAGTTCCCAGAAACAATCCGACTTCAGACATGCACAAAACTCAAATATGGCCAAAAACCATCTCCAAAAGAATAAAAGCCCATGTTTCAAAACACTGATCCAAGTGAGGGTCCACTGAGGACACTTACAGGAGGGCACTGAGCCAGTTTGTCGGCAGCCACCATCTGGACGTTGAGGTGTTTGGCCTGAGACTTGCCTCTCGACTTGATGAGCCTCTGCAGCACCTGAGGGCGGGTTGAGGACAAAGAGCAACAAGGTCATGTTGTTTTATTGAAGTAAACTGATGATGTACACGGGCAACATCAAAGTCTATACATCAGGAAGACAGATGGCTTCTTTGGTTGTACATTTTAAAGGTAATTATTGTACATTTAAGTCTAACAATGGTTTATGCAGCTGTCGTTTAAAAAGATTTATTTTTAATCACAATTAAAAAGTAACATTGTAAACACAAGGCCGTCATAGTTTTCACCTCTGGTTGTGACTTCTTACAATAAAGGAGTTTAAAGTTTAGGCCATCTGTCACATTAGAGATGTCTAAAAGTCCCCACCAGAGAATCCTCCTCTTTCCGTACACCTTCTCACGTGATTTTATTTAAATAAGTGTTAAATTGCGACTCGCAAAGTGGCAAACTATTTGAAAATTTGAGACAAATTCACCCCAAATAATCCAGATTAAAGTGGCAGGACTTTTTTTTCTATATGCATCAAACAACTCCTCAAACACAAACTCTAAATCTGAGGCAACTGGAGTAGGATGTCAACTTTCTCTGATGTAATTCAACTTCATTTGACTAAAGTGATTAGGCATTACACCCTCAGACCGTAGACTCACAATGGAGGGTTTTAAAGAAATTGGTTTAAGCTAAACTGGATAGTGTCCCTTTTTTACAATTCCTTTTTACTACTGTTCAATTTAACCACAAACTCTTCAACAGACATGTGTTATACTACTAGCAGTCAATGTAACATTAAGCTGCTGTTGACTTAAGTGATATCTCTTGAAACAAATTCTCAGATAAGTAGCTACCATAAGGTGCATTTCGACCAAGAGTTCCGGGGTCTTTTAGCCCCCAGAACTACTTTCCCAGGAACTAAAAGGTTCCTGTTCCCCCATTGTTGTCTGTATTTCGACCGTGGGCTGAAGTCCTGGGTGGATTGTGCAAATCAGGCGAGGGACGTATGGAGAAAAAAAGATTATATTAAATAATATTTTGAAATCTTAATAAAAAACTAAACAACTATGCATTCCCAGGAACTCCCTCTGTGTTTCAACAACTGTGTAAACTCCACAAACACCATTACATTCAACTGAAAGTCCCAGGACCTTTGAAAAGTACTACCCCCCAAGCAGGGGTTTTTCAGGGGGGAGATGATCTACCCCTGAACCAAATTTAGACCCTGGTTCCTCCGGTCGAAACGCACGTGGTTCAGGGGTAAAGTCCCTAGTTCCGGGGTAAAGTTCCTACAGTCGAAAAACGCCTACAGACTGTTTAAAAAATGGAAGTAGTATCCGTGACGTCACCCATCTGTTTTTAAAGCTCTGTTTTGAAGCCTATCGTCAGCAGCTGCCAGGAGACCAGCTCAGAAACACCACACCGCAGCAATGAGATCCAAGGACAAGCCAAACATCATGGTCATAAACCATTCGTGGAAGAATCATCACAGTGGGATTATTTTCTGTCACAGTTAGGGATGGGTACCGAATTCGGTACTTTTATCGGTTATAGTACTCGTGCACTCACCGCGAGGCAGAACTGCAGGTGGATTAAAGTTGAGTTTTTATTTACAGTCTATGGTTGAGACGGACTCTCTCGCTCCGACTACCTGCCCTGTTTATAACCGTTCCTGTGTCTGGAATGCCCAACAAGTACGTTTTGTGTCCTGTTATTATAAAGAGACGGAGAACTGACTTTTTCCTTTCTGCAGGCGTTCACGTGTGTTCATTGATAAACTCCCGGAAGAGCAATTCGACGCCACGAGCATGTGTCAGCTAATATATCTAATCACCTATATAATCCTGTTTCTGTTCATTTCATGTTAAATTAAATAAATACGTAAAAGTACCAAAAATTGGTACCATTGAGTACCAGTACCGATTCCCAGGTACCGGGTATCGGTACCGTATCGGTTCAAATGTGAAAGGTTCCCATCCCTAGTCAGAATGGACGTACACAACACATTTGCATATTTTTGTTCTCTTCTTTCCTTTGATCTCACCTTGACCGGCTCCATCAGCAGGTTGTCAAGGATGTTACTTTAACTCACCTTAGGGGAGGTGATCTTGACGTAGACTATGATGGGGGCAAGGGACGTCTTCCCCAGCTGTGATGGGTGGTTGATGGTGTCGGCGTCCAGAACTACCAGCTGTAATGTCCGGGCTAGTTCAAAAATCCGCTCAATCTCGCTTTGGACTTCAGCTGAAGGAGACAAAATGAGTAAGATAGATTGATTTTACTTTAGTTTCTTCTTTATGAATTCTATTCAAATTATGAAGTCATGAAATAAACAAGTTATATTACTAACTGCCTTTCAATCAAAATTCTGTCTTCAGATTCCCCTCAATCTTGGATAATACTTTGGAGAAGTAACACGTTTCATGTTTTTTATATACTGAATGTTGAGTGTTACAATATATCAACTATATTACTGTTGTGTTTTACCAAAGGACCAACAGTTCATGAATCAGATGTCAGATTAGATTCTTTTTGATCTCTCTTTTGTTCCTGTTATCTTTCTACTCCAGCGCCTGTTTAATATTTCATGTTTATGTTTATTTTGTTTTGATCTCAAAACCCTTTGAAGCTTTCGCTTTCAAAGGTGTTTAATAAATTCAGATGTAATGATTTTTGTTAGATGTATCCTGAGTAACAAGACTTAATTTTGGTTTTACGCTTGTCGAGACTTAAATATTCAAAAGATAACCCGGCTGCGTGACCAGACTAAGAGACTATGAGAGGGACAATGAAACGTGATCTGCTCCATCTAACAAAAACCCACTGTAACATCTCACACAGCCCGACTCCAACAGATGACGACACAACTGCAAAAACTATCCCACAAATATCACAGTGGGGCTTGATTCCAAATCTGAGTGAAATCATGGCCAAGTGTGATGACTCCCAGTCACGACAGAGTCTGAAGTAAGCCGATAACATGAAAACATTCCAACCAAACAGCTCACTGAGGCTTTGAGGCGTGTTTGAGAGTGTACATTTACAGCTGAAATATGCACAAGGGGGCAGATACATTCTCTTGCTTGAAGTGGAGAGATTTCCTGAAATAACTTATTGCATCCTGAACCCAGGAAGTTTCACTTACATCGAGAAAACGTCACTTCGGACTCAAACACAATTAATGAGAATGAGCTTTTAAGGTAGCAGCAAGTGATTCAATCTGGCTCTTTTGTCAGTTTTCTCCAGGAAGATGAAGATTTCAGGCTCAGTGGAGCACAAAATGGCTTGTTAAGATGGATGTTTTTCAGATAAAGTGTTCCATATAGACTGCAGGCGGCTCTGGCTTAATTTAAAAAGCTTTGTGTTAAATACGGGAGGTTCTTTTTTAGCTCAGTCTTAATGTATCTTTAATAGACAGTAGTGGTGGAGGAGAAATGGTTAAAGCTCCCTTTGAGTTTTTCTTTCTGGGACAGGAGCACATTGTTAAAAAAGACTGAGGTCAGATCATTGAGTTGTAGTGTGTTGGCTCTGTTTAGTGATGAATTATTGATTTGAAATACACTTTTTGCCTCCAGTATATGCCTCTCCCGGGACGTCTTACTCTGCTGCAGGCACTGACTGATGCTTAAGATGATACAAAAGCTAAAATTAGCCGTGTCACCTCGGTTTGACTCAAGAATCTTTTTATTCTTATCTCATCTAAACCCCAATCAACCTCAGCTGAGTCAGAGTGGTTCCTGAACGTGTTATCAAGGGTCTTTTGCTCTATCTCTCATTCCTAACAAAAGAAAACCGGTCAAGGCCGCTCTTGGCCAGCAGGAATTATCATTACTATGTTTTTTTTCTTTAATCGTTTCCTTCCTTTTCTACATAAGCTGGTCTCCTTGAAAACATTATGAATCAAAACACCAGATGTTCCCAGGCACTGCAGTAATTTGTAGTCCAAACATACCCAAGTTGGAGCGTGTGTTGGAGCGTTCAATGATGGCGTGCTTGCTGGGATTGTTCAAGACCGAGCGTTTGGCAAGAGAGATGTCCGCCGTGACGCGAGTGATTGATATTCTGAAACAAGTGATAACAAAATTTAGTTAATCAGAAAGAATGACTTGAATTCATGCATGTAGAACAGTTTTTAAAATATGCCTGTACTGATAGGACAGCTGAACATTGACAGGAAATGTGAGGAGCAGAGAGTGGGGGAAGACATGCAGCAAAATGGACAAGGCCGCGAGTGAAACCAGCAACGAGGACTGCAGCCTCTGTATATGGCAAGGGCATTTAAATGGCTAGGCCAACCCCAGGGTGTAAAATTAACTCCCACCAGGCGTCAATGCCGGGTAAAAAATTAGTTTGGTGTGTAAAACAAAAACACACACCCACCAGTGGCCGATGGAAAATTTTGTATTGCATGTGAAGTTTTGTTTTCATACTTTCGCCCATTTCTGCCGACTGCCAGGCTATTTTGACCCTCATGGCGTGTTGTACTTGTGTCGTTGTTTGGTACAACAAAGGGTCATGCATGCTTAGACATAGTTAGGGGCAAGGCTGATTTACCAGACAGGTGAGCATATTTATAGGCTGTTTACCAAGCAGAAAAGGTAATGGTTAAGTCGCGAACCCATGTAGCGGGCGCCCCCTTTCCTGTATGTCATTCCCCCCCCTCACTCACTCTTCCAGTTAACTGTTCTATCCACTGTCCTCTCCTCTCTAAAGATAAAGGTGTAAAAGCCCAAACAATATAACTTCAAAATAAAAAAAACGCTAGTTCCTCAACTCCACTTCTCTACCGGTTTCTAGTTTAGCCTGAAGCAAGTCAGAGTCATTAGTTATGGTGACCACCATCCTTAACCGTCATGACCCCCCATTCAGAGACCAATGGGTGATGACACTACCAAAGACATCCATATTTTATACTACGTGCTTAAAGTTGGTTTATAGATAGTTGCTACAGCTCATTGGCTTCCACATGAAGCTCAAACTTAAATCTGTGATCAGTGGTCTAATATGGGTGTTAATTTGTGTGTGCATAAATTCACTGCGTTGGCGCCATAGACTGTATAAAATATGGACGTAGTACCCGTGACATCACCCATCTGCTTCTGAAGCACTGTTTTGAGGCCAATCGTCGGCGGGAACCATATTGCTGCTGTCGAGTGATAGTGACGTAAAGAGGCGGGCTTTGAGCCTCCTAGCCAACAGCTACAGTGTTCCCGCCTGTCAATCAAGTCAGCTGTGCCTCTCATTGGAAGACTTGTAATCTCAATATCTTCGAAATTGCTGCGTTAGAAAAAAATTCACCCCCCGTACAGTGTGAGCCGATCGAGAAATGAGCTATCCAGACTACACTTGTCTTTTGTACCAGGCTGTAAACATGTTTATTTCTGCTGTAAATATCGGCTTTTTTGAATTGGTGTACTCCGGTACTCCCGGAGCCAGCCTCAAGCGGATCCTCGAAGAACTGCAGTTTTTAGCACTTCCACATTGGACTCATATTTTTAGACCGGAGGTTTCCGCTTGGTTGGTGCACTTTGAATAAAACTCACTGCTGTCAACAGTTGCTTCATCTCCATTATTTGTTTCTAGGTCAGCTAGAAGTTAGTTAGAGTCAGCGGCATATTTCCAGTATGACAACCACCATCGTTAGGCTTCATAACACCTCTCCAGAAACCAATGGGTGACGTCACTGAGAGCCCTTTGTCTCAAACTTGTCAGTAAAACAGTGTTTTAAGAACAATGCTCAAAAGGAATGAACAGGATTTGGTCTAGCTGCTGGTGGTCTGATTGGGTCTCAACATTGTGTAACTTCATGGCCTCTCTACTTCAAAAGGGTGGATGGACTCAACATTGAGTGAGGAGAATCCTGCTCTGCTCTAGGACCCATTATGGCCTATTAAGGACATGGAGAGGGCCTATTTAAAGCAGCAGCACACATCTCCAGGCCAAACAAACTTGTTACACACTCCCTTGGCTAACCTCGGGGGACAGATAAATACCGGCCTATAGAGTCAGAGAGGGAGGAAGAATGAGGAAGACAGACTGAGGAAGGAAGTGGGATGAGAGATTGTGTTTTTAAAAGGTCACACAAACTTACCGTCCCTCGAATCTGTGTTTCAAAAAGTCAAACAGTGCTTTTTGCATCATGTCTGTAACCTGTGAACACATCATTAAAGGCAGATATTAACAAATACATGGGTCAACAAATACATCTGATAATTTCCCAGAAGTAATGTGTTTAAAATGAGGCTCTGTTGTACCTCGTAGCCCTTCAGTGATGGTCCAACCAGAACCACAGGCCGCATAGAAGGCACAACGTCGTACGGAGGAATGTGTTCCGCCTTCAGAGAGGAGAGGATGAAGAACAGTTACACTAATTTATGGAGACAAAGTCCTAAGACACCATTACAAATCACTTGAGGGGGTTTAAAAAACAAAGAACAAGACATTTTAAAAAGTAGTGGAACATCGTGAACCATGAAACGAGACGTCTTAGTCGGCCAAAAGAAGACACAACCCAGCTTTGATTTGATTAAAAATGCATTACAGTAAACTTCCATTTTTATGATGGATCGTCAGATGAAAACTTTCCTCATTTTATGGTTCTGATGTGATTAAATCATAGGAAAGTTTAAGGAAAAGGAAAGATAAGGAGGAGGGAAGAAAGGCTACCACTGAAGCTACAACTGAAAAACTGAAGTAAAGAAAAAGAAGACACAGTAAAACTTGATGTTGTGACGAAGTGGGAGCTCAGTTTGCGTCACAGCTTCGGTTATATGTGAAATAATAGACCTGCTTATGACAAGGTTGTCAGTCTACACAATAAACTCTGATCAGATTAGCCTGATGGGTGAAGGTGTTGATACTGACCTTATTAAGCAGATTATATAAACAACATTAGATAACTTTTTGAGGTAACAGACTCCATAATGAGAGAATATCTGAATATTGACAGTGTGATAATCTTCCGGCTGTGTAAGATGCTTTATTATGATTGGTCAAAACCCCTCCACAACCCCTTGACAACAGTTATTAACTCTCACTTACATGAGGCAAACTGATCACACATCATGCCAAATCAATCAGTGGAAAGAGTGCCTGCACATTTTGCTTCTGTTTGTTGACACCATAAACTGTAAGGTGAGGTAAAGCTATTTCCATTCCCATCATATTGGTAAATGCTAATTCAGCAGGCTACACAACATGGATATTTATTACATATTGGATCCTGTCCAGCAATGCTAGCAACAGCAGCGGAGCAGGTGAGAGCAAATTAGGTTACAGCACAAAACACTACAACCTATTAACTGATGTTAGGACCGCTACATGTCGTCTCTGCTAAGTAATGTTACAAAAGATTTAAAAAACTAAACCTGTACTACTTAATTCTAAACACTACATAGGCCGACTTTTTTAGTGCTGCCAGAGGAGATCAGGCTTGCACAGTCCGTCCCGTGTTTTATGTCATTACTCAAAACACATTTTTACAGGAAAGCTTTTATTGTGTGATTTTATTTAATTTTAGCTCTGATTTGAAGGGTCTGTTTATAGGTCTGTTAAGGTTCTCAGTCATCCAGGTCATGGTAATCCAAAGCTTGATCTGTAAGGCAACTGGACTGGTATCTTCGAGCTCTTCCCCAGTCTGAACTGAAGAAGCCTTTCGGAGGAGAGGTGACACGTCTTCAAGAATTTCTACCAGTCCAGTTGCCTTACGGATCAAGCTTTGGATGTCTGTTTTATAAGTGTGTAGTGTTTTTAAGCTTTTATTTAATTTAATTTTGTATTGCTTCATTTTGCTAAACACTTCTTCTTGTTTTTTTGCCCACTGTAAAGCACTTTGTTACTTGTGTTGAAAAGTGCTATATAAATAAAGTATTATTATTATTATTATTATTATTATTATTATTGGTTTCATGTTAAATTGGTCATGTGCTGGATTTTTGATTTTGCAGGTAACTGTGATTACATTGAGTTTTTTCTGTTCCCATATAATAAACTAAAGAAGCTTTAACACAATTAATTCCATGTTTAAGTTCCAAGAAGGAACCAATCCAGCTGTTTTTCCAGTTCAGATAGCCACGATCATCTCTCTCTTTCTGCATCTTCCTCTATCCCTCTTTCCACTTCCAACACAGTCTCAGCAGATGTCTGTCTAACATGAGTCTGGTTCTACTCAAGGTTTCTACCTGTTAAAAGGATGTTTTTTCTTGCTAAATGCTGCAAAGTGCTCTGCTCATAGTGGATTAAGATGAGTGATTTGGTCCACTACAAATAAATATTGATTGATTGATAAAACAGACTCTAGTTTATCAAAAAGTTGTTCACGCTAAGCTCCCACTCAATCAATACTACAAGTTTACTTAAACAAACAAACAAACAAACACAACAGAGAGGCTGGCGGGAGCAGTGAGCAGGGTGAGAGGTCAGCATGGAGCTGAATCTCTGCAGAGGGATCGTATGGAGGGTGTTCAGACCACGGAGGTCATCCCCGAAACCCTGCAGAGCTGACGCACTACACGCCCAAACTTACCGACTTCTGCTTCTGCTTAGCTGTGGTGAGACGGAAGAGGAGAAAGAGAGCGGTTAAGAACAGGCATGCATGCTAAGGAACGAGGTGGCACGAGGACGATGGCGTGGACAAAGAGGACAGGTGCTGAGTGAGACCAGAGGCAGCCACAGGTGTTTAGTCTGAGCCGTGCGGACAGACAGAGAAGAAGAAGACGGGGGGGGGGGGCGGGTGAGTCCAAGGTTTACCTTCTTAAAGAAAGGCATTCGTTTTTCTTTTGCTAGGGGTGACATGACAGTGTTTGGACTGGCTTTAGGGGAGCGCAGGTTGACTGGTGGCTCATTGTCCTCGGGGTCTAAGTCTGTGGTGTCTATATCAATAGCTACACACAGACAGACAAGGGTACCGTCACACAGGTGAAGACAGGAGGTCACAGTTAACACAGTACATTAAACATGACAGGAACACAATGTCTGCTTCTACATGGGAAATTGTGTTGAACATTTAAAAAAGGTACAATTATGGCAATTTCAACATTTAAATAACAGGGAAACATGAAATTTTTGAAGGAGTTCAAAATATATGACAGTTTGGAAACACATTTTACATTTTACTTCAATTCTGTTGTTTAAAGTTTGTTTAAAAGGCTACAGAATCTATGAAATGAAACTGGAGTGCTTCTCATGCTTACCAGAGGAAGGAGGAGTAGATTTCCGAGAGTTAGGAACGACTTCACCTAAACTAGAAGATGAGTTTGCTCCCAATTTACTGGAAGCAGAAAGTTATTGTAAGTGACATTAATATCAATAAGCCTCAGTAGAGTTTACTTGTATATCTTTGGCATCAGACAAGTCTTTTTTACCTGGAGTGGAACTTGCCCTGTTTGGCTCTCTGCTCCTGGAGGATACGAGTGTTTTCTATCTTCACAGGACTGGGAATGAAACCGATTTCACAGCCTTCCTTCACCAGGCGTCCTATCCACCAGTCGTTATTAAATTTCTACACAGGAGGATCAGATATTTATTCTCAGCATCCTCCTTTCCCCTATGGTCCTTCCTTTTTAATTCCCCTGAGGATTACTGTCTTTTATTGAAAAGTTACGGCTCACCTCTTTGACGTGGAGGAAGTCTTTGGCCTCGAAGGAGATAGCCATGCCTGGCACGGGAACGTCATCATCGTGATTCGGGCTGTAGTTGACATTTGTGCGAACGGCAAATGCAACTGGTTTGGTCTGGTGGGAGGAACGAAAGGGGAAGGGGGAAAAATGAAGATGTCAGATTGTGCAAAAGATATTAAAAGTAGGGATCCGATCCTGGTATCAGATATCAGCTAAATCGGACTCAAAAAGCTAAATCGGGTATCAGTCATCAGTCATGTGCGTCTCCTACGTCGTCATAAGCACTGGCCAGTCTGTGCATTTTTTGCCAGGTGGAGCTAACACAGGATAACCACGAGGCTCTGCAGTTTAGGTGCATGTCACACTTCTTTTGCTAGCAACTCCGCCGGAAACTTGCAACATGTGCAGCGGTAATGTTTTGACGGAGTGTGAAAAAACGGACAGGTTATTGGATTTAATTGTTCTGGATCCTTGAAATTAAGGGATTCCACCCTCTGGTTTAGCACTTGGAACCCAGGTACAGTTCACCATCAAGTCAGAAAAGCCTGAAGTTGCCAAAACATGATTCTATCCTCACATTAAGGAATAGAGATTGTTAAATCAACACCAGGATCGGATCGGCTAGTATCGGTATCGACAGATACCAAAGCCCAGGTATCGATATCGGTATCAGGACCTAAAAGGTAGGATCGTTGCATCCCTAATTAAAAGGCTGTCAAATTATTGAAAAGAACAGACATCAGAACACACTTGGACCGACTCCTCTAAGTGTTGATGTTTGTGTGCCCTGTTGCCATGCCGTCATTCTCATCTTTCTGCAAGGTGTAAAAGCTCTCTCCATGAATGACTTGGCTGCAGCTCCGTCTCTCCGCTACAGGCTAAAACACTTTACAACTCAGAGTGGTGCTACATGTACGTGTCAATAGCAATCACCACTTCGACACCACTAGTAAAACAGGACTGTTCTCGTCTCACAGTAACTTGAGTGTCACAAACAGCACTTGTATAAAAAGGTTCATAAATCAATCCCACAGTCTTTACAATAGCTGAATCGATACGAGGCCCTCCTATCCCATCACTGCCGACCTTCTTCTTTGGCACAAACGCTCCATTGAGATAATGGCAGCAGCTAATGAAATGTTTCCCATTCTCCTGAGAGCGACAATATAAGCAACAAACACGTATGAGAAAGCAACCTTCCTCTTTTACAAGCGGAGGTACATTTGCACAAAGTGACAGCAAATCTCTTCTACCCATAATGGAGCATTACATTTTGTACAAAGGGGATTTGAATAAGATTAAATAAGGTCACGTCATGTAAAAAATGTAATAGGAGAACCATGTGTTCTCAAACCCAAACCCTCTAAAGCTACATTTCCACCAGAAAAAAGAAGAGAATAGAATATACCCACGTAAGACAAACACCCCTTTAGGAATTACATAAAAGCTTTTGGACATAATCTCAGAGCCAGCCTCAACAGTTGGCAACATGGTCATGCCCTCAACCAGATTACATTTGCTCTGCCTTTGACTGTGTGACAAGCATGACAGGAGTCAGCTGAAAAGCCGAAACGAATGCACAGTGAAGTGGCTTAGAGTAATCTCCCAGCGTAGCCTCACACGCTAAATATTTACCTGCAGATGAAAGAGAGCGAGATGAGAGGAAGGGGTGTGTAAGTTTCTGCTCCGAGCCAAACAGAACCCTCGAGATCAGAGCTTTGATGCTGCAACTTTATTTGGATCTTGTTCAGGTTTTGATAAATGCTTTTTAAAGTGCACTCAGATCTGGCTGGTTTCATCGTAGTAGTCTGACATCTGAATTTTCCCTCAGCAACCCTATAAATAAAACATTAACACTAATACATGCATATTCAGACAAATCTACCGCTCTCTTTTTAAGTACAGTAAAGTGGGACATTTCTAGAGGCAAAGTGGGACATTTCTTCCTATATTTTCAAAGATACAATAGCTGGTTTTCTGGCCACTAGGGGACATAATGACTTCAAAACAACCTGGTAAAGCAGCTTTTAACCCTTCTGTTATGTTGCGGGTCAAATTGACCCTTTTAAAAGTCTATTTTAGGTAATATATGTATTCCAAACCAGCTAAATTGCAGCATAAAAATCTGGGCAGCAAATGACCGAAAACGAGTTGTGTTAATTTATCAACATCACTTCATAAAAATAAAAATATTCAAAATTTAAAATAAATTAAACAAAAATCTAAGTCGTGTAAAAGTATTATATTTATATTTAGGGCTTTCCAATGTACATGAAAAAAAAAGGAAATTAATTTTAATGAAAAATGAGTGAGTTATTCTCATTGAACCATGATCTGTGAAAATTAAAGAACACCAATGGACTAAATCTTGATTTAAATGGTTAGTAATGGAGTTAAAAATTAGATTAAAACAAATGTGTATTCGGATTTCTTGGGGTTGTGACACTTTTGGATAATTGAATATGCCCCGGGTCAAATTGACCCAGGAACATTAATGCTGTTCCTGAGAAACAAAGATAACAGGAGGGTTAAAAAACTATACTGGACTATAACATTTAAATACATCTAGAAGCTGTTACATCAGCTGTTCTCACCAACAAATGACTGCTTTTGACAATTAATTCAAGAACTGCTGCCACCTAAAAGATGTCGATATCAACCATCACGTCAGTAGATCCCCTGACTTCACATTTGCAGTTTTGTTAGCCCGATCTTACTGCTTTTGTTTCCTAAAATTGATTTATTGTATTCAGAGCGATGCATGAGCATGCACATGGCGTATTATAAACCTCACAGTCTCAAGAAGAGCCTTCAATGCTCATTGTTCGAGGATTTTACAGGGAATTATTTCAGTTTTTGAGATTTTCTCCTCTTCAAAACAAACAAACCTGGAGATTAAAACTGATTTAATACTTCATAAATAAAATGTTGTGCATTTCCACCTCTTTTCAGCTGATACAGCACATTAAGGGACGCTACAAGCTGCCAACTTCATTTAGTGTTGAACGGCCGCTTCTTTTTATCATGGAGCTCTCTGACAGTGTTTACAAAAATACACAGAAGCAACCTTGTAATCATTTGAAAATACACTCTTCATCCTCAAGAAGGAAGGCAATATTATCATTTATTCAATGTTGCAGTGCTAGCTTCATGATTCTTCTGTCATGAAAGATGTTGTTAGGTCAATTGTTCTGTCTCACATTGAGTACTGTCAGCTTGTCTTGTCAAGTGCTGCTGAAAAACATCTAAAAAAAACTTCAAGTTGTACAAAATAGAGCAGCCAGATTGGCTCTTAACTGTTCTTTTCATACTAATGTGCTTGAGATGCATAAAAGATTATATTGGCTAACTGTGGAGGCTAATTTAAAATCACGTCTCATGTCATTTATACAAACTGTTATATGGAATAACACACCACAGCTCTTTTGTGATAGACTCAAATATTCTGGTTTTAATCATAGGTATACGACACGCCATATGAGCACTGCTTATGTGCTAACACCAAGTCCTAGAACTAACTGTATGATGAAGTCTGTTCTTTTTAGAGGTTCCTCTGCCTGGAATCAACTCCCCACCAACATGATAATGATCAAAAACAGATTTTCTTTTAAAAAGTCACTTAAACAAATGCTGATGAATTCCTCATAGACGTTTTATGTAATCACTGTTTTGAAAGTCTTTGTTTTATTAATTTTTGGTGCCATGTGTTTGTGACAATTTTGTTTTTGTTTCCATTATTTTGTAGTTTAATGCTACTCATCATTTATTTGCTCAGATACTTGGTTTATTTTTCATTTTCATTCTTGATTTTTATAATTGGCTGCTATTGCATCTTTGTTTTATGGATAATGTGTGATTTTAAATAATTGTTTTTCTTTGTTTTGTTTTGTTGTGTGGACCCAAGGGAGACTAGCAACCACAATGTGGACGCTAATGGGGATCGTAATAAATAAAGAAATAAAGAAATTATGATATTTTAACTCCCTTTTTTCTTGCTTTTGAGCTGCTAAATGTTCTGCTTCTTACTCCACTCCACTGTCACTGCTTTCACAGAGCTGTTTTTGGTTGCAGCAGGCAGCTGTTTAAATACTACATAAAGGTAGTGACTAGCTGCTGAACAAAGTGGAGCATTGAGCTGCTTAAGTCCCCTAGGAGGTGGTTGAGACCAAAACGAAGCAGGTAAATATTGAATTTATATCAGATGGACTTATGTGTGGCTGACATGATTCAAACATTGCGCCTCATTTGTTTAATTTTATATATAACAAGATGCCATATTGACCTATCGGGTGATATTTTAATTCCGTGTTCATGATGTATTTCTGCTGCCCCCAAGTGGCCTAAAAACTCAGCAACAACAGGTTTGAACCAAGCCGCAACCTCCGGTCTCAAACTATGAAGCCCATGCTGAAGTGTTATAAACTGCAATACATTGAGAATCCGCTTGAGGCTGGCTGCAGAAACACCGGAAACCACATAGACACCAATTCAAAAAAGATCTTTGCAGCATTAATAAACATGATTACAGCCTGGTTCAAAAAACAGCTTGGCTCTACGCAGCTAATTTCTCTATCGGCACACACTCTATACGGGGGGGGAATTTTTTTCTAACACGATAGTTCAGAAGATATTAAGATTACAAGTTTTTGCCCAAATAAGGACATGACTGACTTGACTCCCGGACGGGAACACATAGCTGTTGGCTAGGAGGCTCAAACTCCGCCCCTTTACGTCACACTCTGCTGATTTGCGCATTTCCAATATGGCTGCTGCCGTCGATTTCAAAACAGCACTCAGGAACAGATGGGTGAGGTCATAGATACTACGTCCATTATTTATACAGTCTATGGTTTAAACTCACAGTACAAGATTAAATAACTGTTAAGGATTAAATCACATTTGTCACGCAGCACTTTCCTTTTCACCTTCAACCTTCAACAACAGAAGAGAGGAGCGGGATTGATTGGATTTGCTTGGATCTGAATGATACTTGTGGTTTTTCAAACCCGCAGCGGTGCTCAGTGAGGCTTAGTACTACGAGAGTATAATTCATCAGCAGCCCCAAGGAGAGGTGGCACACTCCTTCATCAAGGCTTCCACTGTCCACTCGTGCCTTATTGAAATACAACAGGTGTGAAGTAAATAATATGATAAAATATGAGGGATTATGGAAATAATACATTAGTGAAATCCTCCTGGAATCATTTCCTCACATGAGGACAGGAATGTAAATATTCCATAGAGTGATGATTGTGCTCGGAGTGTGTGCATGTGTGTGTTGAAATCCCCATGTGTGTGGTGCAGGGGCTCATAGAGGGCAGAGTGTCCTTGGTGTTTGCATGCAGTGAGTCACATGCCTGCATGAAGGTACGAGGTCCATTAGTACATGTATGTACGCTGCACTTTCTTGCTTCTCCTATGGACCGCTGCCCCCTTTCCTCCCTCCCAGCTGCTCTCTCTTCTCCCCTTTATCCATCATGGCTGCCTGGCAGGTGAGGTGTTCTACAAGCTGAATGACATCTTTGAAACCCGTTGGCAATAACACACATACACGTCCTACATGCCACCTTGTATCCCAGGTGACAACGGGAGTGAACATAATGGTGCCTTAGACACTGCTGTATATTATCTGCACATCTCTGAGCCTTCTACTGCTTGATTTGCTCTTACGTAACACATGCCTTCATTATGGATGTGATATCGACCGCAGTGAAGGGGGGAGATGGACGGACAAGGGAGGCAGGGAGTAGAGACCAGGTAAGAAGCGTGAGGAGGAGAGGAAAGTGAAGGAGGAGAGGAGATAAAGGGGCAGAAAAAGAAGTGAAGGACTGAAGCAAAAGAAAAGATAAGACAGGTAACCCACACCAGAGAAGCCCTCTCTGTAACCGGGAACCCTGGGAGGCAGTGCCATGGACAACATCCAATTAAAACCACAGGACGGGCGTCACAATATCTCATCACACCATGAATATTTCAGTCGATAAAACCTCCCAGTCGTCTCTGTGCTGTACTTACACTGACTGAGTAAACACTTGCCTGCGCTGTTGCAGACCAGCCATGGAGCACGCCACGGCCTCTCCATTAGCAGCACACACAAGGATCTCAAAGCTACAAATCAAGACTCCCACATTGTTTTCACCTTGAATGTTGTTGATCGATTTGAAATGAATTGTCTTTGGCTGCATGAACTGGCCTCAGGCTGTAGTGAGTGTCTGTTTAGTGTATTATTATATGATTTAAAGGGTGCTGTAACCTTCCTTTAATTAATGTGGGAAGATATTTCTGTAATGATCTAAGGTTGCTCTTGTTCCAAGAGGAGTAATGGTGAGATTTATTTTGTTTTCTATCATACATCAAGCTCTCCATTGCCACTGTTGAGAGAAACCTTCTACCGTGAATAGATGGATGTTAAACAGGAGAGGTACCACTTCAATCAGTTTCCATTAGAGAGACGTAACGAGTGTGTATGATTGTCAGAATGGACAGAGTAAGAAAAGATTAACTATAACCCCGTCTATATCAACCTTCTGCTCCAACACAGCTTCACCATCACTCTGCATTCCTACCGCACAACAGCTCAATACCGGTGTCCCAGTGTGAGATATCATAGAAAGAAATGGTTTTAAAAGTAGAGACTAATGCACACCAATCACAATAAAATGTAGATAAATAAACAACAAAGGGAAATAGTTAAGAAAGAAGTAAATAAAAGATAAAACATGACTAGTTGAGACAATTAAAAAAAGGTAAAGATACAAGTCTAAGATAAATAAAAACACTAAAAATAGCAATACAAATTAGTAATTAGATAGTAAAAATGTCATTAAAATGAATGAAACAAAGTTCTTTTTAAGTGAATAAGTGAAGCTTTTCTGGCAGAGTTCATCCCGAGCAAATCAACAGGTCTGTCCATAAGAGGTCATTGTGTATCCACTATTATTGTTTCTTTTTCACAATTGCTGGGAAATTTAAGTTATCAGAGAAGTGTGGACACTATAATGGATGAGCAAAATCTGATTCATGGTGTATGACCTTACCTTCTTTGGAATCTTATTCCAGGATGGCTGATGTTGTGTTTTTTCTGTGTTTTTTTCTGGACTCAAAACAAACAAAATTGGAAGGACTTTTGTTTTTACTTTTACTCAAGTTGCTATACTGTTGTATCTACCTGTCCATTCCAAATAAAGATACAATTTAATAAATAAATAAACAAATAAACAAACAAACAAACAAATTAATTAATTAATAAAGAAATAAACAAATACATAAATGAATGAATGAATGAATGAATGAATGAATGAATGAATGATTAAATAAATAAATGAATAAATGAATGATTTTTTTTCGGGGGGGGGGGGGGCTTTTTGCCTTTATTTGTTAGGACAGCTGAAGAGAGACAGGAAATGTGGGGAGTAGAGAGCGGGGGGAAGACATGCAGGAAATGGTCGACCGGCCGGGAATCGAACCGACGACCCCTGCGACGAGGACTGTAGCCTCTGTATGCAGTGCGCTTAGACCGCTAGTCCACCAGTGTCCCATAAATGAATGAATGAATGAATGAATGAATAAATAAATAAATATAAATAATATTAAAATGATAAATTAAAAGATGTTAAGGAAGTTATGGTTAGAGGTAATAAGGGGTTGTTACCTCTAAGTTATTAACTAAAGCAAAACAGCAACGGTTTTCCCAGGCAACTTTCGCTTATTGCAATAGTTAAACTCATGTAAAAATACATGTGATATTTAGTGCCCAATTATCAAATTATAACCATAGACTGTTTAAACACTGATGTAGTCAATGTGACATCTCCTGTTAGTTTCTGAAGAGGTGTTATGAAGACCAACCGTGGCTACAAAGTGGAACCCCCGAAGAAAGAGCACTGGTTTGAAATCATTCAAGATATCTATGTAATGGAAACGCTGACGTACCAACTAAAGCTCAGAGGACATACCCACGACAAGAACTGGAGGGAATGGACCACATACACGGAAAGTGAGAACAACAAATAACTGAACTGTTTTGAAGTGACTAAGAGGGAGGACTTGCATACTAGAAATGCCCCTGAAAATGTTTATGTTTTGTACTATAATTGTTTCCTAAAATGAAAATAAATAAAAATAAAGTATAAAAAAAAGAAGACCAACCATGGCGGTCGCCTTATTAGAAATGCTGAATCAACGTCAACAAAGGTAAAGAAGTGGAGCTGAGGCGGCTTTAAGCATCCTGGAAAACAACATCAATGCGCTCTCCTGTCAGTCAACAGCCAGGCCCCTAACTATGCAAAATTAAGTACAACTCCTCGTCTTTATGTGACCTTAATGGATGCATTATATTTAAAAAAAAAATCCCCCGCATACAGTGTAGTTTCCATGGAGCAGGCTGTAAACATGTTTATTTCTGCTGTAAAAATGAGCTTCTTAATGTGGACTCTAATAAGGTCTTGGCTCTTGGAGCCAGCTTCAAGTAGACACTTGAGGAACTTCAGTTTTTTTGCACTTCCTATTTGGCCTCATTTTTCCCCAACATCAGTGGCTGCTCGATTATAACGCAATGTGAACTGACTGATATCTGTGGTATGTTTGGGAAGTCATTATGAATAACTGCTCTTAAATACTCACAGTCAGAGAGTCTGTGCTTCCCCTGACCCTGGCTGGCTCTCTCTCTCTGTGGTGGCCAGACCACTGAGGAGCTATTTTCACTGGTCATTCGTCATGTAAAATGCCAACAGGGGTGATCCATGCCAGGTTATCTCTAAACCCAACTTATCTTTTTAATTAGCGAGCGAAAGAGGATGGCTCTGGAAAATAACAACATAGATCTGCTGGAACGATCCGTCATTGCCATCTAAGAGCAACCCCGAGTCCCAGAGCGGGAGGTAAATGTCTGCTAGAATGGATGGATCGCCACAAGCTTAGTGCACACGGCTAATGAGCGCTAGCTGTTATAGACGCTAAACACCCAGTCAGACAATAAACCAATTTTTCAGACACTTAGTCGCTTGAATAAATACTCAAAAGAGGAACTCAATGGGCTTTCTGAGGAGCCACAAAAGAACAGATTGTGCACAGAAGACACAAATGATGTCAAAGATTTTAAACCTGCCTGTGATTCCAGTGATTCCGTGGAAACCAGCTCTGATTGCAATTCCTGTACTGTAAAGGAAAGCCTGCTCTGCTCTGTCGTCCGTGTGTGTTTGTTTATATGCTGCTAATTGTGGCCCTGAGCAGAGCAGAGCAGGAGGAAGCTCAGCTTTGATAAACAGAAGCACTGAGCCCTCTGAGGCCCCTAACCTCTCACATCAGAGGTCCCTGACAGGCCTTTTTTTCATCTTCGAAACCAGCGGAAATCAGATCTGATGCTCTGACTCTCTCAAAGTCACCTGGTGTGGGCTGCAGCAATGTTATTGAGAATATGGTAATAATGTTTCCGTTAGTCTAAAAAAAACGAGCCCAAGAAGGAAGCAGACACAGTTTTTCATTTTCCAATAACAAACTAACCAGTGTAAAGTTTATATTACCACGTGAGTGATGTTTGACATCAGCAGCCCAAGCATAATAAACCAGATTTTGTTTGTGCAAACACAATTCTATTCTTGTGGTGTCTCATTGACATGACTCATTCTCTTGCCACTAATGCTAACCATCTCAACAAAATGCCTGACCCACTTATTCTCCACTGAACATAAATCTTTCACCTGAAAACGAAGTCCAGAAAGGTGTCCGAACACCCAAACGAACAATCTGAGGTGTAATCACACCGAGCTGTTTTCTACAATGAGGTCTAACAAAGCTGTTATTGTTAGATCTCTCATTTTGAAGTCCAAAAATACTTGCACTGCAAACTTTTAACGCTATTTTTTGCTGCGCGTCTTTTGATCAAACTTGTCTCCAACAGTCAATGTGTCTGATAGCGAGAGTCTGTCAGGTTCTGCCGGGGACATTATGTCATGGCCTGCAGTTCACCTCTACAGACATGTAGCTAAACATTGAAGAGGTGTTGACAGCGTACATTAGAGGGTGACACGGGAGTGGATTTTCACTCCTGTCCCATCCCACTCCCACAGAAAAAAAACCTTGTCCCGTCCCAATCCCGGGCCAAAAAAAAATTCTGTCCACCTGTCAAAGTGTGGTTAGAAAAAACGGTAAAACTCTCTCATATGGAGAGAATTCGGCTCTCACTTTCAAATAATCTAGGGCAATATGGCAAGACTTGGGTTCCCCTTCTTCAATATATTCAATATATTGAAAAAACAAACTAAACTAATTATGATATAACATTAATCCTTTGGAGTGGCAGGAAGTAAAGTCCCGACAGGGTGGGTGGGTGTGGTGGAGGTGGGAAGGGGTGGGAGGTTTTGAGTATCATTTTTCCTCTATGTTGTTGTTGTTGTTTTTCTTTCAGTGTTACTCACTACATCTGTTGACTTGTATGTTTGTTTGTTATTTTTGTTTTGCTTCATTTAATTGAGAACGAGGAAAATATCTGTAACCTTGAATGATTTATTATTGCTACCTCAATAAAAAACATTCAAACGAAAATAAATAAATGAAAAAAAATCCTGTCCCGTCCCACTCCCGGTAAAATGACTCCCACTCCCATCCTGCTCTCATTCAGAATGACCCCCGCTCCTGTACCGCTCCTATTTTTTCTCCTTATTTTAGTCTTTAGGTAATACATACCTCAACAAACAAAAGTGCATAAATATAAATAAAAATAAAAATACAACTAAACTTAATAATGAGTGATTCTGACCGTGCCGATGTCATGCCTTTTACTGCTGACACACATGGACACCTTTATGAGCCGGGGTTTACAGAGGAAATGACGATTTAATGCACCGGAGGAAAAAAAAGGAGAAATATCACAGCTAAACTGGAGAGCAGGAGAGATTCACACGTTACCTGGTGGTGCAGGTGTGTCAACTGAGAGCTAATGTTTAGAGTTTACACACAATGAAACCGATACAACTTCTTGCTGTCACAAGTAAGACTTAACAACAGTCCCTAGACCTTCCCGCTCTCATCTGCTCCGGTTAACTTTTTATCCTGTACCGTTCCAATCACGTGATTAATAGCAAATTTGACTCCCATCCCGCGGGAATCCCGTGACCCGTGGGATACCCGAAGAAAATGTCAGCCTCTAGTGTATATGAAGAAGCAATGGGTGACCAGTTGGGACTGCAGGCAGGCCAGTTTAGCACCTGAACTCTTCTACTAAGGAGCCATACTGTTGTAATACATGCAGAATGTGGTTTCAGATCCCCTTGCTTAGCATATATTGTTCCGAATTAGTGCCTTCCCAGATATGTGAGCTACCCATGTCATGGGCATCCCCATACCATCAAAAGTACCTTCACCTGCTGCCCTGTTTTTGTGCCTATAATCAGCTGAGACAAGGGGATGTAATGACATCAAACAACAGAACCCTCTGCTGTTCAAGCATTGTATCACAATTCATTTTTCATCTCACTAGTTGGACTATCCCTTAAAGTGAACACATGTAGTCCTCTTCTCAAATTGCCTCTCTTCTGTAGCTCCTTCTGACCCATTTTCTAAATATCCCTGACACATCAGTCAGAGGCTTAAAGAGGGTATTTTTCAGAAGGTAAGAACTGGCTGCTATGACCTGAGTTGACCTAAGAGCTGCTGAGTTTTGGGTACCAACCTTGGCCTTGTCAAGCTGTGCCTGAGCCTGTCTTTCTGCCTCTCTGCGCACTGCCTCCTTATCCTCCTCCAGGGACACATCGGAGTCTGATGGACGGCTGGTGTAGGAGTCGGCCGAACCCTGCGGAGACACAAACACAAACATTTCAGCCACATGCAAACACGAACACTCAACTTCTTCCCTTTTGTTAACCCTCTTAGTAATAGTGACAGGTGTCTGAGGAGCGTCAGGGCCTCACAGCATCTTGAGGACCAAAATTTGTTTTGTGCTGCCCTCGCTCTTCAAAGAAACGTTCAACTTTGAAGTTGAGCATCTGATGTGCAACTTACAAAATGTGCAAACACGCCCACACGGACTGAAGTGTGAAGCTCTGATCATCAAAGGAATCTCAGTTGATTTCATGAAATAATGAACACAGAGGCTGTATTGAATACAAAGTAATCCCACTATCGCTGTAACATCTTGAGGAAATCACAAGAGTCGACTGAGTCTGAAGCAAATTATGGACACTTCCTCTTTTTTTCTGAGAAAGGATGCCAAAGGACACAAACAGTCCTCCGTAAAAACACATCACCAGCAGCTGATCTCCTGTCCTTTACTCTCTCTGTCATCTGCTTTCCTGCAAATCTGTTGTGATTCTTCTGTGACAAACACTGCAGGACATGTGTGGAAATCACACAATAGAACTATGAGACAAGCTGTCTCACACTCATACCAAAACACACCAGCATTATCATTTACACCTCTTCTTAGTTGAACTTTAATGCCGCTGTTACACAGATGATGGTGTTAACAATGAGTTTTTAATGAACTGAGGCAGACAGCAGTTACTACAGAACACGTGAGGCTGAAAACAAACAAACAGTTAGATGTTTTCAGGCTGATGGGATAAACTGTAACCAATGGAAAGCATGTGATGTCTTCAGTTTATGACCTTGTAGAGCAATCAATTTACAAATAAGACCTAAAAATGACACCCTGACTTTTGGACGACAACGTGTAGAAACCTTGTATCTCCAAAAACACTACTTTCCAAGAAGTAAAAAACAAAAACAGTTTTTCCTTGTAACTTTTTTTTAATACGATCCTCTTATTATTTAGAAAGCCTACTGACAGACATAAAGGAAGATCAATAACACTGATTAATGGAAATCAATTGAAAAGATTTGATATGGAGATACAAGGTTTCCATCTGACAGCCACAGGAGAAAATAGTATCATTAGCAAAGAAAGTTCATCTTAAAGCTGCTGTTGGTAGGAATGGTGTAAAAAACGTTACTTTTTTTCTGCTGGGTTTGGAGAAAAGGTCATAATACCCATCGGTACTCATCAGTAAGTGGAGTAATTTGAGACTATTGTGAAATCTCTGGGCTTTCCAGTGCCTTTGTTTCAAGCAATGTTATTATTCCCCTCGTTCCCGTTATGACGGACCAATCATAGCTAATCTCCAATCCTCTGTCCTGATTGGTTAAGGGGCGGCCCCTACTACCTCCTGCGATTGGTTATGAGTCCGGCACTATCATGACTGCACACGCCGATCAGTGTTGGGGGGCTAAGAGGAAAGCTGGTTGGGAGGGATAGTGTTGACATTCAAAGTCCCTCTCTCTGAACAGATGTTTACTCTGTGACTACCAACAGTAGCTTTAAGGCTCCATCCATATTTAAATTCAACTGTCTTTGTAAACTCAAATGTAATACATTAAAATGAGATTTTACGTAGCTTAAACAAAACCCACTTTGAGTTCTACAAGCCCAGATTGAAGTTACTACTTGTAGTTATCAGAGCTAGGTTTGTTAGCCAGCTGCTAACATGAGCGCCTTTGCTAAATGTCCAAACAGGGAAATGACCCATTTGTATTCAAGCAGCAGTTGAAGAGCTGTTTGAATACTGCAGTAGTAGCTTCAGTGTCTACTTTTTAAAATGTCTTTAAGCAAAGGAAACACTAATCAATCATCTGTGAAAGCAACATTTAAAGCTATTTCAGTGTTCAAACTATTTTTCCAGAATTGTTCTCTTTTTTCACCAGCTGTCCCAGGAAAATAAAAATCTCTCCTGTGACACAATTTGTCCCGCTTTTGGGGGAAAATGCAAAAACCTCATTTGATTTCCTTTGTTCCGTAGTCTAGAGAGGTCCCCCGTGCTTCTGTGGCTATTTAAAATTATCTCTGTTTTCTTCCCATCTATGCGTACGTCACACGCGTGCGCCCTAGCGCTCAAAGCGGCTCAAGCAGGGAGGGAAACTTGACTGAAGAGAGACAGCGAGCTGAATTGACTGACGTACTCCACGCTGAGGTCTTCTTTTCACCAACTTTTGGCGTCTTCATTTGAAATGGGAGGACTGACAAAGAAGGAGATGGAGCAAATACATGCAAACCACCAGCATGAAAAAAATGATGTACTAGTCACAATCCTGAGTGGGTGACACTGTCAGGGTTAGTTTGAATGGGTACAGCCCAGGGAGACAATTTTTCCACCACATGCGTTTTGTGTCCAGCGAAAATCTCCATAAAATATGAAGGGAAAAATGCATTGGAAATTCAAGCAAAAACAAAAAAGCATCAAGCTGTGGTATCAAACAAGCAAAAACAGTCAGCCATTGCAACTTTTATGACCAAAACAGCTTCACCAGAAGAAGACAAGATTGCAGCGGCAGAGCTTACCAGTGTCCTATGTCCGAATTGTATCTTCATTTGGTCAGTCTGAACTGGTAATAGTGGCCGAGCCCTCCGCCCCAAACAATTGGTCGAGTGTCCCTTTTTTTCTCACAGATCTAATGTGGCAACCTTAGTTCAAACTCCCCCTGCCTATATGATCCAGAGGCTAAAACATGGACGTAGTCTCAGTGACATCACCCTTTTGTTTTTGTATGTGTATGGTGGCTGCCATAATGGAAATGTTTGACTTTAACTAATGTGTGGCTAAGTTAGAACACAGCAAAGAGATGTTAAGGCTGTAGCCTAGCTGCCTGGCAATCAGCCACGACAACATGCCCTCCTGTCAGTCAAACCAGTCCTTCCCCTAATGATGTGTAATTATGTGTACTTGTCAGCCTTAGTATTATCAAAATGAGTTCTTCAAATCTCCACCTTTCTCCATTCGTCATGAATAAGGGAAGAAGGTAAAGAGACCTAAATATGTCACAATGGGTAAAAATTAGCACTTTATTATGGACGCTCAAGAGGTTTCTATTTTTTAGAGCTAGCCTAAAGTCAAAGGAAATCCTTTCTTCTTCATTTTTCCTAGCCTGGATGTTGCCGCTTGATACAAAGAGTGCTTTATGCAGTTTTGATAACACATGGTAGATTATAGCTGGCACAGTTTCAATGTGACCACAGAAAAATAAGGGGACGTGTCTGTGAGGGGAAGAGTTTGTTTGTTTGCAAGTGTGTCATAGAACAAATGCAGGCTCTTTTGTTTTCACCATCTTTGTTTGGTGTCTTTGAAATGAATGATTTCGATGTATAAATCTATAAACATAAACATTTATAGTACACACATTTATATGATCAGTAAAATGATTTGCATTCATATCAATAAAACAGTTGAAGAAAGGTTTTTTATTCTCGACAGGCAAAAATAGGAAGTAACTATATTTAGGCTCTGAAGGGAAGCACTCAGAGCTACTGCTTACTAAAATAATTTGACAGTTTCATTGATGGATGCTCGACAAAACGTGACCCCAGCCTTACATATCAGTTTCAGTTAAGTACCAATCAAGGACTCAAAAAGAAGGGGGTCTTAAGTGAAGGCAGTGTGAGCCTTATCCTCACCTGCACGCTACTACACCACCCACACAAGGTCTTTCATTCATCTCACTGCACCATTACACTCCGAGCTGTCTGAGTTAAAAATAGCCTCCCTCACTCTGTGCCTGATCAGAATTACCCACATCACATACATACAAAGCAGGATCTCCCATTTCTCCACTAACATCACCTGACTTTTGTTTCCAGACGACACCAATGGACACAATGCAAGGTTATTCATATAAATGTCCTCCCTCATACATGATCAATTGCTCTCGTGTCCCCTATTGTTCCTCTTTGGTACCTGATATGAATAACTCATTATCCGAAGCAAGCTCATTAAGAATCCATGGCTGCTTTTACTGTCATCATATTAATCTTACTCTCGCTTTTAAAACATCAACAAGCAGATAGACTGTATTTCAAATGGTGCTCAAGTCTTGTTTGAAAACGCAGGATTTCCATAATCTGATGTGCAATGTTCTGAATCGGCACCTTATCGCCCATTAGTTCCTCTTTTACAAGCAATACTTGGCCTTGACAAGTGCAGGTGAACATACCTGGCCTGGGATAATAACAATATTGTCAGGTCCCATCAACGATGGGGCGTGATCATGCATAGCGTCCCAGTGGGTCAGAGGGAGGTGATATGGAGCTCTGCCCAGAATCTGACAAGCATAACAGATAACAACACCCAGCTTCCCATCATCACCAGGCAATGTAAAACCGTGCCACGCTGACCCCAACACAAGGGACTGATGGATGAACCAGAGACACACCAAACTTGCTGCACAACACGCACATGCACACAAGCAAACACAGGATTTTTTTGGGGGGGGAGTTGTAAACAAACTCTTAATGTGCTTACACAGGCATCAGAGCTCTTGACGCGACCTCCCTTGGCTCGTTTCAGCAAGCGGATCCAGGTGGCCTTCATCAGCCACACTGGTCATTCAGTGTCCAGAGCCACTGCCCCCCCCTGCTGCTGCTGCTACAACTCCACCTGAGTGCACGGCTGGGATCACCTCACCGCCAGCACTGCTTGGGCTACAGGTACAATCAACACCGTGGCAACATCCGCGGCTGGTTGCAGTTACACCTTGTCTGCTGTGAATGCTACATTCATCTGGAGGTAAATAAGAGTCAGCGTTGGAGTGAGCACTCTTTGTTTTGCTGCAGCTCCAGCTAGCTCTGCTGCTTTCTGTAGAGCCACAGCTCCTCTCACTCCTCCCGCTTCTCCTCCTGCTGCTGCTGCTGGCGTTGCCGTAGACGGGGAATCCACAGGAGCTCTCTGCCCCGCGCATAATCTCAGCAGCTCTCTCCCGCTCTGCCCCAGTCTCCTTGATAGCCGGAGTGCTCAGACCACTGCTGCTGCTGCTGCTGCAGGTGCTGAGGCTGACTCCCAGACTGAGTCAGGTAGCAGTAATGCTCCTCATTCAAGCTCCTTCACTATGTCTCCTCTTCCTCGGTGCTGCTCCAAAAGCTTCAGATAACAGCAGCTTTCTACATGAGTCCCTGCTGTGACTGCTGGTGATCCTCTCTCCTCCTGATGCTAATGAAGCTGCTGCGTTCAGGTGCTGCGCGCTCGCTCTCCCCTCTCGCTCTCTGTGTCTCAGCCTGTCAGCGTTTGTCCTGCAGACTCCTTCAGTGCTTCTGCCGCTCTATCTCCGTCTTTTACCCACCCCTCCTTCTTCTCCTGTCACTCCCCTCTTTTTTTTTTCTCTCTCGTCAGTTACCCCTCACAGTCTGTCCATCTGCTCTTGGTATCTCTGCAGTGATCAGTACAGGGCAGTGTTATGTGTTATGGATACTGTTTATGAGTGGACTGTGCATGCTGCTGTGCTCTTTTTAGATGCATCCTGTTATGAGCTTTTTTTAGCTGTTGGAAAGAAAAAAAAACACCTCATCTTCTCAGGAGATTGAGAAGAGAAACATAAAAGCTAAATAATATAAGTCTGCTCACTTTTATCCTGCTAGTGTTTCATAATCTCAATATCCAGAGCATGGGCTGAATGTTTTCCACTGAATACCTCTTAACATTTGCCAAAAGTTCCTTACAGGAGCTTTAAGTGTTATAACAAGAGTAGAAATACACCCACACATACAGCAAATTACTGTTCAAGGTTACTCATTAAGAAACAAAACAATGTTCAAACCTTTTTCGAGCAAACACACAAAAAAATCAGCTTCACTAATAAAGCATTTTCTGCTTTTTTAGGTCAATGTTTATAGAAAACTGAGGGTGGAATTCATTCGGAACTGACTGCAGCTCCTACGTAATAGCATTTGCTCTGATTTCTGCTCTTTCTTAAGGTGCAATCAACAAAGTATATTATGCTAATGATATTTAAAGCTGCTTCCAGGAAATCTGGTTGGGAGGGATAGTGTTGACATTCAAAGTCCCTCTCTCTGAACAGATGTTTACTCTGTGACTACCAACAGCAGCTTTAAGTGCAAAAACGTCCATTTAGCTCTGCAGCTCTGTGCAGTTTGCTCTTGTTTTGCGTCCGATTGCGACTGAGATGAGCTGTAAGCATCCCCTCTGTGCTGCACAGAGCTGCACTTTGCACTCTCATCCTGATGGTGCTAAATTCTACCAACATACATGATGAGGCTGAAGGGAGCTGGACACACTTGATCAGATTATTGTGGAGTCGATTCATGACAGATACGACACCAATTTCACATTTTACATCCAGCTCACTTCCCAGAATGAGCTAGCAAAAATTAGCTAGCAAAAATGAACAGCCCCGACTGTTTTAACCTCTGATTATTGTAATAATACTAATTTCAAAGTAATATGTATTTTTATAAGTTATATTTTTGGCCCCTTTGCCTTTATTTGATAGGACAGCTGGAGAGACAGGAAATGTGGGGTGTAGAGAGAGGGAAAGACATGCAGGAAATGGTCGACTGGCCGGGAATAGAACCGGCGACCTCTGCGACGAGGACTATAGCCTCTGTATGTGGGGCGCTTAGAATGCTAGGCCACCAGCGCCCCTTCAAAGTAATATTAACAAACGTTACGTACCAATATGTTATATTTAGGTCATCTAATGGGTGTAGTTGTTGTCTTGTCACTGAAAGGTTTGAGTGTGACACTTAAAATAAAAGTGTTGTAGTACTCGTGACCAGTCTTCATCTCTAGGTGGCTTATTTCAGGTCTCGGTCTCATCTCGGAATCGAAAGCAATTCTACTCGTTCTTGTCTTGGTCTCTGGTGTCTTGGACCGGGCGAACTCCGGATTTTATATCAAGACTGGTCGAGACCGACACTGATGCACTCTGTGTCCCTGTCATTACTCTGATAAGAGAAAAAATGAAACTTAAGGAGTCAAAAGAAAGGCAACAAAGACAAAACCAAACCTTGTTTTTTGCTGTCAATAGTATTCAAAGCAAACTTAATTTAAATAAACAGAAGTCTTTTATTTTGTTTACTCTCACGATGATTTTTCATTGATATATATGGTCTTGGTCTTGTCTCGGTCTTGCCCTGCCTTGGTCTTGGTCTTGACTCGGTCTCGATCCCTAAATGTCTTGGTCTTGTCTTGGTCTTGGTGCACTCTTGGTCTCGTTTAATATGGTCTTGACTACAACACTAAGTGCCACTTACTTCTCAGGGTAAAAGTTTCACTAACTACTTGTGGTGTTTGTGAACTAGGTGATCTCTTCTTGGCTCATTTGCTCAAGTTTAATCGGCTGCAAAGCCAGAATACTGTTTGGCTGTTTTTTATCTGAATATTTTACTACAGACTCTAAGAAGTATTGCAGCACTTTGCCTTGCTATTTTTGTCCGGCATTTGTCAGGTAAAATAATAGATTTTCGGGGGAAAAACCAAGCACAAAAGAAGATGATAGTTAATTGCAGCCACAGTAGTGAAAGACAGGACTTACAGTATACTGTAATGTTTAAAAAAATACATCTCTTTGTCACTTTGGTGTCACCAGTTGGGACTCTGAGGTTGAAGCTGCACTAAATCCTCTCCCTTCAGATCCGCTTCATTTCATTACAAGTGAGCGAAGCATCACAAAGCCACACAGGACAAATGAGAATAATTACAGTGTTAATTAAAAATGTCCCGTCCTCATAAGAGGCACAGCCCAAGTAAATCCCCTACAGAACTATTATTCAAAATGTCCCCTTCTTTTTTTCTATTTGCACCGATGACGCACAATGCTCCTCCATCTGACCTGTCATGAGGTTGTGTGAGGTTGGAGGAGTCAGGGGGTCCGCTCGTGGGAGCAGCAGTTGAAGCAGGCATGCTGGTTTATGGCCAGCAGTGACTCCCCAAGGAGCTCTAACTGTAGATCAAAGGATGACATGCTAATCAGTGAGGCTTATCATAACCAATCAATGACACGCCTCCATCTGCTCGAGGTCTTTACAACAACACACGTGCACACAAATATGACACTTTTACATGAAAGGAAAGCTGGGGGAGGGAGGGTAATTTGATTTTAGCTCATTAAGACCAATTAACTTAATGAGGAAGTCATTAATTGAAGGAGATACTGTTTAGAGCAGAGATGGATGGCAAGGGAGGATAAGAAAAAAATGATCCTGTCCATCTTAAAACAGCAATCCACACATCCTTGTCTGTTTCCGAAGATCAGGGTCACATGTGTTTCAATATGGAGGCTGAGTGGAGCCTCAAGAGGGCACAGATGCTCTGAATGTGGACTTTTGGAGCTGTGAAGAGCCGCACTCCAAACAGAAACAATGACAAAGACTCACCGAGACAGAACGAGCCTCGGGCTGCCTGACTTGACCGACCTCTGGACCCACTGCCGCATTGATACTGACAGCACCGTGTCACCCACACACAAGCTACTACTAATAATAATCTCACTGCAGCATGATATTGCTTTGATCCGTGAGGGGAGGTGCTGTATTTTTCGGGCTCACACAGTACACACAGCTCTTTTTAAAGTCAGGAAAGTTAGTGTCTTGCTTAAGTTTTCAATTAAAGGATGTTCTTCCTGTTTACTGCAGTGTTTCAGAAAACATGTCAATCTTTGAAAAGCATTGATATAAGATGGTTTAACACAACATTTACATCTGATTGAAGATGAAGACATTGAAGACACACAACTGGCTTTGGGATGAAAGTCCACCACTTTGGTCCTGTCTGAAACATCTTGACAACTAGAACTAAGATTTGGTCAAATCATAAGAGCCAATATTAAAAAACTCTAAGAAGTACATAACGTAGTTTTGCCCCTCAGGAGGGGGCAGAGAGCTGAGCTGCCACAAAGAGTTATGTAGATAACCTCGTGAAAAATCTTGTCAAAGTTTCCTCATCTTTTCAGAATAAACAAAGTTCATTTTCACCGGGGTAACTCTCAGTTCTTCTCATTTTTCATTCATGTCAGAGGAGATTTGTAGTGTTCGGCAGGAGACCCAGTGTGTGCTAAACATGGGAGCAAAAAAAAGCAGACTAATTAATTAGATGCTGTCACTACCCCTGCTGTAAGAAAATCTGTATCATTTATCTAGAAAAATGAACAGAGTTTATCTTATCATTGTCATCAACATAAATGTGATAAGACACCTGTACCAAGATTAATGTGTTGTCAAGCAACCTCTGGGGATGACAACTGAAACGGTACAGCAGAGTGAATCACTGTTACAGTTTTTTTTATAAGAAATGGTTTTGGTGTCTTGGTTTGCCAGGAAACTAAAGGCCCACATCATTTCCACCTCTTTGCCTCTTTCAAGGTTGACTCAAAATTAGTTGAAGTCAGCATTTCCAATATGGCGGCTGCCATCGTTGGGATCCTAACATTGAGACACTGTCTGTTTTCGAAATCGCCTGCTACATACTACCCATAAATGCAGTATGCAGTACTGCATTTAATATGTAGTATGACTGTTATGTCCTGGGTCCACAGGATGCGTTGCATTGCGTTGCGTTATGGCTGCGAACGACCTGGACAGGGGTCAGGCACAAGGATCGCATGCAACATCTGACAATTTCGAAATAAAATATCATATAGGGACTCCCGACCGTTTAAAGATCGTTTAGATCAGAAATACTCATCGATTATGCAAACAGCCACATATCTGTGATCCAGGTCGACTACAACAGGACTTTAAGATGATCAAAGTGTCAGAAGGTAACAGGACAACAAAATAGAGCAGAGTTATTATTATTAAACTCATCTAAACCTGCAAAATCGAAACTTTATAGTTCTGCAGCATACTCAGTGATGATTAAAGCACAAAAGTAATGGAATACTCTCCAAATGATTCAACCACAGAAAGGCTCTGTGACCAGTTGTTTGTATGTGGTCCTCTCTATGCTGGACCCAGCGGATCCTGCCTGCTCTGAGCTGGCGCTACGCTCCAAACACGTCCTGTGGACCAGGGCGCAAGCCCTTGGACGGAGCAAAGCCGTGTCTCTGACAGAACATGGTGCACATGCATCCTGTGGACTTTCAGGGTTATGTTGGATCCGTTTTGTAGTAGCTGGACCAGGATTCCGGCTTCTGAAAGCGGCCAAGCTGATAGCGAAACTGCTTCTTTAGCATCACTTATGATTTAAAAAGTCAAGAAGTGGCTTATATGGCATTTCATAATTTTCACATCGCCTAAAAACTGAGTGCCTGCCATTATATACAGATGAAAGAAGAATCGTTACATTAGCGCTGTGCATTGTGGGAAGCAGTACACGAGGGAGACTGGTTTGATGCACGCTGAGTGCTGACAAATTATCCCGAAGCAGACTTCTGGGTAGTTTTGGCATACTGCAGATTTTGCTGTTGTTCACATACTACATAATGAATTTTGGCCAAATCAGAATCAGAATGCTTGTATAGTTGGCGGTTTTGAAAACAGCCACAGACTACGTCAATGTATTACACAGTCTATGGTTGAACTTGATAAACATCATACGAGCTGAAAAAGGTTGTAAGGTTTGTCAGTGTTAACATGTTAGCTCCCTGATGTTAGCAGTAAGCTCAATACAGCCTCATAGAAGCACTAAGCACTGAAGACGATTGACCTTGTCAATAGTTAATCATCAAGATTGACTATTTTTACACTCTTATTTATTTAATGCCTGTCACTGCTGCCACTGGAGGGGTGTCGAATGAAGTAATACAGCCTTTGTTTACAATTTATTTAGCAAATATTCACAGTAAGTGCTCCATGAGACAGTTTAAAGGAAGCAGAGTGAGGTTTTTGCACGGCAATACAGGACAAAAATTTGCAAAGAGTCTACAGTGGCCGCCAAAAGTTCCTCAAAGCAGCTGTAAGGAACATTTTTGGTTGTAAAAGCCAAACTGATGTAGGAGTAGCCACTATATGATCATTGGTTGTTGGTCTGAGTCTGGCCACAATGTGCAGTCACAGTCCCTTCCTCCACCATGCTCTCTAAATGTTTTGCCTTTCCACCCAACAAGCACAAAATTTCATATCCTGGTTCTGAAAATCGGCACTGGACCAAAACCATGTTCTGCATAATTGCCCAATAAATATCCTACTCTCAGTGAAATCAGGGATCGCAAATCTGTCCTGGCAACCTGTGAGCGCAGAGCAGACAAACAGAGCTGTGTGTTGGAGTTGGCTGTCCTCCCGCTGTGTCCACAGACAGAGAGATGAACAGGGGGAAATTGAAAGGGCAATAGTGCTGTGGTCCCTATACCAATCTATTGATTCATCTGGACAGAGGTCACTGCTGTGAGACCACCGGTGACCTCTGCACACAGCAGTGGCATGGCGATCATTACATTACAACACCACAAATCACTGTGGCTATTACCACAGTGAAAAAGAGGGCTGTGAGTCAACCACTGCTGCTGCCCGCTGCATCTGACAGAGTCATTTATAGGATGAAGTATGTACATCAGGGTATGCCATTTTCATTTTTAGCAACTATAGGAGGAGCTCTCTATATGCGTCCTCTAAAAAAAAAAAGAAAGAAAAAATGAGCAGTACTCTTGCCAAGGATGGTTATCCATGTGAACCATAAAGCTCTCTGACAGTCGAGGAGTGTCTTCACAAGTTTAGCCATCTTTCCCTCAATTCTTAGACATAAAATAATAATAAAACATAATATAATAAGACTCCTCCTCTCTGCTTTTTCTGCTCTAACTCCTATTCTTAGATTTTCCACTTCTTTTCACCTATTTCCATTCCTTCCAGTCCCATGCTGTCCTCTTACTTCACTGCTTTCATCTTCTTCAGGATAACTAATGACGTTGGCCTTGTTGTCTTTATGGTCAGTTAGGTGCATCTCTGGTATTTTCAATGCAATAGCCCCATGGCATTAGTTACTACACTATCTGATGCGTTTTCAACTAAGACACCTTGTTTCTGACAGAGTTGCGATGATGGCAAAATGCACAAATGACTGTTTTTAGGGAGAGCAGATCCTTTCTGGAGCTAACTGGCATTTATAACATGTGATATCTTTTGATATTACTGTGGACAAATGAATAATTAAAGCTGCTGTTTGTAGGAATGGTGTAAAAAAAGTTACTTTTTTTCTGCTGGGTTTGGAGAAAAGGGTCATAATACCCATCAGTACTCATTGGTAAGTGAAGTAATTTGAGACTATTGTGAAATCTCTGTGTTTTCCAATGCCTTTGTTTCAAGCAATGTTATTTTCCCCTCGTTCCCGTTATGACGGACCAATCATAGCTAATCTCCAATCCTCTGTCCTGATTGGTTAAGGGGCGGCCCCTACTACGTCCAATGATTGGTTACGAGTCCGGCACTATCATGACTGCACACACTGATCTGTGTTGGGGGGCTAAGAGGAAATCTGGTTGGGAGGGATAGTGTTGACATTCAAAGTCCCTCTCTCTGAACAGATGTTAACTCTGTGACTACCAACAGCAGCTTTAAGGTGCATTTTGTTACCAATAATTCATCAGTATCATATTGAAACATCGTTATTTACATACAAAATACAATAAAAAGGTCGAAGACTTCTGTAAAAGGGGTTATAAAAACCATATAAGTTGTTTCACACACTGGTATATAAATACAAATTAAGTTTTTATCTACTTATTTATTTATTATAAAATCAAGCAATGATGGAATTTGTTTTTAGGCATGAAAACAGGAAGTTATGACAGTGCAATCTGAAAATGTCACCTCTTAAATTCTAAGCTATGCGATAAAGTGAATTTAACACTAATTTCAGAACTGCTGTCAAAAAGAGCAAAACAGCCAATATTCATTCAAGGGTCAGGAGTGAATTTAAAGGGGCAGCGTAGTCGGCCTGCACAGCACACCTCACATTATCATAAGCATCATGACTGAAGAGTGAATCTTCCTGCTTGTGCCAAGACATGTTGGGTTCTGGCTGACGGACTGTAGCTGACTGCAGCAGGCTGACAACGGGCTGAGCGAGTGTTGCTCGCAGTCTCAAGCTGAGACTGACTCATTCTTGGCTAGAAACCGAAGCTTCTTTTTCAGCCATCTGTCCATCACTGCCACTTCACTCCGAGCAACACAAAGTCAATTAAAATCATCGGCGTACAACCAGCAACTCCTCCGTCACGAGGGGACAATAAGAGCAGACATGACAGCCGCGAGTGTGAAATGTGACTGCTATACGAGGGACGGTTACTAATACTCAACTCAGAGCAGAGGCATGAAAAATACAAGAGAGCAAGAAAGTGAAAGAGAGATTGACGCTGTCTGTCTGTGACAGGAAAGAGTGTATAGAAGAGGGGGAGGAGTAATGATTCCTCCGCTGTGGAAAGGGGGAGGGGGGTTGGATGCATGACCATCAAGGTGACACTGACAGGCCTGTGAAAAAAGTGTTTACCCAGCATTCCCAGTGCCAGTGCATTAGATAAGTGCATCATCCCATCGAGGTGATGGAATCACTGGCTGTGTGTCACATGATCTCACGGCGCCCAGTGGCTCGCTAGAAACTGAGAAACCAACCCCTCGGCCAGTGAGCTTCAGACAAGGTGTGCCTTTAAATGATGTTTATATATACATGACCTTTTGTTCACGGATCTACTCCTGCTCACATGGAATAAAATGTACAGGGATAAGACTTCTTGTAAAAAAGACGGGACAGTAACATTCACATCTATTAGTTAATGACATATCTATCTTAAAATTATTTCATGAATCAATTACATTTTTATCCTTTAAAAAAACACTAAAGGGGTCTAACACGAAGAGCCCAAAGTGTTTAACCCTCCTGTTATGTTCATTTCTCAGGAACAGCAATAATGTTCCTGGGTCAATTTGACCCGGGCATATTTAATTATCCAAAAGTGTCAGAACCCAAAAAATCCCAATAAACATTATTTAATCTCATTATTAACTCTATTACTGACCATTTAAATCAATATTTGGTCCATTGGTGTTCTTTAATTCTCACAGATCATGGTTCAATGAGGATAACTCAGTCGTTTTTCATTAAAATTCACATTAAAACTTTATTAAATATACATTGGAAAGAACTAAATATAATTACAATAGTTTGACATGACATAGATCTTCCTTTATTTTATTTTGAATTTTGCTTTTTTTTTTTTTTTTTTTTATGAAGTGATGTTGATTAATTAACCCAAGACATGCCGCCCAGATTTATATGCTGTTTTTAGCTGGTTTGTAAGGCATATATTGCCTAAAATGTGAAATGAACCCTTTTAATTTTATATGTTAATTTCACATATTAAGCCAAGCAAAGACGTTTCATACTGAAAAAATACTTTACTTTTTTATTTTCTTATTTTTGAACTTTAAAAAGGGTCAAATTGACCCGCAACATAACAACATAACATGAGGGTTAAACAGGCTTGATCTGCCTTACTAACAGCCCAACTTCAAAACATAATCACTGAAAACAGAAAGAGAATTAATGAAGATGCAGAAAAATTATTTTAAACAGCAAATTCTGAGGATGTTTAACATTTTTGAGTGACAAATTAAAAAAATGAGAAATTGACTTTACACCTGTTTGTAATTTCATGTCTCAAAACTACAATACACAAACATGGGGCAATTTCTTCGAATATGTTAAGGGTCTGCACTTACTGGATGATTCATAATGGGTGTGGTTACACCAGGGTTTTTGTACCTTTTTATTTTATTGATTATATTTTATTTATTTATTCTCTTGCTGAATGCTATGGTAGTGGTATGGGTACATCCCTCTTTTATGTGTATGTCTCTACATATTCTTGTATGTGTGTAGATTACACGTATGCATACTTGACCTGCTTTCCTTCTTTTGTCCTTCTGGAGCCTTTCTGTATAATGCGCTATAGTTACCTCAAATGCGTACTGTTGATTTCTTGGAGTAACTCATTGAGCAGCCAAGCTTAGTTTGTGTTGTGTTCTAGGTGTCTCCTGTCTTTTTTTTTTTTTTTGTTTCTTTACTTATAACTACTCTTATTGTACTGAAGAAACTGTCCAACATATATCTACATGTTTCAAAACTCAATAAAAAATGTTGTGAAAAAAAACTACAATACATGACAAACTTTGCACTTCCTATTTCACCAAACAATAAAACACCACCTAGCTATAAATCAATATATGAGCAGCTTGTGAGTCAGAATAAGATCGCTATATAGTCATTGAATTAAAACATTGGTGTTTGGCGCCAGCAATATAATAACTATATCACACTTGAGGACGACGATATATTGCAGCATTGATATGTTGTTCCGCCCCTGGATGCAACTGAAGTCAACTGGATTCCCTTTACTTGGGAAGTTATCAGTCATGGATAAAAGTATTGGACACATTTATAAAAGCTTATCTGGCTGATCTTACTAAATGGAATCCTCAAGTAGCTCTTACATCAGCATTAGAGCATGGGGGATATTAATCAGGCCGTTTTGGGGGCGCCAAAGCAAAGTCACGAGCTCACCAAACTCACCAACTTTCATCCTCTAAGAAACTTTCATGTTTCCTCCAACTCTCTTTTAACTTGATTGGACATTTGTTGAGGTATTTCTGCTTGGATCAAAGTGGTGGACGAACACTGCCAGTGCTAGAGTTGAGGAGTTCATGTTGTCACATATGTCAGATTGGGACATGTATCTGTAGCTTTAATAAATGTTTATCATTTTAAATATCCTGTCCTTAAAATGTATTACTTATTAACCTGCTACAGCAATGTTCTGTGCTGATTTATAAATAAACATGCAGCATTTATTGTGCTTCTCTTTACTTTACTCCCTGCTATATTATGAGAAGACAAATGCAGACCGACCCATAAAACCATAAACGACTTGCTAATCCTTCCCCCTCAGTACGTGTTACCTGCACAGAGCAGCAGCAGTCCCTTGAGAGGCATTCCTTTTGTTAACAGAGAATCCCCTCCTCACAGCGTGATCTACTTTATCTAGCAGCTCCTTCGCTCTCAGGTCTCTCACTGGACACACAGCACCATAATAGGATGATGGCAGATCAAGGGGATACAGTAAGAGAGGCCGGGGGCTGCTCTGCACTGCTATTTCATGCTTGCGTCATCAATATTCGGGCGGTTTCCGGGTGTATGCAGGCTGATTGATGAGAACAGGCCAAGAGAGCAGAACAGGCTGTTAACCGTCTTCAGCGGAGCAAAACATACCAGTGTGCTGGAGTAAAATGATTTCAGCTTCATTTATTCATTCTTAACAGAGATGAATTATCCACCCTGGAATGGTTTCTGGCTAAATGTATGCTGTCTGTAATATTGATATTGTGGCCACAGGGGTTTCCCAAACAACAGTGATACCAAACAATAAGAGTCACGATTCCAGAATTTCAAACTTCAATACAACACTTGTAAAAATCTAACTATATCAACCTATTTTGATACTAGTGCAATAATAATTACACTTCTAGGCACTCTTCTTCTCTATGTAACTCGACCATTGCTGCTCTTTTCTTTTGCATGTTTCTTTGCTTCCCGCTTGTACTTTTCCATGCTATCCAGTGTAATAATTAAGATTATTACCCAGCTCTTTTACTGATCTTCCGGCTGTGTGAGATGCTTGATACTGATTGGTCAAAACCAAACAGTAACCTCCGATCTAAAAATATGAGTCCAATGCAGAAGTGTTAAAAACTGCAGTTCATCGAGGATCTGCTTGAGGCTGGCTCTGGAAGTACCAGAAACCACATACACACCAATCTAAAAAGGAAGATCTTTACAGCAGAAATAAACATGCTTACAGCCTGGTTCAAAAGACGAGTGTAGTCTGGATAGCTCACTTCTTGATCGGCACTAACTGTAGGGGGGGTGAATTTGTTTCTAATGCAGCAATTTCGAAGGTATTGAGATTATGAGTCTTCCAATGAGAGGCACAGCTGACTTGAACACTGTAGCTGTTGGCTAGGAGGCTCAAAGCCCGCCTCTTTACATCACAATCGCTCGACAGCAGCAATATGGCTGCCGCCACTGGTTGGCCTCAAAACAGCGCTTCAGAAACACATAGGTGACATCACGGATACTACGTCCATATTTTAAACAGTCTATGGTCAAAACCCCTTGACAACGGTTATTAACTTTCACTTACACGAGCAACGCCAGAGGCAAAGTGATCACACATCACAGACAAGAGTTACGGCACATTTTGCTACTGCATGATGACACCACAAACCATTGGTTTCTGTTCACATCAAAACAACATGGCTTAAACTTTAGTTTCGATCAGCATGCTAAATCAAGAGGCTACAGATTTTTTCATAATGGATCCTGTCCAGTAATATTATCAACGGCAGCAGAGCAGGTGAGTGCAACTTCATGTTTATGGTGGCTACAAAGAAGGTTGGTAGCCAGGGGGCTTCAGGGTGGACCATAGACTGTATAAAATATGGACATAATATCCGTGACGTCATCCATCTGTGCCTGAGCGCTGCCATATTGGAAATGCAGAACTCAACCAGGCAAAGTGTGACATAAAGAGGCGGAGTTTGAGCCTCCTAGCCAACAGCTATGTGTGCCGATAGAGAAATTAGCTATGTAGGGCCAAACCGTTTTTTGAACCAGTCTGTAAACATGTTTATTAATGCTGCAAAGATCGTTTTTTTTGAATTGGTGTGTATGTGGTTTCCGGTGTTTCTTCAGCCAGCCTCAAGCGGATTCTCGATGAATTGCAGTTTATAACACTTCAACATGGGCTTCATAGTTTGAGACCGGAGGTTTTCGTTTGGGGTGGACATGACCCTCCGCTTTATGTTAGGGTCTTGTCTCACCCTATCAGGATTCTATTTCCTATAACTACCAGCTAACCATACATCATCCCTTACATACCGAATTGGTTTAAAGCATGTGATATTGAAAAGTATAGAAATGTTGACATCCCTCCAAAAAACAGTCAAACATTTTCTTAGGTGAACCATTACAGCTAAGATTCTGTATTATTGTTATTGCAAACAAACTGATTGAACTTCCTGGACTTTCTTAATCATACCAAAATAAAAGTATCAGTGTGATAGAAGTTACATAACAACAAGATGCTGATACAGTGTGTTCTGAACAGACTCTTTGTGTATCAGAATGTTGCTTCTGTGTGTTTCTGTGAGTAATTGGTTTTCTAATTCCTAAATTAAAGGAAATTAGCCACAGACTGAGCCTCAGAGAGAAGCTAATCAGGCAGTTTCTCATACACCCACAATTAGAAATGAGCTGGAGTGATATATGACACACTGCAGCACTAAATAATGTGGGATTTAATGATTTAGATTCACTCACTCATTCCTGACTGGTTTCAGGTAGAGTCTGAACACCAGCTTTCATTGTCTCAATCCACACTGTTGGATGGTTTCTTACAAATATACTGGATCATGTTGTATCAGTGTGACAAATTCAGACCCCAACACTGAAGATGATTCCCAGAACTGCAGGAAACATTTTAAACAAACTATACTCATAATTCTGCTTTGAAACTAGCCTGATATATCTGCATTTTACATACATGTCTGTAGTTTAAACAACTTTTCTGAGTGATGTTGTCAAAGCTATTAAACATTAATAAAAGCGTGTGGCGGATGATAATCTGAATTCTAAGACATGAAGATATGAACATGTACAGATAAGGACATGTTTGATAAAATATCTATGACCTCACACGGACATGACTTCCGTTTGGTGAAACTTGTGAGCTTGAATTTAGCTTTAAAGCTACACATATAAGGACATGAAAACTGGGTCAGTTGTCAAACAGACAAACTTTTGCTCTAAGTCAAGCCAAGTTTTATGTTCTCTACCGGTCTCTGTGCATAAAGCACCAAGCTTCCCCCAGCCGTTTACTTCCTCTCTCCATGCTTTTTAACTACTGTCCCGGCTCTCCACTTTGAGCTAGTTTTGGTCATCAACCATGCTCGCACAATCCGAATAGATGCTCCAAGAGCTTCTTCTTTTCTGCAACAGAGTCCCAGAGTGTGTCGCTAACTTTCAGGCAAAGCGACGGGGGAGAAAAATAGGAAGTGTGTGATTACGCCCCTTTTAAACCCTGCACTAATAACCTCCATTCTCCTGCAGTCCGAGTCCTTCCTCTTTGTTCAGAGGGTAGAGGAGAAGAAGAACAGTGAGAGCTGCTGCCGTGTTTGGCTCAGAGGAGTGTGAAAGGAGACTTTGCGAGAAAGCAGAATGCGTGTTTACTCAAACTTACCAGATCTGACTCCTCACTGCCGGAGTGATACATTTCTTCCCTGCCCGTCTTTGCTGTTCAGCCCGGCTGGGAGAAAAATCTCCTCAGCTGCTGCCCATCTCCTCTCAGAGCACAAGAACTCCCACCAGCCCGGCTGCTTGGCTCCCAAAAAGCCCCTCGTCTCGACTCAAGAGGGAGAGCGACTGGAGCAGAGAAAGTTGTAGCCGGGGCAGAGAAGTTGCTCCCTCTGTAGCCCTTCTTTGGCCTACTTTAGTCCCTGAGAGGCAGAGAAAAGACGAGCGTCTTTCCCACGCTGGGAGAACACTCCAGAGCGCCGCGACCGTCCTCCAGCCCCCAAAAACAAGCCCCCCTCACCCCTCCCACACACAAACACACACATACACACACTCTCTGTTTCAGACACACACACACACACATACACACAGCCAGTTAGGAAGTAAGATCTCTGGCCAACAGGGCCGACCTGGAAATTCCAGAAAGCACCAAAAGCAGCTGCAGAAGCTTTTTATGTCTGTGTGCGAGTGTGTGATCTGGGGAGTTTACATGTGTTCCACTTTGCCTTAAAGAGGAGAGGAAGAGTTGAACTCACTGTATAGTCTCAACACATGTTGAGACCAAAAGACGTCAGGAAGTAATTATGTTCACTGCATTGACGAAATGCCATATTTGCTTTCATTATCAAGGCGACTGAAGCCATCGAAACTTTCCGTTTGGTCATTTCATGGCACAAACATTTCCCCTGGTGTTCGCCTTAAAGAACTAAACAAACAAAGCAGGAAGTTACTCAGCAGAATAAAAGCACAAGAAGACGCAATGCAAACTCTCATAATCATAAAAAAAAAAAAACAGAAGTTAGAAAAATGTTGTTACTTTAAAGAGTGTCTGATTTTTATTAGCAGTCAGGGCTCCTGTGTAATGCAGCTGGTACACATGTCATAAACTGTGGTGGTTACTGTACGGATCAGACATCAGACACTCTGAAGCTGTGATGTGTGTTTGTAACGTAACATCTCATGTAGGCTGGGAGAGGAAAAGATGCTATTAAAGCGGTAAAACATGAGTCAAAACATTACCCGGAAGCTGAGTCATGAGTTCACTAAGTATAACCATAACTCATTCAAATGTTCCTGTTATAAAACAGGCGCAAAGGGAGGAATGCTGCCATATCACGGAGAAGTGTTTTTCTTTTGTCCATCTTGTAATTTCATACGTCTCTAAATCTGCATGTCCTGGGCTTTATTTGACATCCCAGTAAAAGCCCAGATTTGTATTTTTCACGGCATGGGGAGAAAATGTTTTCTGGGCAGCCCAACCTAAATCCAGGATTATATTGTGTTTGATCAGGGTTAACCCCTTTCTGAGGATTATCATCCAGAGCTTGTGCTCGGCACGTGGCAAACTGTGGGATGGTTATCCTCATTTCACCAGAACAATGGTTTTAAGTCCTGGTGCATCAGTGGAGCCCTTGGATTGTCTGATATATAAAAAAAACAGCTTAAAAATTCAACTGTTGTACAAGAGAAGCAAAAATTTAAACAGTCTCTTTTTAAAAGCAAAAAAAAAAAGAGCCAAAACTGCTACAATAAAAAAATCTGGAATAATTTTGGACATAAGCTACACCAATGTAGTGGCCAATGCCCTCGTGAGCACTACATACTTGTGCTTCAGAGTGTCCGCTTCCCTCTGCAATACTCTACCTACATGCTAGTTGGCAGTGCAGTTTCAATTCTAGTCATATCACCAGTTTCCGGTCCCACTATGTTCTCTGCTTGTTTGTGCACAGCAAACCGTGGCGATTCCTAAAAGTTGTGCAGCAGTTGATCATACTGCAGTTGTTTCAAAGAAGAAAAGAAAGGACATGTAATGTACGGCTGATGTACAGGGAAATGTTGCAAATGCATGACATTATGATGCTACCCAGTGGACCAATCACAGGGCTAGTGGTCTGCACTGTTGACGAGTATTTATATTTTTGAGGAGGGGCAGGTCAGGCTACTTGCGTATGCTTCAGCACAGGTCCAGGGCTACGTAAACCTACAGCATATGCTACAGCTAGATTGGCGATAAGCCAAAGGCAGTGCCTTAGACTGGAAAAGGTTGAATGCTAACCCAGCTTTTCCAACAATAAGACAATCTGCCTTCTTTTACTGTAAAAACTTGTTTAACCGACTCTGGTGCCGACTAACGAGGGTGATGAGGTTTGAAGTTAGGCTTTTTGGGGGGCATTTTTGACTTCATTTGATTAGAAATGTGGAGAGTAGAGAGTGGGGGAAGGCAAAGAACCAGCAACCGCTGCAACGAGAACTACAGCCTCTGTACATGGGACGCACGCTTACACAGGACTTCCACCAGATCTGTGTCCGGTCCGTCTCCGATCCACTGCGATCCGGCTCTGTGTTCTCTCATCTGTCAACACCCACCGGTTGCGTTTTCAGAACGCAGCATGGAGCAGGACTGCCGGATATCTGGAGTCACGCGACTGTGGTTTTTCTGCGGCAATCACTGAATCAAGGATTCTCCTCCTCCTCTTCTCGTCCATGGTGTCTTTATTGTCCTCTGAAAACCTCTGACTTGATGACTCCAGGCCTGCCTCCGCTCTAAATGACATTCGTTTTGTCATAGTTAAGTTAAAAACGATCTGACGTTCACACAGTGTTTTATTCGGAAAATTAAACGGTTGTTTTAACTTTGTTTTGGTGCCTGATGCAGCCGGAACGCAACGGAGCGGATCCAGTGGGGGTTAACAGATTGACTAGAATAGAAACCTATCAGATCTGGTGCCGTGACGGATCGGAGACGGACCGGAGACTGATCTGGTGGAATTTGGCCTTTAGACTGCAAGGCCAACAAGGTTTAATCGTTTGGTTGAATACACGTCCATAACCTCAGTGCTAACCCACATCAGTGCTGAGCTGTGATGCTGTATGTGCTGCAGACAGTGCTGAAAGTATTAAAAACTTTAAAGTTAGAGGGCTCTGTGGGATGATGCAAAAATGTAATCGACAACAAAAGACTTTCCCAAAGTTGGTTCATGATAATGTCCCCTTCCAGTCTCAAACCCTGAGTTATTTCATTTGGAATAAAAACAACATGATAAAGCCAAACCCCCTGTGTGTGATTCTTTTGTCTTCCTGCCTTTCAGAGCTGAAATAAATAATAGTTTGTGGTAAAATGTAAACCCTGCTGTGCTACATGAGGTCAAGGTAAATGAAGGTGAAGAGCAGGCTCTAATTAAGTTCAACCCCGGAGGCAAAAACCTCGGCATGCTGAGCGTGATGACAGTTGATCAGGAAGTGTGATGTGGTGTCTCTGATCGCTCACTAAAAATGACTTTTACATAACTGCACCACAAAGCTCGAAAATCAAACATAAGAAAAATACCCAGTTAGGTGTTCAGGACATTTTTTAAACTGTTTTTAAAATGCTATTTGATAAAAACTACAATTAAATATACATTCATTTAAATGTATTTTTATCAAATAGCATTGTCTGTCGGTTTTAATGTGTGTAATGTGTCATAAAAGCTTCTTTCACTGTATATACTGTGTGAATGTAAGCAACAAAAGCAAATCACGCTTCACCCCACATTACTTGCTTTATTTTGTGTAATTACTATAATGTAGTGATACCAGAGGATTCTTTGCTGCCCTCAGTAATTATCAGCCCTCTCTGAATGGACTCTTTGAATGGGATTTGATTGATCAATGTCCTCTTGTTCTGCCTGCGCTGGGGAATGAGTGCTGGCATTGCCTTTGGCTTATCGATCAGTATACATGCAGCCGATGACGTAAGCAGGCGTTTACTCTGACAGGCGCACAAAGGCCAACAAGGATAGCTTTCAAAACCAGCATACAGTAATTGCACCGTGAGGGGATTCAATACACTGTCTCAGTGTGTTGAGAAAGAGATGACAGCGCCCAACAGTTGTTGGTAATTTGAGAGTTCTGCTGCTCTCTCAGTTTCAGCAGTACAACAGTGCCACAATAAATCAAGATTGTTTAATTGGGCTCACTAAAAACAAACAACAACAAAAACCCTTTTCACCCTAGTCAACAGCACCTTGAGATACATCCTCCAAAATGACAAGAAAGCTCAATCAAAACCTCTCTGAAACAGCCGCACTGCATTAGTTTCAGCGACTATTCATGCGTCTAAAAGTGCATTGTGCTGAGCAAAACTAGCTCTACAAGTTTTGCAGTGCACTTGATTATATCTAAGGCTGATCTATACTTCTGCGTCACCCCTACGCAGCAGGAGCTGACGCGGGCATGAGCACTACATACTTCTGCGTCAACGTGTGTCCGTGTCGTGCACCAGTACTACTCCGAAACGCTTGAAGGCAGTGTGTTCTCTCTGATAGCCGGTTGCCTGCTTCCAGCCCCGCTATGAACTGTTTACTTTTCCACAGGGATTCAGAGCGTGTTATGTTAATTTACGGCTGATACATGTTACTGTTTATCATACAGACATGATTACAGGGAAGAATAAAGAGGAGGAGATGAAATATACGGCCGATCACGGAAATACTGTAAATGCGGGAAATACAATGCCGCCGAGCGGACCAATCACAGGGCTTGCGTTCAGCGTTGATTCTACGGGTAGTTACATTTTGGAGGAGGTGCACGTCAGCTACGTGCGTAGGCCTCTGCGTAGGTACGGGAGCTACGCAGACCTCTGGTGTAGATTACGCCGTCGAATCGACGCAGAGGTATAAATCAGACTTAAGACTTAATGGTTTGTATCTTAAAGCTCCAGTGTGGTGCTTTTAGCTGGTTGTGAATCAAGCTGAAATGAAAACTGATGCCTCTTCATGATCTAAAATAAGAAAACTAGACCATTAACAATGACTCTGACTGTTTCTTAATAGTTACTTTTTATGGGGCGCTGGTGGCCTAGTGGTCTAAGCGCCCAACATACAGAGGCTACAGTCCTCGTCGCAGGGGTCGCCGGTTCGATTCCCGGCCGGTCGACCATTTCCTGCATGTCTCCCCCCCGCTCTCTACTCCCCACTGAAGAACTTTCAGTGTGTTGATCCTGGGGCACCCTGTGGAAGCAGTACGTTTTCTCTCTGGTACAAAAGTCGAGTGTAGTCTGGATAGCTCATTTCTCGATCGGCACACACTGTACAGGGGGGCGGAATTTTTTTCTAATACGGCAATTTCAAAGATATTGAGATTACGAGTCTTCCAATGAGAGGCACAGCTGACTTGGTTGACAGGTGGGAACACTGTAGCTGTTGGCTAGGAGACTCAAAGCCCGCCTCTTTACGTCACAATCGCTCGACAGCAGCAATATGGCTCCCGTCGACGATTGGCCCCAAAACAGCGCTTTCACAGATGGGTGACGTCATGGATACTACGTCCATATTTTATACAGTCTATGCTTTTATCTTTAGAGTATCACTCATTGAAAATCTTTGCTGCTGGAAATGTGAACAAAGCTGTTTCTACAGAACGCTGGTGATGGCATTGTCTCACGCCTTCCCTGAGGCGGTGGTTTCAAACATTAAAAATAACTATGTAGGAATAATCAATCTCTATGCTGACGATCTCATTTGCTTTTGTAGCTCATTCAGAGGATTTCTTATCCATTTCAGTGTGTTTCATACCAGCTAAAAAATCTTCACAGGAGCTTTAAAAATGTCTAAATTGTTGTATTGAGTGGTTACAGATTAGTAGAATAGAAGTTAGAGCGCTTCTTTGTCAGTCAGATAAATGGCTCTGGAGTTCATGGGTAATCAGTCTACACAACAGGCATCAAACCAGTGCACTCAAATTTACATGATATATGTTCCCATGCCACCTGGCCTCTACCTTCAAATCAGAGGGGCACAGGTAACCAACCAGTAAGCTGCTGAGACTCCATGGTGGTCCCACTTTGCCAATCATTGTTGTGTCAAACACTCAGGATCATGAGTTAATCTGCTTCACATCAATACAAGATCATCACAATGACGACTTTATAACACAAGACAAAGCATCAACAGATACTGAAGAGAATTGATTGATTCCCACCCCGAGCATCTTGCCAAAGACACAAACAGTATCCAACAATGTCAACAGTGTTTTTGTTTTCTGTCAGAGCTATCAAAAGAGGCCAAGAGTCACACAAATGATGTTTAGAAAACTTGAAAGGATCACTAATGAGCTAACATATACCACAATTAGATCATTAGATTTCCGTCAGAAAAGACCTTTCAAGTGCATTTTGCCCTGCCAAGAATGCTATCACACAAATTAAAGTCTCCTTAGAGGACTTCAAGTGCTAGATGAAGGAGGTGTGTACATTTTTCTATTTCCCTGGAAGGAATAAATCTCCTCCCTTCCTTTTCTGTAGAACTGTTTCTGATGTCAAACTGAAGAAAGACAGGAAAATCTCCTTCTTAAGAAGTGTGGCAATGTGGTTGTTAATCCTGAAAATGACCTTATACATTAACTTCTTTCAGACAAAAGGTCATCTCAATCTTCAGATGAGACCTTAAGTGAGTTAAAAGCTTTAACAGTAAAGCTGACACTATAATTATGTTTGTGGTACCTCCCAAAGACTTCCAGTGTATTTCATACTGATGTTTATGACCTTGCTCTATCCCTATCAGAGAGGCTGAAAAATAAATTAGCTTTTTTTTGAAGAACTGATCACAGGCTGTTTAGAACATAGACATAGTTTCAGTGATTTTTTTCTGAAGAGGCGCTTTGAAGCCAAGTGGCAACCTCCGGTCTCAAACTATGAAGCCCATGCGGAAGTGTTATAAACTGCAATTCATCGAGAATCCGCTTGAGGCTGGCTGCAGAAACATCGGAAACCACCGACTCTGCCTCTTTACGTCACATTATGCCTGATTGAGTTCCGCATTTCAAATATGGCTGCCGGCAACGATTGGCTTCAAAACAGCGCTCAGGAACAGATGGGTGACGTCACGAATACTACCTCCATTATTTATACAGTCTATGTTTGAAGACAAACTAAGTGGTTGCCATACACTAATGCTAAATAAATCTATGAACAGCCATTGATAACCTAAAACACTACTTTGCCCCATACACTGTTCTTTGCAGTTTGTTTCATAACCACTTAAAAACTCCAAACAAAAGCTTTAATCTAACTTTCATCAGTAGAGAAACTGGTAAATGGGTGGAGCTAAGGTGGGCCTTAAGCCCTACTTGCACACAGCTTCTTATTACAACAGATGAGTTGCGCAACAACTGCCAGCACACTTCTTACGAATAAGAAATGCTGCTGTAAGAATTCACATTTTTATATGAGAACTAATGGGGTGTTCCCTACCTCTTAAGTCAGCCTCTAGTGGACACTCGAGGAACTGCATAGCAATGGCTTCATTTTTCAACACCAGAGATTGCAGCTTGGCAAAAAGCCAAAAAAACAAACTGTTCAGTAGTGCAAATATTCAGATTAGGGATGTTGACAAGTATCAAGTAACAGATTGTTAAGAACATTCTTGTTTTTTTCTGCAGGTAAAGATAATTAGCTTCTGGTGTTTCTTTAAAAAACGAACTTCACTGGAACAAATATCCCAACAAGACTGGGGAACTGGGGCAACTCAAGACCTGGGAACATCTCAAATTACAGATAGTGAGACAAAGGACAGGAAAGGAGGGAAAGTATGGAGGCTGATGAACAGAGAGTGTAAGGAAAGACATGGAGACAGAGGAGAGGTTATGAGAGATAGAAGCCCCAGCTGCTCTCTTTACCACTCCACCAAAAAGGACCCTGCTAGCATGTGCACTGAGCCTGAGAATACACATCATACACATGAGGCTAAACTTCTCTCTGTATTGGTCAAAGGTAAAGGATGGTAAAGCTTACCCTTCCCAAGATGTGTTTGGTCAGAGGAGACAAAGAGAACTTGTCGAGCATGCCTAAAGGAATAAGCATCATGTCGGAGCTGCTGGACAGAGAGTGGAGGCAAAGATTTGATGACTCCCCAAGCGCTGACATGAACAACAGAAGACAATCGTTGGGTGGCAGCAGTGCGAATGTGAGGTGCTGAGTGGCTTCACGCTCGCTGAACACATCAACACATCGGCTGCCCCACATGCAGTCATAGGAAAAACTCTTCAGCCGACAAATTGGGACCGCTGTGACCAATACAGTCACGCACAGGTCAGGCAAGCACAGGCGGAGGGTGGCACACTCCCTCACTGTATTCAAATACACATTCACACTTACAGTACAGTTACTCTCCCTGCTCTATGATGACACACTCCACATGAAAGGATTTTGTAGCAATTTGAATTAGTTATATTGACAGCCTAATACCTAATAATGAGGCGGTTAAGGTTTGGGTTTCTCATTCACAGTCTGTCCATCCAACACTAAAAGAAGATATTCAAATCTTGAATAATAAAATGCTTTCCGTTTGCCTGGAGTCAGCTCAATGTTCCTCTCAAGCTGTGGCTTAAATCAAAAGCTACAGCCAGAGCCTAGTTAGCATAGCTTAGCATAAAGGAAACCATGACCATAGTCTCGGTGAGGACACCCATTGGTTGTTGTTAAAGGAGGTTTGAAGGAGAGGCCATATGAGGCCCAAACATGGCGGTCACCATACTGAAAAATACTGACTCAAACTTACTGCTAATTAAGAAACCAGTGAAAAGGTGGATGGTTAGCCTCCTTGGTTGTCTCCTCGACTTTTGTAGTCAGCCTCCAGTGGAAACTCAAGGATCTGCACTTTTTTGCAATTTCACATAGGCTTCGATTTTCAACAGTGGATGTGGTCGCTCGGCAGAAACAGCTGGCCTGGCTCTTTTCGAACAACATCCAAACACCAGTATGGCTAACGTACAGGTCTAATGCACAGAGAAAGGTCAAGCTTTGGATACAGAGGAAATACTTGTTGGCTGGTTTATGACCAAAATTGAGTCTGGTTCTGCCTGAGGTTTCTGCCTGTTAAAAGGAAGTTTTTCCTCGCCACTGTAACTAACTAAATACTGCGATGTGCAATGCTCATGATGGATTAAGGTGGGGTCAGACTGAGTCTTACCCTGTCTTCAAGTTTGGTCTCTGTTCATAATTTGATATAGAGTGGTCTAGACCTGCTCTGTTTGTAAAAGCATCTTTAGATAATTTTTGTTGTGATTTGGCGCTATACAAATAAAGATTGATTGATTGATAATTATTCTTCAGGATCAATTTCCCTACAGTAAATACATCTCAACAGAGCAAAACCAAACTTTTACTGTACATCCCTTAATCATTTTTGTTTATCTTGCATCCTTTGAAAGTCAATACCACAAAGTAGACAGCTTTTACAATACTTACAGAGATACAAAATATTTGGATAAAAAATTTAAGGTGTCTTTATTAAACTGATAATTATGTACCAGGATCAGTTAGTATTTTGAGCTTGAATGTCCTTAAAACTTTTTTTTCTGCTGATCAAATTCTCACCAAATGTCATTCTTGTACACTCGTTACCTACATTTATAATAAAGGAGGTCCTCTAACAGTGTAAACATCTTTTATAATACTCAAAATTATGAGTATATTGTAAGTATTTAAGTAAGATGGCTCTGCTAAATATGTTGAAAGCAACAGCAGAACATGTCGTTCTTTGCCTGAATAATAGTGAAAATTCAACTTTTGTATCGCAAGATTTTTGGTTTTATTTTGTTTGTTTATTTAAAAAAATGTATCTTGTTTTTTTCCTCATTTTTTCCAGTTTCATTAATTTGGTTTTTTTTTTCTGATATATTTTTTTATTAGTATTGGTTTTAAAATGTGCATATTTCTTCTGAATTTGTGAGGTATTTTGGAATTTAAAAAAATGTCTAAATTGTTTTATATATAATCTCAACTGATCAAATTATGGATCAGTATAATAAAAAGAGGAGATAAACACAAAGAAGTCCAGATGTCTAGGTCCAATTATTTTCTGTGTGATTACTTTCAGATCAAAATACTACAAGTTCCATTTTTAGATGGCTCTGAAAACATCACAGCGCATCTCATTCTGTCATGTAGCTGACAACATCGTCATTTCTGGACTAACAAAGACACTTTTGTGCGCTGCTCAGACGCTGCTGAGGGGCTCCTCATTTGAACACAGTCCAACTGTTTGAGCAGTTCAGCGTGAGACAATCTGCCGTGTCGTCACATGCTCGTCTGTGTACCGTCCGACTCTACAGGAGGGAGGGCACGATCCACAAGCTGTGCACAATAACGCCCACAGGGGTGATTGCTTGTGTCCACTTCATCCCCTGACTCACTTTGTGATGATTGCTTCTCTCAGTAAGGAGATTTAAATCCGGTTGGGCCTTTCAACCAATCCAGGATTTAAATGACTGACATGAAGCATGGACAGAAACTGATGGAATTTATTCTTTACACCTTTTTCTTGTTACAGAGGTTTTTAAAAAAGAAGAATGACCTCATCAGAAGTGGGTTTATTTATGCCCTTTCTCCAGTGGATTATAGGATTATTTCCGCACTTAAAGGTCCCATGGGGAGCTTTTGACCACTAAAAGTGCTAAGGAGTAATGTTTGTCAATGGGATACTCATTGAATTTACATCATGCACCGACACGACACTCCTGATAACTGTTTCATACTATTTTTTGACTGACTTGTATTGGTGATAATGCACGCGTATTGTAACATACTGTATTGTAACGAATCGTATCGTAACAGATCTTATTGTAACATATCTTATTGTAACATCGTATCGTAACATATCGTATCGTAACATATCGTATCATAACATATCGTATTGTAACAGATCGTATTGTAACAGATTGGATTGTAACAGATCGGATCGTAACATATCGTATTGTAACAGATCGTATTGTAACATATTGTATTGTAAAAATCGTATTGTAACATATTGTATCGTAAAAACATTGTATTGTAACATATCGTATTGTAACATATCGTATTGTAACATATCGTATTGTAGCATATTGTATTTTAACACATCGTATTGAAACAAATCGTATTCTAACATATCCTATCGTAACACATCGTATCGTAACACATCGTATTGTAAATTAATGTATTGTAAAAGATCCTATTGTAACACATTGCATCGTAACACATCATATCGTAACACATCATATCGTAACACATCGTATCGTAACACATCGTATCGTAACACATCGCATCGTAACTAATTGCATCGTAACACGATGTAGTGAAATGTATCGTACCGTATCGCAACGTATCGTAACACATTGTATCGCAACACATTGTATCGTAACACATCGTATCGTAACACATCGCATTGTAACACATTGTATCGTAACACATCGTATCGTAACACATCGTATCGTAACACATCGTACCGTAACACATCGTATCGTAACACATCGCATCGTAACACATCGTATCGTAACACATCGCATCGTAACACATCGTATTGTTACACATCGTATCGTAACACATCGTATCGTAACACATCGTATCGTAACACATCGTATCGTAACACATCGTATCGTAACACATCGCATCGTAACACATTGTATTGTAACACGTCGTAGTGAAATGTATCGTATCGTATCGTAACACATCGTATCGTAACACGTCAGAGCGTAGCATATCGTATCGTAACATATGGTCCACAGTTTCCCTGTGATCAGCCAAGTACTGGCTTTGGTATCTTATCATACTTTATGCTACTGTATGGTATTGTATCTCATAGTATTGTATCGTATCATATGAATTGTACTGTATGGTATCACATAGTATTGATTGTATCATATCGTATTGATAGTTAACCTGCAAGTCCCACCAATATAAGAATCTAATCGACCAATAATCACAACACAACAAGCAAACAGTAGGGACTGGCACGCCACAGCTACAACCACCATATTTAGGGTTTTTATTTGTCACCATGCTGTGCCTCTTTTTGTCTCAAACTTTGATGTGTGTGGTCTGAGTTTGAAATAAGTTTTTAATGAGAGCAAGAATGAGGGGTGTAACTTTCCCCACAAATGATGTGTTTTCTTACACTGCTGTAGAGTCTCAGTCTTTGATTTATAAGAGCAAACAAATGCAGCTGCTCTGGTGGTCAGACCGAATTTAGCTGTGGGATCACTTTAGCTCTCAACAGAATGACAGGGGAGGCCTGGTCATTGAAGCGCTAAGAGTGATATACATTTCTTCAACTGCTGGGATATTTCTCAAATCAGTAAGAATAGAGAAAAAACTTTGGTGCTCCTTCTACTCAACAGTGTTGCCCTACCATAAATCATAAGAGGGGAAACTCCTTTACTTGGCAGCTCTACAATGCATGACGTATAACCTGTAGAGGTGCATTCAATGCCCTTGTGTAATTGAGAGTAACAGGGCACCTTTAATGCCACTAAAATGACTGGAATTTTTAAAAGGGAAAAACAATCAATTTGTCCCGAGCAGACAGATTGCAGATTGCTTCATGTCAGGGGATCACAGTTCAAAGCTTTGCAGACACTGCTCTATGTTGTGTAAAATGCCAAAGATTAAATAATACTCTAATCTCAATCAGCTTTCAAAAGCAGGATTTAGCTGCATGAACAAACTATTTCACTGGTTCCCATTGTCTACATAGGATAGCAGAAAGATGACCCTGCAGATTGTCTTTCACCTGCACAACAGCTCTGATAGCATCAAAATGGCAGATCCCGTCCTGCATGGACACATGATTAAAATCGAAGCTTACAGGAAAGGCGAGCAGAGCTCACACACCGGGTATCAACTGGGACACCCTTGCTGTCGTCACAACCAGAACTGCACACGGCAAAGACTCCATATGCACCCAAAAAAAGTGCTCAGAGTCATTCAAAGAGAAGTAACTAATAGTACAAGCAAAACAAAAACAAGAACAGGTAGTGTGTTATTGTTGTTTTTTTACCTTTGGCTTCTTAGGCATGCTCTTTCCCCTGCAATGCCCGGGACACCTGTGTCGCCTCTCCGTTCAACAGCGACTGTAATGAATTATGCAAATCCCTCCTTTTTTTTTCTGTTCAGAGTACCATGACCCAAGGGTGCAAGCAGCTGACGCCCGGCATGAAAAAAAAGACGACTTCTCTGCCTCAGTCAAAAAAAAAAAAAAAAAAGGGAAACCACTGAAGTGACTGCAAGTTGCTCCAAAATACAACCGGTGTCGTCACAGAGATGATATAAGATGTGGTCATCATCAGGAGCTCTTCCAACAGCAAGTGTCATGCCTCATGTGGAGTGAGGAGTCTCACTGGCGGATCACACACACATTGACATGGGCATAAGCAGAGGCACACACATGCATGAGCAGAAAAACACACACACACGCTCACACAGACTGGAGTGTCTAAGCTCTGTGGTGTCATGGTTCGCTCTGGAGTGTTTTCCTTTGGCTGACCAGGCATTAAGCTTTAATTTGATGCTGTGACATCTGTTGCATGTTCCTTCCCCGCTATACGACACTACTCCCAAACACACAAACATACCTTAAAAAACTCTGCAGTCTGTAAAGTGATACTTGATGTTGCAAAAGTCAGCTTTAGCGTTACCGAAGAGTCTATGTGATGCTGAGCTGCAGCAGCAGATCTGACCGCTGTAGTAAAACATGTGACCTCTTGCAGCTGTACATGTGTGGCTCTGACAGACAGGCAGGCAGGCAGGCAGGCAGGCAGGCAGGCAGGCAGTAACAGCACCATCTGGAGTCCTAATCCGCCTGCCCCTGCCCACCCCTGTTATTAAAAATGGTTCTCATAGTCATTAGGCTTATTGGATAGACGAGTAGATACCTGGGATCGGAACACAGCAGGGGCGTTGCAATGCACATATCAGTATTTTGGGCAGACTGATCGCTGTCAAGGTATCAGCAGTGTAATCACCTTGTCTGGTTGTTCAATGGAATTTGGGAGCATGCTGATGCTTACTGGGAGGCTTAAATTGACTACACAAAAAAGGAATAGATGGAGACTTGGTTTACAAGCAGCTGGATCTGAGGATGTTGACTGTTTGAGTGGTACATTTTGTTGTAGGGGTTGAATTAACCCCCAGGAATTAGTCTATGATAGCATCTCCCGGCATACAGTACAATTCTTAATCTGGGCTAATGATCCAATTTGTTTCACGCTTTTTGTTGCAGGTGCAAGTAACCTGACATCAAGAGCAAATGTGAGGACACTACTCACACCACTTTTGCCAGGAGTAGAGAGGGAGCAATTGTCCAGTAGTTTATCATTAGCTTTCAGGGATATGAAAATTAGAGACACTAAAATGGTTGGTGAAAATAATTTGGCGATCCTTTCTGGAGGAGCTTAGCCTAGCTGCAAAATGTTTACCTGCAGCTGCAATGTCTGTACACCTCCATTCAGCAGAGGTGTCAAAAGTATTCACATCCATTACTCAAGTAGAAGTATAGATACTAGGGTTTAAAAAGACTTGAAGTATCAGCTCAAGCTTTTTACTCAAGTAAAAGTGTAAAAGTACTGGTTTCAAAAAGTAATGTAAGGGGTAAAAATGTAATTAAGGACAGAAGTTTAGGCTGCACCACAGGGGCCTATAGTGCACTACCCCACCTCCCAAAAGAAACAAACATTTTTCTAAAGGCCATAAAGACTATAATGTTATACTAATATGTTAATGTATCATGTTTATACTTCTCATCCAACCACAATCAAATTCACTTTATCCGGATGGCGCGATTTACCAGGATAGATTTTTGTGTTTTTTGTGTGTTTTTTGAACGTCGACAAGTCGGAATTAAAACAAGCCGAAATGAAATACGAGTAACGAGGCTATTTTTAGAATGTAAGGAGTAGAAAGTACAGATAATTGCGTGAAAATGTAAGAAATAGAAGTAAAAAGTCAGCTGAAAAATAATTACTCCAGTTGAGTATAGATACCCAAAATTTCTACTTAAGTAAGGTAACCAAGTACTTGTACTTCCTTACTTGACACCTCTGCCATTCAGCCAAGGACATAAAAGACAAAATAATGTTAAACAAGTGAAGTCAATGGCAGATAGCACCCTCTGCTGTTTAAAAAGGGTATTACAACTCATTTTTTTTCTCACCAATTAGACATGTTTTAAACTGTCTCACAAGGCACAGTTACATCGCTCTTTATCGTGTAATTGCAGCAATATTTAAGGTCCCAATGGCATTGTATCTCTTGATTTTGTAAACCCTGTTCATGTTGACCTGAATTTATAAATATCATCCCATCTGTAAATGTGTATAGACTTGCACAAGGAATTTTTTTTTTTTGTAAAGTTATATTTTTGGGCTTTTACACCTTTAATGACAGAGGGAGAGGACAGTGGATAGTGTAGGAAACTGGTAGAGAGTGGGGGAACGACACACGGGAAACGAGCCGGACCACCTGCAACAAGGGTGCGCAACTTAACCATTAGGCTAAGTCCACACCCAGACTTGCTCAAGTTCAAAGTGCTCTTCATGTCAAACACACATGAAGGATGCAGGAAAAATAGACGTGACACATTTGGTAAAAACCTTTCACGTGTTAACACTACAGCATCTCTCCATTATTTTATATATTTAACAATATATGAAGTTGTTCTGTGGCTTATTACTCACATTTAATGTATGCAAAAGTATGTATGACATTATGCGCACAAATGGTCCCTAAGAAGTGTCTTCTTTTACTTAATTTATGAGACTGTTTGAGGAACTTATTAATATGTAAATATTATTTTTACTACTTTTTGGTAATATCAATAATTTTCTTTTGCAGTCATTAAAAAACATTAAGTCAAAACAGCATAAAAGATTAAATTACAGTGTATCCGATACTAATACAAACTGGACCTCTTCTTGTCATTCATGTTATGCTATTTTAATAATAACTGAGAGGCAGAGCTGCCACATTTTTGACAGGCACTAAGGTACTTGAAGATGGTCTGTATGCAGGAATGACCAGGTTCACTGTGAGGACACAGAGCTGGGCTGCAGAAAGCAGCAGCGTGACATATGTGCCATATGGGTGGGTTGAGCAAAAGTGGAGCAGTGTTTCCCTCCGGAGGAAAGCACATAAGTACATCTCTATTTATGCACACATGCACATGTCTAATATACCGGATAAAAAAAAAAAAAAAAGAAGTGAAAGTGGTGTTGAATATGAATGCTTGTTTAGGAGAATATAACATATGGTGTATATGAAGAGCTCATCACACCATGACTATGTCACTCACACCTGACATACAGTAACTAGAGTTAAATGATTACGTAACTAAGAGGTTGAGCTGAGTGGCTGGAGGTCACGCGAGAAAGACTTCACATCCGCAGTCAGACAGACAGACGGAGTAAATTCTGGAGTAAAACCATCACTCCATCACATCATTACATCCCTGCCCTCACCCTCCCCTCCTCTTCTTTCTCCCAAGTAGCTGATTTCATCCTCGCAAAGCCACTCTCACTCTAATCTCCCCTGATCTGTCTGCACTGGCAAAGAGTCAGATATCAAACTCACGCACACTGACAAACCTGAGACAAATTAAAATAACATTACTTTACCTCCTGCTAGGATTCTACTGGAACAGATGTGCATCTTTCTTGCACTTTTGTTCAGAGTTTAAGTCACAAACATTAGTTACATTTCTTTAAACATCAGCAGAGTTGGCAGACTGATGGCCAGATTTCATAAAGTGGGCATGTAGTAGCTTGTTGTTATATAATGCCTAAATCTCTAAGCCTCTCTTTGGAATCGCCACTGGGCACAGGAGCATCAAAAACAAATGGGAATACACTGTAATAGTCTCTGCATAATCCGTTAAACCAGAAAATCTTAACAATAGTGATGCAAAATGCTACATTGCTTCCTGTTATTTTGAGAGCACTGCATGAGATAGAAAAAGCCACACATACAAAGAGGAGGTAGTTCAAAAATAGAGGAGAAAACTCCACCAACACACCTCACTTACCCAGGAGACATTTTTATTCTTGGAGTGTTTGATCATGGCAACGAGAGCGAGCCGGTAACGTGCAGAGAGGAGCCCCCTCCTCAGCAGATTTCAGCCACACAGCCTGTCGTGTGGGCAGGTCTACGCCGGGTCAGGGGTGATGGCTGGGGGCACGTCACGCTCAGCCATAGGTCGTCATCTGCTCTGCAAACCTGCGAGCCAAAATCCCCTGCTCTGACCGAGTCCAGCATCTGTCGGCGGGATCACGCAGACCAGGACAATGACAAAGTTTTTTCTTCACATGGCAAAAATTAAAAAAAAAAAAAAAAGTCAAGATCACGTAAGAATCACCCTGGCACACTCAGAGTCCCTTCTTCCTGACGGCACACAGTGACCTGATGGACTGATTATGTATTCACGCTGAGTATGAATATGAAACATCCCAGCAGGTTTAACCCCGCCCTGCTGGGCCACGGTGCGCGCCCAATCACGGAGCAGATCTTTGTGGCCGGCTCCCGAGGGTGAGCTTACAGACGCATTAGGATGAACACGGAGATTCTCTTGGGGATAGGACAGGACAACAAAACAGGAAGTGGCAGAGAGAAACTTGAAAGTAATTGGCTTCATCTTCATCTGCAGTAGTTGCCTCCTCCACGCATTATCCTCCCTTCCTTTCTATTTGATCTGCTCTCCCTTCATTCCCACCTACTTAATCTCACTCCATTTCTCTCTTACCTGCCTTGCTGTCTCTCTCTCTCTCTCTCTCTCTCTCTCTGTCTCTCTCTTGGGGGTACATCTACTCACCCCGGCTGGTACCTGTTGTCATGGTGCCTTTTTGCCAGGAGACGAGTGAAAGATGCTCAGTGAGAATGGGATTCTCTGTTTTACCCTTGACGCGGCAGAACCAGGATATTTGATTGTCATTTTCAACATCTTTTTTTTCCTGTCACTTCTACTTACCTTCTGCATTGCATTTTTATCCTTCATTCCCACAACTTGAATATATCAGTCTGTGTTACTTGGTAAAAGCAATGAGGAGTTTTGGGGCATCCTTGCTGATTTGACTGAAGTAGGGTTTAATCAGTCTCTCTATGGCAATCTCCAAGGCTGTCAGCTGGATGATGGCTCTACCTTTGATCAGATATTAAGGTACATACTTTCATACTGAGTTTTAATCAGTATGTTTACATGATGATTAAAAATAAAGGTTTATTGCCTTTGTCCGACTAAAACTGGACTTTTAAAATACTTGTAAAAATGTAAAGCGTTCATTACTCCTAAAATGGGAAATATTCTGCATCTAGAAGTCATTCATGTTGGAGGAACGGTGAGAGTGAAGGAGTGGATCACCACCATATATTTTGGAACTGTCCAAAATGACTACAACTGTGGTTAAATATTTCAAATATTATGAAACAAATTCTGGGATTGTCAATTCATTAACTAATGTTTTTCTTTACTTGGGTGACCTGCCAGATGAATTAACAGGAGACACCAAATATCTCTTAAAAATATTTATTATCGCTGCTAAAAAAGCAATCACCCGCAAATGGTTACAGGCAGATCCACCCACAGTGCAAAATTGGTTTGAAATCATCGAAAAAATTCACGAGATGGAAAAAATGACTTTCCTGCTAAGATTAAGAAAAGTAAAGTGGGCTGAAATTGCAAGAATTCCAAGTCTAATTTCTCCAAGTTGGACCAGCAGACCTAGAAAATGTGGATGATGATCAATTTTTCTCCTGCATGTAAACACCTAAATCAGACCCGAACTGGCCTAGGCATTCTGCGCTCGCTCCACAGTTTGCATAACAGGCTTTTGAAAGAGTTTTAGATACCCTGCTCCTGCAGCCTGGAACTTGCATAGACTGTATAAATAATGGAAGTAGTATCCGTGATGTTTCTGAAGCGCTGTTTTGAGGCCAATCGTCGGTGGGAGCCATATTGCTGCTGTTGAGTGATCATTGGAAGACTCATAATCTCAATATCTTTGAAATTGCCGCGTTATGAAAAAAATCACCCCCGTACAGTGTGTGCCGATTGAGACAGGAGCTATCCAGACTACACTCGTCTTTTGTACCAGGCTGTAAACATGTTTATTTCTGCTGTAAAGATCGGCCTTTTTGAATTGGTGTGTATGTGGTTTCCGGTACTTCGGAGCCAGCCTCAAGCGGATCCTCGATGAACTGCAGTTTTTAACACTTCCGCATTGGACTCATATTTTTAGACCGGAGGTTGCCTCTAGTTCGCCTCAGTCATTGAATAGTGTCCTCTTGTCTAGTCCTACTTTTGAGCCAAATTGTCCCAGACAATCACTGCGTCTATCCGTCTTTCATCCCCCTGGTACTGTAGTTGTGGGTGCTGGCTGGCTACAAGACATGAGGGCGCTTTAAAGATAAGTAGCAGCATCTACTGTTGTGAGTTAGTATTAACATTGAAATTCTAGACACCAAATTTAAGACAATTACATTCTAAGAAAAATAAATAAGCCAAGAAAAGTCTTATTAATGTCTTTCTTGGTGATTATTTACCACAGTTCAAACCTATTATACTTTTCTGTTTTGAGTTTATTGGGAGTCCCATCCCAAATGTCAAATAACTGTGCTAACATTTACAGTTCTTGATGAATATAATTGTGTCGTAAATAGTTTGACTTGATTCATAGTGGCAAGTGCCAATCCAGGAGTTTAAGGATTAAAGACAGACTTAATTCAACTCCTGATCCATTTTTAATGTCTGACGCTCTAATTAATTGTCTCTCGTATCCATATGGGCCGGCAGCCCTCCTCTGGTGCACAAGGTTGTCGGCATCCCTCTGCTGTTAATTGGCCTCAAAGAACATCTGCTCCTGTTTTAAGTGATGCTCTGTTTGGCCTGAATGCCCTCGCTGTCTGAGGTGTAAGTTTAGTTTGCGTGAGCTGAGTCCATACCTCCTATGGCTCCAGTGATATGATATTTGATTTATCAGCACATTTTATAATAATTCGCTGCAGTGACAAAACATACAGCACAAGGTTTATCAGAGTCACACTGAAACATAAGGATGGGATAAAGTATTATATAAGGAGTTACACGGGGAGTTATGTCGTCAAATTGAGCCAAAGTGACTGTTAAACTAAACTTTATGTCTCATATACAACAAATCAATACAACAGCTTCCCCAGCTGCAGAGAATGTAACACAGACATATCTCTTTTTAAAGCCATGTGTTGTAGTAAAACGTAACCCTAATAAATGGAATTACTGCAGAGATATGCCAGCAACTATAAGCCCAACAAAACTGGATGACAGCACTCCAGCCCTCAGAACAGCTGCTTTCCACTGATAGTGGTAAAGCACCAAATATAATGTGATGGAGGAGAGAGAGAGAGAGAGAGAGAGAGAGAGAGAGAGAGAGAGAGAGAGAGAGAGAGAGAGAGAGAGAGAGAGAGAGAGATGAGGCTATAATTAGCATTCACCACTGGGAGCAAATTAGTTTGTATGTTGGGATCTAATGCAGCAGGTTGTAAAATTGCATACTTGTATAGATCCTTTACAATGCATTTAAAAAATTCTGATGATGGTGAAAAAATAAATAAAAATATGAATAACATGTTGCTATTATTGTCAAACAGGACCCTTTGCCAACATCGATTGATTGCCAATTCATGAATACATTTGAGTGTTAGCAGGTAGAAGGTAACCATAAGCTAACACCACCACCTAGCTAAACCTTTAAGGATTATTAGTTATGATTATTATTTTGTCTAAATTCTGAAACACTGTCACCCTCGCTAGTCTGCACCAGAGTTACTCGGGGAATCCACAGGATGCGTGTGCGCCGCATTACGGCTGCGACACGGCTCTGCTCCGTCCCGGGGCTTTCGCCCTGGTCCATAGGATGCGTGTTTGGAGCGGCGCGCACTCCGGAGCAGGAAACTCAAGATCCCTCGAGAACTCCAAAACGCGCGAGAACAACACAGTATAAACTTTTCCTCGTCCATGGTGTCGGATATCTTTTGAGACTGACGTCTGGCCCGATGCCACAGGTTATGACGTAATGTTGAAGAAGTGGTGAAATTTACGATCTTGTGTTTGCACATGGTGTTTATTTTGAAAGTGAGCGGATGTTGCATACGATCCTCATGCCTGACTTCCGGGATAGTTCGATCATTTCTGTGTCGATTGACGCGTGCTGGGCGCGGGGAGCGGCGAAAATAGACTCCCCGCGTATCTCTGGCAGAGCGGCGCGGCGGAACGCTCCAGAGACGGAGCTGAGACGCGCCGCAGCGCGCCCTGTAGACTCTAGAGCATTGACTTGAATGGGAACCTATTTGCTGCGACGTGCGCGGCGCAGCCGTAACGTAACGCGACGCATTCCGGGGGATCTTGGGCTTTACTCTCGGTTTAAAGAAGCATTAATAAATGTCATATTGTAGGCCTGAAATGCTGGTCTTGTTATGACTAAGCTGTAGCACAGCCATCCACCACTAGCCAGGGCTGTATCTCTGGTTAATAACTGCTGCAACAATGCTAAAATGCTCTACTAGCCAAATGTAAGCAAGCACAGATGACAGATGGTATTTTGTAGTGCGGTGTTGTATTCAGATCTAGAAAATGGACATAAAGTTTAATGTCGGTTGTGTCTGTTTAAACTGGCTTATAACCACTCAACCAGAGCAATGCATAACCAGCACTGGCATGTGGACATTAAGCTGCAAAGAGGACCACTCACCCCCTCACTTGTAAAAAAAAAAAAAGGGATTTATCATCAGGACATTACATCATGGAAAAGTCTCATCAAACACCGTTCACATTATCCTATATTTTACAGGGAATGATTTGCTTGACTTCTCCATTTGCACGCAAGTGAGGGTTTTAAAACTCAGACTGACGCAGCCCAGTTGTAACTGAACCAGGGTCAGTGTACAACGCAGCACATGGTGTCTCTGACATCAGTGTTTCCAGACTGGAGTGCAGCTATACTCTACACAGGCCTTGCAGATACATATCACACTTTCCAGCCCTGAAGTGAGCAGCAGATAGAATATGCGAAAGAAGTAAAAATCCACCTAAATCTGAGACATTCCTCGGGGCCTCTGTGGCCAATTAGCTGCTTAGTTTCCGGACATTTCAATAATCTCTGGAAAAGTGAAAGAACGCACTGCTGCTGCTGCCAAGGAAACCCTGCTCCAGACTACTCAGTGCTGGCCCGACACTCTTCCCTGGGCGGGTTTCCCAAAGCCTGGAAAACTGGGAATTCCAGGTCACACTTTGCACCATGGGAAATTAGCTCACCACTTGCACACACAAGCTCAGTATAGTCTGGGAATGATTACAGGTCTTTGTGCAACACTCTAGTGTCTGCCGTTTCTCATTCTCTTCATGGAAACTTATGCATCTCCAAGTTTTCACTCATCAGGGGACAAGTCTTAGCGTATAAAGAATAAATTGGTGCAATATTTGGTGCAAATTTTCATGGCACTAAAAGGATCGACCACACTAATTCTGATAAAACTCGAACTTTTCAAATAACACCACAAGGTTGACATTTAACAGTCTACAATGACACATCTCAATGAGTATCAAGCAACATTCACGTCCCGTCCAGGATGAATCAGTTTTAAATCATAAGACATGTTTGTCCAAAGCTAAGTTTGTAAATACTATAGACTGTATAAAATATGGACTTAGCATCCGTCACCCATCTGTTTCTAAAGCGCTGTTTTGAGGCCGATCATCGGCGGGAGCCATATTGCTGATGTCAAGCAATTGTGATGTATAGAGGCGGGCTTTGAGCCTCCTAGCCAACAGCTACAGTGTTCCCGCCAGCCAATCAAGTCAGCTGTGCCTCTCATTGGAAGACTCGTAATTTCAATATCTTCGAAATTGCCACATTAGAAAAAGATCTATCAGAAAACAGCTCCATTGATAAAAGAAAGAAAGAAAGAAAAGTTGTTTTTTTGGGTTACAGTTTTCAGGTACTGTTTCTTCACATGCACGTACATGCACACATTGAAACACCTACTTCTGAGCATAGCTGGCTTATCCTAAAAAAAAAACATGGCTAAATATTAGTATATCCAGCTCACTATGAGAAGACATTATATCTCAAAATGCTCAAATTAAAATTTGTAATCTTATTTCAGGTACAAGATGGTCTTGAACCTAGAGAAGTGCCACTTTAATACAACTCAAATTAAGGTGAATATATCTCAATTGAAGAAGTTGACATGAAATGTATTAGTGCAAAAATATTTCTTTGAGTTAAAAAAAATATTAATTGTTAGCATTCCTGGCTTATTCTGAGACACTAAGCTTTAAAATACCAGTAAAATATTGCTTAAAATAAGTTTTCAATGCTAATTTTAAGATCACAGTTTTCTAAATATTACGTCTTATATTAAGAAATCTTACCAAGCAAAGGTAAAAGTGCCTTCAAATAAAGTTTTTTTGTTTGTTTTTGGAGGGGCATTTTTTCCAGTGTAGTAATGAATTTCTCTGCTGCACCAAGGTAAGCAGGAAAACCTAGAAAAGAGAGCAGTGAATGGAGGAAGGACTGCTGTCTCCAATTAGCTGAGTTTCCGTGAGGAGTGTCTAAGACTGGCCATTCAGTCCATCAAACGGGGTCCCATCCGGCCGGGTCTCCGTGCTCCACATTCCATCTCGAGCGGAATTGTGTTCTGCCCCATTTCAGACTTAAAACGGCGGTCTGGTGCTCCATATTGGAAACATGTGAGAGGAGTGTCAAAGACAGAGTACACAAGTCACGGCAGATGGGGTCCTCTAAAGGTTAGCGCTGGCTACAATCAGCTGTTTTCTTTGAACTCTGGTTGTAACATTACCAATTACATTAAATACAACACAATAGCTTCACATGACCACTCTGCTGTTGACACTCCATCACAGTGGATGGTCTGTGTAAGTGTAAAACACCTTACACGGCACATGGGGCTTAGACCGTGCAGTGTGGAGTATCAACAGCTGGTCCTACACTAATCTACTCATCAGTTTAATTAAAGCTTACTCAGTTGTACAGTCAATGTTGATTCAGCCTACTGCAGCGCGTGTCAGACAAAACCTGATTGTGTAACAGGACCACTGGATTTCTTTTTCCTTCTCTACAACATCTGGGAGAAAGTCGGTGTCCCAGTTCAGAAGCTGGACCCTTCAAAGTCTACATTTCTAGACATTATGCGTCATAATGGGCCCACAAGTCTTGGTCTTTTTTCAAAGACTCCTCTGAAGAAAATCAGTGTTCTCTTGGCTGGATTCTGGAGACACAACTGGTGTATCACTTACAAACCTCATTATCCTAAATCCACGGTGTACTCCTCTGTACTTAAGTTGAGCTTACGGGGATCCTAGTTAACTTGTAGAAACATGTTTTGGAACCCACGTGTAGATATTGGGCTGAGGTGGTGTTTGTGGCCAGGTGCTTATAGTTCATTGGGCAATGCATACAATAGGGCTAATATAGTATGGCAGTGAAATTAAAATCAAAAAAAGGTAAAAGACAACCATTGTGCCAGCTGAGTATTTTCAAGAAAAATGCCAAACAACACTAGTAGTCACTTCTAAATGTGCATTGGAGCTTCTTTCTTTGAGTTATTTGATGGTAAGTGGTATGTTTTAAGAACATGTAAGAATGAATCCATGGAACCAATTCAGGTTATTATTTCTATACTCAGTGTGCTTTTAGGATGATATATACCTTCTCTTTGTGACAAACCCAGTTCTGTAGTCCAGGGGTTCCCAAACTTTTCAGCCCGCGACCCCCAAAACATAGTTGCCAAAGACCCACGACCCCCACATTCACTCGAAGTGATTTAACGTGGCTTCATTTAGCTGGTCTGCAGAAAATCAGCCTACCTATATGAGCATGTGTGTGTTTCCTCTGCTGTTATGAATTAACCTACTGCTACTGATGCTTTTGATATTAACTGTTCACTAACCCTAAACTTAGGAGTCATCTGGCAACAAAGAAAGACAGAAAACTCATTACATTTTTCAAATGTAGCTAATTTGGCCACTATTTTTGTGGCTATTTTTTACTAAATTGGGTAAAAAGTACTATTTTTAGATAACATGAAAAAAAAAATTCTTGAGGACATCTCACGACTCCCCATTTGTGTCTTGCGACCCACCAGGGGGTCCCGACCCACACTTTGGGAACCCCTGCTCTAGTCCATGCTTTTTGGAAGATACAATCTCTGAATTTTAATGAAATTACTGCTAACCTATTGTCCATCGAGGCGTACTACCCTTACACTTTCATAATTTAATGCAATATGCCGTTTTGTTTAAACAAAAGATCAAAACTGAGGAATGTTTTGTGTACTATCAGGAATGTAAAGCAAAGAATCAAGTCTTTACATTTTTAGACTTTAGACTTTTAGACTTTATTGTCCCCTTGGAGAAATTCTTTTTCAAAGCACCCTCTGCGTTTCAACAGACATAGACAAAGACGTTCACAAAAAACATAGTTTGCTCAACTCTACTAAACAAACTATCAGCAGAGGCATCAACACTCAAACAGAGAAAGTGGTGTTATTCAGCAAGGCCTGTTGTTCAGGGTCCCTATAACAGCAGGGATCAGGCCCTTGATAAGGCGAGCCCTTCTACACCTCGGTACCCTGTACCTGCGCCCTGAGAGGAGTGGGATGAGGTTGGTGTATAGTGGATGTGTGATGTCCTGTTCCATTGAGGTTGAGATGCGTCTGATGGCCCTGTTTTTTAAATCTGTGAGGTTTGGTGTGAGGAGACTGATTATTTTAGAAGCTGTGGTGGTTATGCATGTGAGTTTGGCCTTGTTTTTAACAGATAACATGTTGTAGAAGCAGGTGGAACCATACACGAGGATGGATTGAATCATGCTTTGATCGTTTTTGATGTTGAAATCCACTTTTAAACACTTAACAGTCAGAGAGTTATTGATACACCTGCTGGCAGATTAACTGTTGCACCTCCAGCTGCATTAAAATCTAACTTCTCACAGTGGGGACCACAAATCATTCAAACACTCAAGCTGCAACCGTATATGAATTGAGAGTTCCATCCAAACACTAGGTCTGAACTGTTCTGATAGATCGCTGTTTTAGGCTGCTGCAGAACATTTTGTCCCAGGAGTCGTGTTTTAAATTTGGTGATGACATCATGTTTTATTATAGAAAAAAAAGTACATTACATAAAAAAACATAACTTTTGATCTTTGAGTGTTAAAGCGTTTCCTCTCTGCATGGAAACACTGTGTTTATTCAGTGATGTGGGGAATGACAGTAAAAGTGCAACATGGCCATCTAGTGGTTAAACTCCATTAGTGAGGATCAGTGTTATCTGCAGTACTGAAGGGTTGTTGGGATGAGGGGAAGAACATGTGAATCTTTTGCACAGCTCAGCTACTCATCTGTGTAGCAGACACATGTCAGCTGAGATGCAAAGGGCAGTATAGTTTGAACTGAATGTCTCAAGTCCTACCTGTTAGAAAGAGAGCACAGCAACATTCTGCCCTCACTGCATCTCTTTACACCCAACAGCCACAGTTGGCTGAGAGTGTCCTCAAAACACACTGCTTTTCATTCCAGACACCAAAACACAGAGGACACATGACACGAACCAGCAGACTCAATAAAGTGGAACTGTCAAGAGAGCATGTGCCTGCAGTGTAAGCCCTCTGCATTCAAAAACAGCCTCAGCTCACTGTCCAAAACCTGGAAAAAATGGGAAATTAAAGATTTATCATGTCTGTAGGCATGCAAGAACAGAGCTCTGCAGAAAACTGTCCAGCCACTGCGAGTTAAATATTTCAGCTAAATCCTGCAGCATTCAGGATAGAGATCTAGCAGGGTTCAACATCAAGGGAGAAAGCTGGCAGGTGTCCACTGACCATTCAGTGTAGTGCTTTGAAGCAACAATATTTGAAGTTGTGCATGTACTGCTGCAACACCTTAACAAATAACCTCTGAATTATTCATACAGTTTTATCAGCATGAAACAATCATAACAAAGCGTATTAAGCACATTAGTCTGCACATCCTGGCGACTGTCGGCTCCTCTTAATCTCTCACGCACACCCTCTCCTCTAAACCCCCATGCGATAAATCATCATCAGCGCCTCAAACTCACATATGGAAGCTGTGCTTTCCGGCGATGGCCCAGCCCACAGCACGGCATGAAGGGGACAAGGGCGGGGAGGAGCGGACCGCCGTCTCACAGGCTCCCTGTCAGGCAGCAGCATCCGCTCAGCCTCGGTCCATGCCTGCACACGTGGCCCACAGGGGGGTGCGGACCACCAGGAGATGCAGGGGTTGTGATAGAGGAGATCCTTGATGGAGGAGTTTTGCAGAGACAGCAACGGTTTCCACACCACCCCCCTGTGTGTCCCTCCACCCCCTGCGTGTACACCAAATCCCACCCCCCCACCACCCCCTGATCTGAAAAGATTTAAAAAGTCAGATTCTTCTGCCCTCTCCTCCTCCTCTTCCTCATCTTCCAACCGTCTTCATGCTGTTGGAGCAGACAGTCCACGAGCTGAGAGAGAGAGGTGCACGTCCGAACAGACTGTTTACCCCACCCCGAAAAATTGTAACAGCTCTAGCAGGTCCTCTGGGCTGCCAAATCCTCTGCAGTGCTGCTGTGTGCTGTGGCAGGCTGGCACACTGGTTCAGCTGCTGGTGGATTTACACACACTCATCATCACACACAAGTTCCCTCTCAGCACGGGAAGGAGGTGGAGTTCTGAGTGTCCTTTATTGACCGCTGTCCCTTGCTTCCTAATGGACGCCGCCTCTATACTCTCCGCCTCTTCTCCCTTTTTGTTTAATCTAAAGGTTCATCTGCTATAAAAGCTTCAAACACACACACACACACACACACACACACACACACACACACACACACACACACACACACACACACACACACACACACACACACACACACACACACACACACACACACACACACACACACAGCTTTCATCTTTGCATTTTTCCTCCCCTTTTATCTCAGATTTTACTACCTCTCCACTCAATTCCTTCTCTTTTTCCGTTACGCCTGGTTTCAGTCATCATCTGCATTACATTATCCCTCATACTTCTTAAGGACAGGGGCTGAGACAGCTACTGGTTGCTGAAGAGACTGCACCGTGCATCCATGATGCAGAGTGTGTGTGAGTGTGTATGTGTGTGGGTCTCGTGCAGCACAACTCTGCCTGTGGTGCAGAGGGGATGCCGCTCGCACAGTTCGGTCATGCCAGAGCGGATGCAGAGTGTGAGCGCAGCCTGGCTGGTGTGATCGTCTCTACCCCGTCACACAGCTCCTCCACACTCCTTCTCGTCCTCGCTGCTCTCAGGTGATTGAGCCCAGCGTGACAGGCGTCGTAAACGCAGTGTCAGCTAGAAGAGCACATACTCTCTCTCTCTCTCTCTCTCTCTCTGTCTGTCAGCGCTCAGGGGAAAGATGAAAAATGCGGCGTGAGGCTGCGAAGACAACACTCATACAGGCTACAGAGCATGACTGTGGCTGTGTATTTGTATCTCATGTAACAACAAGGGCATTTGAGCACAAACACACAGCATGAGGGATGAATGAATATTGATGATTCCACAATACCCTTTGGCTTTGTTTTTTTTTCCTGAAAAACTTGCTATCAATTAGTTATGATGCCTCCACAAGCTTTGCCAAGTCAACTACCAACCATATGTTTAAAACATTAGTCAATTAGTCAGGGGCATGTTCATGATATGAATGTATTTGTCTGTGTTTTTTTTTAGAGCACCAGAAAATGGGTTCAGTTCCAGAGCTAAAAAAAGAATGTTTCAAACTACAACCACAGATCTTCAAAATTAGCCTTCAAATAGTAACCTTGCAATAAATTTTAGAAACAAACACAAGAACCAATGAAGCTAATGGCATGAGCTGTAATGATTCAAAACGTGTTTGAAAGACTAGCAAGGAGGATGTTTATTTTAGCACATTATAACTTCATCCTTACCCAGAGATAGTCCTCTGAACTGTCATTAGGAGATTGTTGGTTTCTTAAGGCTGATTTAATCAGCTTATACTGCCTCATAGATGCATACTTGCTTGATTGGGGAGGTAGGGGTTGGAATCGCTGAGCTACTTACAATACGATCAAATAGCATTGACACGACACGACACGACCAAGCAGCAACCTCCGTTCTCAAACTATGAGGCCCATGCAGAAGTGTTATAAACTGCAATTCATTGAGTATCCGCTTGAGGCTGGCTGCAGAAACACCTGAAACCACATAGACACCAATTCAAAAAAGACAATCTTTGCAGCATTAAATAAACATGTTTAAATGTTTATTAATGCACCTGGGTGTGCACCTAAAGGCTAAATCCGCCTTTAGGTGCACACCCCATGTACAGAGGTACAGTGCTTATCGCAGCAGTTGCAGGTTCAAATCAAGCGTGCCGGATGCGGCCCTGGTGGTGAGGCTTTCAGCAGTGTGACTGCCCCCTGGTGGCTGGCTGCAGTATAGGTCAAAAAATCTGTCTCCCTCATTCATTTGAATTGGGGAGCAGTCAAACTTTAAAAAATAAATACATGTCGTACGAATGTTTCTCACATCCGTATGCTGTGGTTATATGTATTTAGTATTTGACTGTTTTGTGTCCAAGGCCTCTTTTTTCTGAAAAGTTTCTTTTTCGTTAATTATTAGAGTTTAAAAACGGGGTTTTACTTCCGGGTTTCCTTTGATTCACAGCCGCCGTAGAACGAAACTTCAAAGGGCACACAGCGTCTTGTGACGTTACGCTGTAGGGTGGAGCTTATTACAAAGGCTTCACAGGCTCTGGCTGCACAATGGCTGCGCCCAGGAGAGGGATTTTTTGGCTTCAGAACTGTACAACGGGAAGAGGCGGAGCAACGCTGTCCATTTTTATTTACAGTCTATGGTTCAAATCCTGGCCATCACCATTTACTGCATCTAAATCCCCACCTTCTACTTTCCTGTTTCTTTTCAGCTTTCCTATTTAGTAGCGGGAAAAATACTCAGACAAAAAGAAAAAAAAAAGTATGAAGCCTAGCTTAGCAAGTGGCGTCATATAGGGGGGTAAAGTTAGGATGATTCCAAGGGCCCATGACTGACAGGGGGTCCGAAAATAATAACAAAAATCAAAAAATCAAAAAATCATAATTCATATTTTATTCAGAATAAGGTAATTAAAAAGACGGTCCCGTTGTCTTCATAAAATGTATCAGAGAAAAGGTAGAGTTATGTAAAGCTTTGTCTGTGTCGATTGGATCCTGGAGATGTGGTTACAGCAGTTGCACAGGGTTCTTGTGGCCTTTGGTGACGGGGCCCAATGTGATATTTTTTCATGGGGCCCAAAATCCCTGGCCTCGCCCCTGAGCTAAGCACAAGTAATTGAAACATGGTCTAATGACTAACCTGCTCAGTCTAAAAGAGACAAAATCAGACTTTCACCATCACTAAATTTTCACTTATATGTTTTTTATTTGTTAATTTGTACCAAACAAAGAGCTTGAAGGCAGAGTTTGTAACTGATGAGCAGGATTTAAGGTCTGTCCATGTCTGTGTCAGTGTCCTCCCTCCTGTCCAGTGAAGGGTTGCACAGACTGATGGCCCCCGGGAGGAAGGAGCTCCTCAGTCTGTCTGTGTAGCAGTTCAGAGAGAGCTGCCCTCCTTTTTCGACCCTCAGACCACATTAGATATAAGGTCTATAGATGACCGTGTTGTTTTGGTAAATGCGCAGTCCCTGTGAGATGGCATGTGGCCTGTTGTGAGCCCTTGTGCTCATCAGTGATAGTATCATTATCTATATATCACCTGTTTGTTGTGACAGACGCTCAGCCAAACGTAAATCTGGCACCCTCTTTCATCAACATTGAAGCGTCTTCAGTTCACTGCCAATAATTCACGGGCTGACGTGTGTCTGTTTTGATGGAAAGGTGTCATTAAATACAGAGAGAGCTGCAACTTACAGTGAGAGGGGGATCTCATCTATCAGGTAATATGTCCGAGCCTGTCCCCCCTTTGAGGAGTAATCATCACTCACCTGCTGCTGACGCCATGATAAATACTGCAGGAGAGCATGTCCGCTAATGTAAATCAAGTCTGTTTTATGTAGCAGCTTCAAAGCTTCAACTGACGTCATCAACTCCAAAAAAAAGTGCAACCTTTATTACCGAACCCATAACATTAGCATGGACACTATACAACTGCTCACAGAAAGACAGGACTGTTCCTCCTCCTCTGTTCCCATTTAATCACAGAGGAGGCAGACACGTAAAGGAAAAAGCAAGCTTCTAGAGAGAAACCAATTCAATGCACCATCTTCTGATTAAAATAAGCATAGCCACATATCACCTCGTTAAGCCTCTTTTTTAAAGGGAGGATTTCCAGTCTAATGCAACAGACTGAACATTTAGGCTTTGAACCATGGGATGGAAAAATAAACATTCAAGAATGCTGCATCGGATTTAAAGAAACAGATTTTTCTGATATTCATTAACCAAGGGGTTCCCAAAGTGTGTCGTGAGATGTCTTCAAGAAGGTTTTTTTTTCCAAGTTATCTAAAAATATTGATTATATTTATTTTATTTATATTGTTTTCTTTTGTTTATCTTCCTTTTTGTTTTTACTGTTAATTTTGATAATTTTTGTATTGTTATTATTATTATTATTATTATCTGTTATTATTATTATTATTATTATTATTATTATTATAATTATTATTATTATTATATTTTTCTGTATTTTTTGTATTCATTTATTTTTTCTAATCTTTGTTTGTTTTGTATTAATTTAGTAACTTGTGGTGTACAAAGAAATATTGGAAAAAAATGCAATAAAAAAGTTGAATGACAAAAGTGCTAAAAATAGTAAATTTTACTCATTTATAGTAAAAAATATAGACAAAAATAGTTGCTTAACGTGAAACAAAACCTTGAAAATAAAAAATGGAATGAGTTTGACTCCTAAGTAGGGATGACCACAATTAATCGATTATCGATTAATTGATTGTTAAGAAATTACTCAAAACACAAATTTTTGTTATCAATTTTCCGTCACGTGGAACATACATCATGTGGTCTCATATTACACTCAGCTACCAGGGAGGTGTTTTAAGTTTAAAGCATGTTTCGATGTGAATCAGCTGTTTAAAGGTGTTGCGCACAGCGGAGACGCTCAGCTGGCGGCTGCGGCTGTGCGTCAGGTCTCCACGTGCGCTTTTTAAAAAGAGGATCAATACAAAACTGCTGCCAACAACAACACGGACACAAAGGTTGACAGCTTTAAACAGGATATTTCCCACCTTTGGATACGAAGGCAACAGACAGGTGGGAAATTCTGGTACGCTATACGTTTACAGACCAGCAACATCAGAGCCATCTGGGCTTTTCTCCAGCTGGACTGATTATGACCCGGTTGCGCTCCGGCTGACACCTGACCGAATACACATGTTTATTTTTCTCAATAAGAACGAGTAGACAGAAAACTGGACACTGTGAGTCTTAAGTACTTTTCTGTTGGTAGTCTCCGCCTTCACTTTACAAGATTATTTCCGTGGAGAATATTTTAATGAGCCTGATCGTTGATAATCAGCGTGTCAAACGTGTACCCGTATTCAATCCCGTCAGTTAGATGCATTTTGTTGCTGTAGAAAATACAATTTAGGGGGAAAACAACGTATTTGGCTTTTTTTTTTTACGTAAGAATAATAATGTTTTTTTAATCAATTAATCGATAATTGATCGTTAACGTTTCCAAAAATCGATCACGGAAAATACTTAAAATGTACATCCCTACTCCTAAGTTTAGGATTAGTGACCAGTTAATTATCAAAAGCATCAGTAGCAGTAGGGTAATTCATAACGGCACAGTAAACACAGACACATGCTCATATAGGTAGGCTAATTTACTGCAGACCAGCTAAATGAAGCCACGTTAAATCACTTTGAGGGACAGTGGGGGTCGTGAGTCTATGGCGCCTGCATTTTGGGGGTCGTGGGCTAAAAAGTTTGGGAACCCCTGCATTAGCCTTTCGATTCATAAAGGAAAACAACAGGTATCTTAAATATCAACAGTTGTAGACCTATATATAATTTAAAAAAGCATGTTAACAGCTACTGCTTGGCATTTTATTGCTCTGTCTTACAAACTCCTACTCCTAGAATATGTGTGATTTTCACTAAAGGTGTACTGAGTGGGAAGAAACAGCAGCACTTTTTTTATTCAGTGGACTGTGATATGCTGCATTAATCTTAATGATCCATTTAGTTGTCAAGTATAGTAGTTTAGTGGATATAATAAGACTGGAATACTGTCATTACTAATAATAATTGAAAAAAAATCATCAACCTTATCCACAAGGGGGAGAAATGCATCAACACAGTGCCGAATTAATTTAGCTTTAATGGTAACCAAGGGGGAGCATCCAGTCTTGAGAAATTAAGCAGATTCGGCTAAAAAACGCAGTTCCTTGAGTGTCCACTTGAGGCTGCTCCAAAAGTAAATGAAGCCAAATACACCCCCATTCAAAAAAGTAGCTCTTCACAGCAGAAATAAACATGTTTACAGCCTGTTAAGAAAAAACTATGATTTGAGTGGCACATTTTTCTGTCTGCAGCAAGCAGCAACCTCTGGTCTTCAAATGATGAAGCCCATGTGGAAGTGTTATAAACTGCAATTCATCGAGAATCCGCTCGAGACTGGCTGCAGAAACACCGGAAACCACTTAGACACCAATTCAAAAAAGACGATCATTAATCAGCATTAATAAACCAGCCTGGTTCAAAAAACGGCTTGGCTCTACATAGCTAATTTCTCTATCGGCACACACTGTACAGGGGGTGAATTTCCTAACACGATGGTTCAGAAGATATTAAGATTACAAGTTTTTGCCCAAATAAGGACATGACTGACTTGACTCCCAGACGGGAACACATAGCTGTTGGCTAGGAGGCTCAAACCCCACCTCCTTACAATCACAAGTGGCCTCAAAACAGCGTTCAGGAACAGATGGGTGACGTCACGGATACTACGTCCATTATTTATACAGTCTATGGTCTGTACACACTATACAGAGGGTGAAAGGGGCTAAAGTCCTGCCCCAACTCTGCCTTTTTGTCAGTTGTTAGGTCGACCCGAAAGTTAGGTGGGGTCTGACATCATTAGGCTTCAAAATTGTGCTTAAGAAACCACTGGGTGATGCTGTCTGTTGCGGTAACCAAGCTGAAACCGCGGTGTTGAAAAGTGAAGCTAATAGGGTAGAGCAAAAAAAAATTGCAGTTCCTCAAATGTCCACTTGAGGCTGGCTCCAAAAGTCATGGACACACCATAACAGTAAAGCACAATCAGGCATAATTAGTGGCTGATTAGACTAGTAGGTGGAGGTGTTGTAGCCAGGAACCAACATTAATTTGGCCTAAGCTCCACCTCTTTGTCAGTTTCTAGTTAAGGCAAAAGTTACTACGAGTCATCATTTCCTATATGGTAACTGTTATTCTGGGGCTTTGTGACACCTCTTCAAATGTCCATGGGTGACGTCACAGGGACTATAGCCATGTTTTATGCAGTCTATGGTGATAACACAGCAGGTTGGGGCAATGGGAGCAGAATCAATTGGATTCAAGTAACTGTGAATGCCATTTTTTTCCCTCTGAATGTGTTCTTCTTTCCTTTCATATGATTCTTTTCATCTTACAAATGCATTGACATGCAAGATAGTAGCATGTCAATACAAAGACAGACACCTCTTGGGTTGTTCGAGAGAGATGCTTTTCCTTAATGCTGCTCTATCACTGTGTATCAGAAATCAGGTTACATGCCTGCTTTCTTCAATTCTTCCAGTAGATGGCAATGTGGGGCTTTTATGATGGCTGATAAAGCAGCTGTTTGAATGTTTCCATATTTACATTATTTAAGCTCATGCATCATTGCTGCAGTTCTATGCCAAAAAGCACATATGTCTCCAGAAATATCCACCGCTGGAAAACTATGACATGTGGACCTCAAAGTTCAGACAAAGGTCTGCAAGGTTAACGTTACGCTCCAGCTTTCCAAGATTTCCAGTGGCAGCTTCTCCACACCAATACAGTATGGCACTTGTTACATAAAAAAGTCATGTGTGCCAGATCTGATAAGTATCTCTGCGTCACCCCTGCTCTCCATTTAGATGAGGAAAAATAATCTAGAGGATGATGAAAGGGAGAAATGCCAGCAATCAGGGGGAGAGTGAGAAGGGGTTTCCTGGCCTCGCCACGCCCTCCCAGACAGCCTTTCATCACCAAATCCATTTCTCCAGCCTGAATGTACAGACGGAGAGGGCCCAAATGCAACAATGTGTCGTGGAGAAGCTGCTGACATCACGACATGCTGTTATATAGAGAAGGCGGTGAATGAGACAGAGGGAGGTGGGCGATACAGAGCCTGGTGCAACCATTTACATAAACATAACAAGTGTGGGAAGTGGTAGGAGGTCAATTATGATATAACACTCTGAGATACAGTATGCAAATAACAGTTGGAAATACTGTACATCAGATCCTCAATGCTATTGCGTATTGTTGGTGATGCAGCAAACGTCTCGGTCAAGCTCTTCTCCCACGAGCCCTGTACGTTTTGCTATGTGGTACTCTAAATTCTGTCATGTTATTCTAATGTTCTTGATTTTTGTTTTTCCCTTTGCCTCCATCAAATCTGATTTAACTGAGGCATCTATTAAAAATATTTACTAGAGCCAGAGGGACAGTTTAAATCCTGTTCTGGAGCTTCTTCTTTTCTGTTAAACACACAAAAGTGATCAGATATTTATCACTAGAAATCCTTCTTTTTGGGACAGCCTGACAGGAATAATTAGGCTTTAAAGTCAGAGTCTCTTTATAAATTTCACTTCTTTTGTAGACGTGCTTTTGAGCCATTGTTCCCCGTGTGTTGTACGCTCTGAGATTTGTCTCCGAGCGGCACTTTGTTAACTGTTTTTAGAGATGAGCTATATAAAGAAAGTTTATTATTATTCAGGGTCACTGGGTGCTGGCTCATTTCCCAGAATGCATTGGGCACAAGACAAACCTTCTGAACATATAACATGTCTACTCATGGAAAATCACTCACTTTTACACCTATGGGCACTTCTGAGTTTCCAACATGACTAGAAAATACAGTTGTCAAGGCTCTGTGTTGTTTTTTCCCTGAAGATAATAATCAATTATTTGAGTAAGAGTTCAAGTCTTTGCTTTCTTGTTGGACTTAAATGTGAACATCAAAAACCACTCCTGTGTCAGTGAGATGTGTATAAGGCCACAAACTGCTGCTGGTTATCTTAGCCTAGCAGAATCATTTAAAACAGGTGGACAGCTAGGTATTATTAGGGCTTTTTAGTGAGCTGAGTTACATTTAGGACCAGTGAAAAAATGGTGATTAACCACTTTCCCACTGACTATATATTGGAGTATATCTTGGACTGGTACAATAACATCATCGAGTCTCTGCTGTAGGATGTTTAACAAACTATATATGATCATTTCCAGAGTGAAAACAGTGATTGATGATGATTTTAGTGGTATTGCAGACTGTAAACTTTGCAAATCTGGTCTCAAAATGAACAAATACTGAATCTGTATAGGAGTGGAGAGGGGTGATAGTGACGGAGGGCAGAGTGAAACCAAACAGTGTGGGGTCTGACCTATTGGTTGGACCAGAGCTCTCTGTTGAAGACTTTTAGAGAGGTCAAAGGGTGGTTACATTACCTGCTTTCCGCTGCCAGAGACACCTTTAAGCTTTGGGACTTTATGACTTAATTTGGGGATGAAGGTGCTCACTTCCTGCCTCTCAATTGGTTTAGAAAACTGGTGTATTTACCACAAAAAGAAACATATATGGAAAAATACGATTGGTTATCGCACCTGGCTCAACTTTACAGGTACTCTCCCTTGCACCATCTTCGAGCCAGTGGCATCGCTCTCATTCTTCCCTCCCACAAAGCACCTATCTTGACTGAGGCCTTGCATTGAGTTGAGTGGTTTCTGCAGGTTATCAAACGGGCATCCCCCTTCCTCAATGTTTTGTCAAATTAAGCCCATGACATCTCCAAGGAGCTTGACAGTAGAGCCAGCGTCCTGGAACTACTCCCACTGTCCACCACTCAACTCAATGTGGTTCGGTTGGTCTATTGCTTGGTTTTGTCCCTTTTTAGCCAAATCCACCATATTGTCCAATGAAGGGAGGTGCTGCTGAGCTGAAGGAATATAAAGGAATCATAGTCTGGAAAGGACATGGTTTGGGGAAGCTTTTAAGACACATGGTAATGAGGGTAGAAGCCTCCAGACTATGATTATTCATGCTCCATGAAATGACTGATCTCACCCCCAACAAACAACCATTTCAAAAGCTGTTTTCCTCCCCTTTGGAGGAAAGACCTCACCAAGCTTGCACTTTTACTTTTCACACATGTGCACCATGATCTTGTATTTAGCGAACTAAAGACCTACGAATTAGTGTTCTAGTATTCAAGACAGGTCTTGGTCTCAAGACCGGTCCCGAGACCACTTATTTAAGGTCTCGGCCTCATCTCGGAATTGACAGCATTTTTACTCTGTCTTGTCTCGGTTTCGGTCTCGGACTGGGCGAACACCGTATTTTATATCAAGACCGGTTGAGACCACCACTGATGCACTGTGTCAACACCTAAGACCCATCAGATAAAAACACTACAAATATGATCTAAAGAAAGTTAAAAAATGCACACAACTAAGGAGAAAAGAAAGGCTCGTCAAAACAATCCTGCAACAGAAAACACTTTAAACTCGAATCAAAAGAGAAAGTTTAACAAAAACGAAATTTAAGGAGTCAAAAGGATCTCACTGCGCGTCAAAAGAAAGGCAACAAAGACAAAACCAAACCTTGTTTGTTGCTGTCAATAGTATTTAAAGCAAACTTAAATAATATACACAGAAGTCTTTTATTTTGTTAACTCTCATGGTGATCTTTCATTGATATATATGGTCTTGGTCTTGTCTCTGTCTTGCCCTGCCTTGGTCTTGACTCGGTCTTGATCCCTAAATGTCTTGGTCTTGTCTCGGTCTCGGTGCACTCTGGTCTCGGACATGTCTTGGTCTCGGTTGATGTGGTCTTGACTACAACACTACAGTTAATCACAAGTGAATCACAAGACAGTAGGTTTCTTTTTTTGGATTTCATACCGCTGAAGTGAGTCAGACTGAGGCCTCTGTGTGATTTACTTCAAACTGTTGACCTGAGAGGAGAAACAGCTGAACAGGTGGTTCACCAGTGGAGGTAACCCCTAACCATGTAATCCAGAAATGATGACGTCAACGCTGAACGGACAACAGAGTCTTCATCAAAGTTGTTAAATGGTACAAATGGCTTCGCTGTAATAAATCAAGAAATGACGGGGAGGAAATTGATATCAGGCATTCATCATCTTCAGACAATGATAGACGATGACTACCATTGTGTTCCAAGATCATCTTGTGAGAAACTGGTTGACACAAATGTCAAATTCGTAGGAGAACTCAAACAATGACAAATGGACCGTGCACAACAAATCACAAAATGTTTTCTAACAGTTAGACAATCTCTTTGCTTACACTGCTGAACTGGACCACCCCCGCATAAATAAAAATAAACAATCCACCTGATGTTGAAGTTTGCTGACGAATCTCTGACAGTCCTGCCCCTCTTCCTTCTCAATGGAGACTTGAGCTCCGGTTCAGCACTGACCTACTACTCCCACGGCTGAGCGTTCTGGGCTGGCCCAGACCTCCACCCTTCCCAGCCTCCTCCATACTCCCCCGGGCATCAGACCACGACCACAGGGAGCGTCTCTCATCCTTTCTCTCTCAACCTACTCACTGTCTGCCCTCTGCCCTGGAGCTGTAGCAGCATGAGTAACTCTGTCTTAAAGGAGCTGTTTATATACGGTGACTGGAAATTCAATTTTTATGAAGCTCGAAGCCGTGGCGGATCGATCACAGGGACCCTTATGAGCCTTAGCTGTTCATAAGACGCCTACGGCCAGGACTGTGAGGCATAACAGGTCAGACAGAAGGGACAGCTAAACAAAATACACAATTTTAAAAATCTCACATCCAGTCATGCAAACATTCTTCAGTAAACAGCAACTTTGATTGCCCACTGTGAGAGAAATGATAAAACACAGAGGAAGGAGAACAAGATGAAAGCAGTACGTCAGATTGATGAATAGGCAGTGAGATAACCACAAAGTTGCATACTTTGCCTGGTTGGTGTTAGTTTAGCGATTTTAAATACTACGTCCTCATTCTTCGGTGAAAAGTGAAAATAATCACAGACAGTATGATTGAGCATGAGGCGAAGAAAATAAGGTCAGATAGAGACTGCTGTTACGATTAAAACAAATGAAACACAGTATTTACATTATTATCCAAACAAAGGAGAAGTTACTGGAAGGTCTGCTATTTCTGTGGCCCTCATGCGGCAAATATCTAAAAGAGGATATTCCTGCTAAGCATGCAAAGACCTCACTGACCCTGAGACACATTACCCCTCCACACTCCCCACATTTTCAGTGGGATGCAGTGCTACATTGCAGATAGATGCTAACTCTCAGGCTGATTGAGTTTATTCGTAATGATTCAGACCGGAGGGGAACTCCTCACTATGGGACAGGACTGTGGGAATGGGCATGAGCTCCCAGGGGCGGCAGTAAAATCAGGCGATGTCTCACTAAAGCAGCTCTTGTTGAGCTGTTTCACTGGTGATAGCAGCTCATTCAGACTGCTCCGAGAGTGGCCTTGAGATGAAGCAGACAACAGACCAGGAGGGGCCGTCGTGCTCAGGTTTCCTCCAGCTTCCCGTCGCCATGCAGCTGCCTTGCCAAAGACAAGATGATGCGTACCTCCCTCCAAAAAAGGCAGAAACATTTAGGCAGGGGCGCGCATCCTTAACCCGACTCATCCTGTCCCTCGCAGGTCTGCTCAACAAAGTCCAGACACGCTGCGTTTGTACCTTGCAGGGTCTGCTTTATAACAGGGCAATGTGTCGCTGAGGACGCAGCTCAAAGAGACGCTTCCACTTAACATTCTCTACCCAGCGGTGTTTACAGAGAGCTTTCACTGCAATGCACATCTCACCTCTGATGGATGATGATGACTGAGGCCAGGCTCTTATGCCAGTTTGCTTTTACTGTCAGGAATTTAAACACATGCAAGTGTTTCATTCCTGAATGAAGCAACTGTAGTCAGGACTGTTTCATAGCTGTGACCGTCTTGTAAAGAGCCAAGTAACAATCTGATGCATCTTGTAAAAGACAAAACTATGTCCCAAGGCAGTTCAAACCTACTATCTCTGTACCAGAACATAATGTCCACAGACTTTGGCTCCAGAGAGGAGAGAGATGAAATGAGGAACTTACGGGATAGGGACGACATGAAACTGAAGTTCCTGGATAGACTCAAAAAGGGATTCGCTGTTAACTCCGAAGCAAGTGCTATTGGGACTATCACAGGGGGGTACTTAGAGGAAAGAATCAGAGAAAAGAGTGCTGTGCCTACAGAGTCTTATTTAGTGAACAACAACCCTTCACGAGGTGTGAAGTCTTCATTCTGCTGTTGGCAAATTTCTCCCCAGAAATACCACAGAGCTTGACGAGGGTTTAAAACAAGTCCTGCAATTCATTCTGCCTGATAATGATACCATTTTATAAGCTTTGTTTCTTTCTGTATTTGTCTGCCTGAATCGGCTGTTCTGTCGCATCATTCGAACCACGTATTCTTCATTTCTGTCACTCAATATAAAACCATTTTATGAAAACAGCTTTACAAACTAACCTGAATGTGATTGAGGTCATCGCATCAAATGACCAATCACAGCAGCTAACTGTGGCATTGAAAATTCAAAATATAAAATGTACATTCTCCAAAGTACTTCAAGGGGTACCTATCTGGTGTTGATTGCCAAAGTTTGTTGAAAGATCCAGTCTTACCTGGCGAACAAGGCTGTTGGTTGTGGTGTCAGATGAGGTGCTGCCATCTGAGCCCTTAAATCGACCTTTTCTTCTTGCTCCTTTGCCATGAGACTAAAGACAGTCAAAAAAAAAGGACAGGTTAAGGACGTTACAGGAGGGGTCTTGTCATTCCTTAAATATGCCAACATCTTTTTGTTGGCTGTTATGGTTCATACTGTCTAGAATCATCATAAAGACATCTTTTTTATAGCAATCCAATTGGCAAAATGGTTAATAGAAACTCATCTTGAGCTTCACTAGGCTAAGTTAAAACAATCAGGTGTTTAGGTTCCAAGCCAATGGCGTATGTCTGCACCATAGACTGTAAAAAAATTGACAGTGTTGCTCCGCCTTTCCCCGTTGTACGCTTTTGAAGCCAAAAAACCCTGTTCAAATGCGCAGGCATTTTGCAGCCTGAGTCTGCGCAGTAGTGAATTTCTGTGTTGCCACTGTACTAAGCTCCGCCCTACAGCTTACCGTCCCGAGGTCCCAAGGAGTTTCTCTCTACGGCAGCTGTCAATCAAAGTGAATCTGGAAGTAAACCCCGGTTTTTAACCTCTAATAACTAACGAAAAAGAAACTTTTCAGAAAAAAGAGGCCTTGAACACAAAACAGTCAAATAATATCTACATATCACCACAGCATGTGAGAAACATTCCTTCGACGTGTGTTTATCTTTTAAAGTTTGACTGCAGCCCCATTCAAATGAATGGGGGAGACAGAGTTTTTGACCTATACTGCAGCCAGCCACTAGGGGGAGCAGTTTTGTGGAAACCTCACTTCCGGCCGGGCGATCAGACGTCCATTTTTTTTACAGTCTATGGTCTGCACATGTTTCAGAGAGCCTCCTCAAGTTTTGTAATATCCAAGTTGATCGTTTAGTAACTTTTACTGATAAGTCAATCAGTTCAACAGACAATTGATCTTGTAGTCACCACATAACACCCATCCTTGCCTCTACATTGGCTTCCTGTTCATTTCTGAATTCATTTTAAACTTCTTCTGATTGTTTACAAATCCCTCCATGGTCTTGCCCCTTCATATATCTCAGAACAAAAGGCTTTTAAGAAACACCTTAAGACTTACTTTTATTCCTGTGCTTTTAATTGTGTTCATCCTGTTTGAATGTGTTTATATTTCAATCTTATATTGTTTTTCCATCACGTTTCCTCTGAACTGTATATTGTCTGTTTTTACACCGGCTCTGTAAAGCCTATGACTGTTCTTGTGAAGCACCCAAGCGGCAACCTCCGGTCTCAAACTATGAAGCCCATGCAGAAGTGTTATAAACTGCAATTAATTGAGAATCCACTGGAGGCTGGCTGCAGAAATACCGGAAACCACATACACACCAATTCAAAAAAGTTGCTCTTTACAGCACTAATAAAAATGTTTACAGCCTGGTTCAAAAAACGGCTTGGCTCTTCGTGGCTAATCTCTCTATCGGCACACACTGTACGGGGGTGAATTTTTTTCTAACACGACGGTTCAGAAGATATTAAGATTACAAGTTTTTGCCCAAATAAGGACATGACTGACTTGATTCCCGGACGGGAACACATAGCTGTTGGCCAGGAGGCTCAAACCCTGCCTCTTTACGTCACACTATGCCTGGTTGAGTTATGCATTTCCAATATGGCTGCCGCTGTCGATTGGCTTCAAAACAGCTCTCAGGGACAGATAGGTGACGTCACGGATACTACGTCCATTATTTATACAGCCTATGGAAGCACCTCGATGCAGACTTTGTTTTGCTTTTAAAGCTGTTGTGAGGAACTTTTGATTCATATCAATTTTGGCGCCCCATTGTGGACAAAGTGATACCTCTTATCTCTTGTTCTGTACATGCAAACGTAGTGTTTTCAACAAAAACCTCACCCTGCTGTCTTTTCACAGCCAGATTTATCACTCAATGTGATTATTTGCAATGAAAACAGCTGAAAAATTGTGTTTTTAAAGCCAAATGTCAATCATGTGGTCTGACACCTACCCCCTCTGAGTGGTTTAAGGCATTAAAAATTACAACAGAGAAGGTTTCAGTGTTGTTGTTTATGGTTTTGTTTGCTTTTAAAGTTCATAAAGAGGCATCAGTGTTGGTTTTAGTCTGTTTCTCAGCTGGTGAAAAACTCCTCATTGTGCCTTTAAGGTGCTTTAAAAACATAAATTAATTAAATAACTTAAACTAGTTTTGGACCGTTGACCTGACAAGAGCAAGACGTTCAAATTCATCCAGAGGGGTTTTTTAAGTTACCTGGCAAAAAAATCAACAGTGGGAGAAATTACAGAAAAACCCAACTTGTTGATTACTGTCCTTTAGTTCTTATCACTAAATCTGGTGTCAGGGAAGGTAAGACTTCACTCGTGCAATAATCAATGAATGGAGCGATTGATGTTTGTCTTCTTCTCTTTCCCTTTCAAAGAATTTCAGCCTCACATGAGCTTCACAACAGTCTAAAGATGTGAAATTACTAAGAGCAGGAGCTGTTTCTATGTGGGCACGAGGAGTTGTTTTAACAAAGACTTGACCTAAAAAGTGAACCTACCCTTTTACTGTTAAACTCAGTAAGAGCTTCGCCATTTGTTCAATTAGTCGAGTGCAGCTTTCAATATTTTATCTAAAGTGAACTATTATGACAGGTGTCATAAAAACAATGTAATTACGTGGGTGGTCTCGAATATGCAAGCTGATATGATGAGAGGCTGGAAAAGTAATGCAATCAGCTCAAATGCTCATACAGCATGGGTTGCTAGTAGCAACCAAAAAACAGCAATTCATTTCAAATCTGCCTTTTATTCCAAGCCGTTCCCCTCAGGACATGTTAATCATGCATATAAAAAAGGGAGAAAAGGAGAGCTATTCTGTCTGTTTCTAAGAAGCAGTCATGGAGAATAGTTTGAGCTGTCCAGAGAGAGTCTGGAGAAACAAGACGGAGTTAAATAACCTGGAGAAGACAAACAGAAATACTAATGTATGTTGAGGAAATTCAGATCAGTGCGTAAGAAAGATAATGCAGAATCCAGCTTAGTAAAATTTAACCTGTGGCTTCCTGAATATCTTGTATTAGGAGATATCTTTGTGAACAAAACTAGAGGTGTAAACATTTTTGAAGTTTAATTTGAATCTATTTCAGGGGGATTTTAAAACAACATCTCATTTCTTGTTTACCTGACAGGTTAATGTGTTGATTAAAAAGGATTCACTTGCAACAACTTATCTCTCATCTAAATAAAACATACTTTAACCTATACACTACCAACAAGAGACAACATAATATTAATTTCAAGCAGCTACAGCTAAAAAGTTTGTACATGTCAGTGCATCAATATGAACAACATCAACAAGTAGATAATATGCTTGTTTTACTAAGCATATGTTGCTTATTAAGCAATGTTTGCTGAAAAGAATGAGGAAGTATTTAATTGCTGATATGATGGCAGAGAATAAAATGTGCCAGACTGGCCTGTGTACAGAAGCCCCAAGTAAACATGCAACCATCGCCTGCTTTATATTTACAAAGTTTCCCCTGATAACAAGCAATTTCCGGTTGTTTTCTCCAGACGGTGCCTTATTTTTCTAGTTTCAACAAGATAACAACACTTTTTCTGTTCATGACAATGAGTTTATTACAGTTGTTTACTTGAGATCTCAACTTGTTTCCCCCCCTAATATCTGAGGATAACAAAGCTTGTTTTTCAAGTGATAGCAGGATCCTATTATAAAAAGAAAAACAAGCTTTGTTGTCAGTTATATGGAGAGCTTGGTAAAGACGATCCTGAGAAAAAACATTGAATCATAATTGATAAAAAATGGTGTTTCAAATGTATGGATGCTTTTCCTGTTAGGACTTCTGCACTTGTAATGGTGTACCTTACATAATGTTATCACTTGGACACTCTGTATGGAGTCTACTTAATACCAGTGGGGGACAGTAACAAAGTAAATTTACTTGAGTACAGTACTTAAGTACAGTTTTTGAGTATCTGTACTTTACTTGAGTATTATTTCTGGGGGTACTTATTGCTTTTACTCCACTACATTCAGAAGCCAATTATTGTACTTTTTTGCTTGCTTTGAAGTCAGCTGAATAATTTTCTTTTCTGAAATCAGATCCCAAAGACCGTAAACTGTTTGTGTACTTGTGTTTGGTTTTTCTAAATGGTGTAGCCGTAGCTCAGTTGATGCGTAGATCAAATGCAGATCTACAAAACATCACCATCTATCTAAGCATGTCGAGTTCTGTAGCTAACACACTCGTTTTATTCCAGATAAACATTCTAAACATGCTCCGGCCAGAGCACTCAGGTCTGGCTGCACCCACACTGTGGAACAGCCTGCCTCTTGATATAAGGCATGCTCAGACACTTGATAATTTTAAATCTGTACTTAAAATGCACCTCTTTGCACTGGCTTTTAATACCTATTGAGCTAGACATCCTACATTTTATTTTGGTTTTTATTTATTGTGGCTTTTTCTTGTGTTATCTATTGTGTTCTTAATATCGGTTCTTTTTGAATTACTATTCGTTTTTATTGATTGTGTTTTTTAAGCTTGTATGGCACTTTGGCCAACTGTGGTTGTTTTTTTTTATGTGCTATATAAATAAAGTTGACTTGACTTGACATGTCTGTGCTTGAAGTAACTTAGTCGCTGCTTGTATACTTTTAAGATATGAAATATCTTAAAAATTCTCTTGATAAACATAACATAGCAGAATGTACACCCATGCGTTCTTGACTGCACTCATACTTTGTGAAAATACCTTTTGAGACATTTTAATAATTAGAATATTAATACTAATAATAAATTTTATTTTGGGCGCCTTTCAAATCACCCAAAGTCATCTTACAGATAATAAAAACATTAATCATTAAAACATCAGAAAAACAAACAAACAAAAAGAAAAAGTAATAAATAAAAGGTAAAAACTAGTGAAGTGCAGAGAGTCCAGTTGGAGGGAATAAGCCAGTTTGAAAAGGCGAGTTTTGAGTTGGGATTTGAATGATGTGATGGAGTCTGACTGTCTTATGTGTGGGGTGAGGGAATACTTAAGTATTTTTAAAACTAAGTACTTCAGTACTTTAACTCAAGTAATAATTTGACTGAACAACTTTCACTTGTAATGGAGTAATATTTGACCTGGAGGATATTCGCTTTGACTTAAATAATGAAGCTGTGTACTTTGTCCACCACTGCTTACTACACAAATGGACATAAATGTTTGAATGTCGAGGATATACGTGAAACCTTCAAAATGTTCTGTTATTAAAGTTGTTAAATAGTCTAATATTGGCAAACCTGAACAGACGTCTTCAACCATCGTCCGCCATTATTCAAAGATCAAAGAACAACTTCCGACTGAAAACCGACCGTTACAATTTAAAATCGCTCACTCACGATACTCTCGTGCGCTGACGTAACCACTTCACGTTAAACAGACGGCAGGAAGCACGCGGACAGGTTGATGGCAGGTGAAGTGACCTGTTTCCTTTACTTTCAACAACAACAAATGCAAAATTAAGGGTGATAATTGAGTTAAATGAACTTACTTGCAACATGGGGTGTTCCAACGAGTCCATGTGTTTGTCCTGGGGTGTTGCTGCTCTTGTTTTAGAAGTATCACTGACGACCATTACACCATTTGATAAAAGCAAATATTTGATAAAAGCTCTCGGCTTAAACAGATGCCCCAATTGTGTCCGAGATTAAAGCTCAAAGGCATTTTTCTTTTCTTTTTTTTTTTCTACCCAGCCACTGGTAAAAGAAGAAACGAGAAGAAGAAGGAGAAGGAGAAGAAACTGCTGCTGCTAAAGCTGGCACCGCCAATCTCCAAGTTTGAGAGTTAAAAGGAGGAGCTTGAGCGGAAGAGGTTTGTGGAGCAGTTTTCCTCTAGTTCAGATGATGATAATGTTGATTTGAATTCTCGGATATTATAGCCTTCAGCATCACAGTGCCCTCCTACTACCTACACTGGCAGAGAGAGCTCTCCCGTCTCTATGCATGCACCCTCATCCAACGCCAACACCTCTCTGCCTTCCCACAGTACATAAGGATGAATAACAGCTCCTGAGCTGAAGCTCTGAGAATAACATGTATAGGTTTGAAGCCTAGAAAAAAGTGCTTAAATCATTCCTGATTACAAATCCTGAAGTGGTGAAATGTTATGTAATTGCTTAGCTTTGATAAATACACATTATGCAGGCCAATAAATGAAAGTAACTTATTATTTTAACCATTTCATGACATTGAATACTTATACTCCAGTAAATATCAGCCTTAATATTTTACTACATTTATCTGAAATCATTATTTGTAAGTCTACTAAGATTTTCTCAGACAGCCATGATGATAAATTAGAGGTGATACATTATGATGCACCTAATTTTGGTGGTTATGTTCTGTGTTTCTGCATTAATCCTCAAAGTGACTGTTTTGAGCTAACATCTATGGTTTACATCAAAGATATGTCTCCCTACTTAATGGAAAATCTTTATGGCTATAGCTCAAAATGCACAAGAAGTAGTGCTATGATGATCAAGTTGAAAAGTTACAAATCAGTTGTTCAGATATCTTAAAAAACATTTTATGGTAAATAACATTTTAATGAAAATTTGGATTATAACGTCACAATAATTTGCCTTGCTTACAATACTGCAATATATCACAGTATATTAGATAACAAGCTCTTTGTTGTGATAAATGTTCTTGCTACATTATTGCCAATACACAGCATGAAAGGTTTACTCACACATTAGTTAGATAGACATTTCAGGATTACTAGACTGTGTGGATTTTGAACGTGGATTTTGAGAGCTTTACAATGTCCAGCTAGTGAAGGCGTTTCTCACTTTGTGCTGAATTTGTACAAACCAACAATGGATTGACTCATTAAGAAATTGAACAACAAATGAATCCAAATGAAAACTGTCAGTGGTTGCATTTCATTTCTGAAATTGGCTCACAGGAATGAACCACAAATGATCATCTCTGAATTGTGTTCTTCTGCTTTCAGTTGAGTTTCAGAATCTATTTTCAAATGAAGAGATAGATTGAGGATCTGATTGGAAAATGAACACAATGGCAATCATTGATTTACACTTTAAAGATCAATTATCTGTTGTCATGCCAAATATTAGTGTCAGTGCCGGATCACAAGTCATAGCAGTGTTGTTGGAAACAGTCCTGTACCTGCACCTGCTCAGGTGAGTGCGAGCCAGAGCTTAAAGAAAGGCAGTGCTTCGTCCTCCTGGTGCTCCTCTGTTTGTCTTATTTAGTCTCATAATTTTGCTTCTTGGAATGGTCAACTGAAATTTTACATACTGTGATAAACAACCCCTTTCACAGTGGCATAACCATTACAGTAATACACACTGCAGCTGAGGCAAACCTCTTCTGAAGACAACTCCAAAGTTATGTTATTCATTATTGCCCCCTAGTGGTAGCACAACGTTAAGCATTTTAAAGTACAACTGCCTGATTTTCCTCTCTACCCAGTTTGTGCTGGGGGATACTTGCCCCCAAAAATGTCTAATGTCACAGTAAAGTCGTCAGTCGTTTTTACAGCATTACAAAATGCATGCAGTATCAGGGTTCCCACACGTCCTGGAAAAACTGGAAAACCTGGAAAACAGTTGACCAGTTTTCCAGTACTGGAAAACACCTGGAAAATGGGAGAAAAAGTAAAATGTCCTGGAAAATCACTGATTGTCCTGGAAAATTATTCCAACATGACTGTGTGCGATCTAACAAGGTTAAAAAAACAAATCCCCATTCAACATTGGGGGCCATTTTTTTCATTCAGTTCTATTTAGGTAGAGCAGGACAGTGTGAGTCAACTGTAGCTGGACGACATGATCTGCCACTGGGGACAGCAGTGGAGAACAGTCTAAGTGCTTAGTGCTTCCTAAAGAGCTGGGTCTTTAGCTGTCTTCTGAAAGTAGAGAGGGACTCTGCAGATCGAATGGAGTTGGCCAATTCATTCCACCATTTAGGGGCAACAGAAGAGAAGAGTCCAGCTAGTGATTTTGAGGCCTTGTGTGCTGGAAGTACTAGGCGCTTTTCAGAGGCTGAGCGTAGCGGGCGAGAAGGGCAGTAGACCTGGATGAGGGGTTCCAGGTAAACTGGAGCAGTTTTGGTTACTGCTTTGTAAGTCATGATTAGAGTTTTGTATCTGATGCGAGCTGCAACTGGAAGCCAGTGATATTATACTATTATTTCTTTATTTCAGTAAGGCAGCTTCCAGAGTCCTTTGCTGGCTCTTTTGTTTTTTACTTAGCTAATTTTATATTTTTTGAGAAAAGAGAAAGCTGAGATGAGAGTTGGCCATCATTGTTACTTGGTTGCACTAATAAAGTGAAGTGCTGTACATCTGTGGTTGCATTGTTCTATAATTAATTTGCCATCATTTTTAAGCATGTAAGAGATGATTTCATGGATAGACTGCACGTCTTTCAATGTAGACTTCCACTGAGAGGAACATATTAGACTATTTAGGAGCTGAATTAGGAACTCAATTTAGACTGTCATACCAGCTTGGTCATCACTGAAAATGTCCTGGAAATGTCCTGGCAAATGATCTCTGGAAAAGAGTGGGAACCCTGAGTATGAAAGATATGTTGTTGTTTTTTCCCAGTAGATTGGGAATTGTAGGATGAATGATCTGTTTAAGTTAGAATGTGTTATATAATGCTGCATCGAGTGTGTGCCTACTGTACTGAACTCAGGAACAAAAATGTAATATAAAGAAAAAATGTAAGAGTCAGACATTCTCAGAATGACTTCAAAACTCCTCGCAGTGCCTTCACAGTAAACAGATCTGTTTGACATATGCAAAGTTTCTCAGGTTTTTAAAATAGTACTTTTTGCTGATGACAAACTTTTAAGTTTCTGGTGAAGATTTCCAGCAACTTTTTGATTTAATCACCTTGGAGATCTGCAAATTAAAAATTTGGTTTGACAAAAACAAATTATCGTTTAATTTAAATAAAACAAAAATCATGTTATTTGGAAACAATAAATCTAACAATAACATACAAGTACAGATTTGGGGGGGGGGGGGTCAACATAGAAAGAGTACATGAACATAAATTCCTTAATAGATGAAACAATTTGCTGGAAACCTCACATTGAACTCGTTCAATCCAAGCTGTCAAGAAGCATTTCAGTTCTCGCCAAAGCCAAGAACATTCTGGATCATACATCACTACTTATAATCTACTGTTCACTTATTTCACCATATCTCAGTTACTGTACTGAGGTTTCAGGAAACACTTATAAAAGCTCACTGCAACCACTGTCAGTACTACAGAAAAGAGCCATCTGAATAGTTCACAATGTTGATTTCTGTGAACGCACAAATTCAAAATACTGAAATTATTTGACCTTGTGGATTTTAAAACTGCACAACTTGTGTATAAGGCTAGGACAAATCACCTGCCAGGAAATATTCAAACATTGTTCTTTGAAAGAGAGGAGGGGTTATAACTTAAGAGGGAAGTTAAGATTAAATATGGTGAGTGTTCGGACCACAAGGAGAAGTTTTTGCATTTCAATCTGTGGATTAAAACTGTGGAACAGTCTCAACATGGAGCTACAGCAATGTCAGAACATAATCCAGTTCAGGAGGAGGTATAAAGAAGTAATTGTCATGAGGTACAAGGAGGAAGATGAGTGTTGAGAATTCTTCTGATTGTAGGTGCAAGTATGAAGATAGATTATGAAGATTTGTTTTGTGGGAATGCGCTCGTATAATGCCAGGAAATAGTGAATAAAGGGGTAGGATTAGATAAGTTTTAACTTCTTCCTACTCCTTTTCGCACACGTAAAGTAAAATGCTTCAGTGCTTGCTAATGGAACTGATTGATTTAGTTTTTTTGTATAACTATTTCTTCTTTTTACTTGGAAGGTTTTTTTTCTATTTTACTTTTACATGTTTGAAATAAAGAAATCAAATCAAAAATCAAATCAAAAAGATGCATAATGTTACATGATAAATGCCATTTAAAGTTCTTTCTTTCAACATTCTTTTTATTGAACATTTTCAAAATATTAACAGTCCAGCACAGTACATATACAGGTTGTTTGAAATATGCAGCAAATCCAAAATACATCCGCAGCAATGATCCAAAAATTCCCTATTAGGTCTAGCATTTCAGGCAATTGCCTCTTGAGTTCCCAGATACTCCAACACCTTAGCAAACTTTGCTGTAAAAACATCCATCTGACCTTTAATACAAAATCTTAATTTTTCCAGAGATATATTCTGATATTTCCACAGATGAATTGAAGGGGGTTCACATGGTTTACAGGTATAAGGTTTACATAGGAAATCAACAAGTTCTCATCAAGTTTGTAGCGTAAATTTCACATTCCCACAGTTGATCCCACATTAACAGGTGCAATGGGTTGTTTTCATTCAGATCCTTTCAAACCAAATGGAAAACATTTTTACATTTCCTGCTTTGTCTCTCTCTCTCTCTTTCAGCTTTCCCGTCCTCTCTGTGTGTTCTGCTGCCTCGATGACCCCGCAGCTGAACTCCTCTTCTGGCAGGTCTCAGATGTGCAAGTAAGGATACTCAGCGTTAACACCAGCATGCCCCAGATAAAAAGCCCTTCCTTCCTCCATCCTGGCAGCAGTTGCATTGAAAAGACACACACATGCCAAAAAAATGCCTCTTTGGTGCAAAAGAGCAGATTTGCGCTCAAACCAATAGGTCTGAAGCTTCCCTGGAAATGCCAAAGGGGTTGGCCAAAGTAACAGCAAAAATGCTAGAATAAGAGAAAATGCAGTGGACTTCCTGCTATTGTTTGAACACTACTCAGGAAGTCACAGTAATAGGTGTCAGCTTTTCTGACGTGATAGCCCAGTAATCTCATGACACTGTCAACACAACTGACTTTGCACTTAAATGGTTATTTAAGCAAGGTAATCCAAATAATAGTTCAAATTGTGCAAAGTAACTAATCACGAACACAAACAAGACAAAATCTGGACAGCTGTTTGCTCTAGTTTCAACCACGAAAGCTGATATTCTCTTAACACCTCTCATCTTAAATCCTATTTAATGCACAAACAAGTTTATCTAGTGTGTTTAACAATCTCATCGTACCGATCTCCTCATCATATTCTCTTCTTCCTCCACCTCCTGTTACAGGCCCACTCTGGCCAGTAAAAGAGAGTGTGCGCTGTGTGGGCCGGAGTTTCTGTCTTGTACAGCAAGCATTAGTCATCCAGGTTGGTGGATGGAGAGAACAAGTAACTCAGGTGGGTGGAAGTGCCCTCATATTGGATCACAGCAAGGCCTCAAAAACAGAGAACAATGCCTCTGAGATGAGAAGCCCAAAGACAGCAAGGTTTGGATAAACAAGCCTTCAAAATAAAAGTATTTCAGGAGCAGCTTAGACCTGACAAAGAGGTGTTATTCCATTCTTTGCACCAAATATAAGAGTTTGCTGTCATGCTGTGAGTCTATTTGTGAGTAAAATCATTGTATTGCTTTATTTTTGTAACCTTCTTAAATCTTCCTGGGACGTTTCTTGGAAGGTTTGAAGTCATCTCTTACATGGGGAAGAAAATATGATTTTTTTTTAAACAAAAGGGAGTTAAAGAGGGGGTATACATCAACTGATCACACAGTGTGTGTTTTGAGTCTGTTAGGAGCTCACTAAAGGGTTCATTTCTCTGAAATTGATGAATTTGAAGATCACTAGTACAAGTTTGTCTTTGTTTATCTTTTAAGTTATTTTTTCACCTTTATTGGATAGGACAGCTGAAGAGAGACAGGACAAATGGGGAGTAGAGAGTGGGGGAAGACATGCAGCAAATGGTCAAGGCTGGGAGTCGAACATGCAGCGGATGTGACGAGGACTATAGCCTCTGTATATGGGCCGCATGCTTAGACCCTTAGGCCAATGGCGCCCCTCTAGTTTAATCATAACTGTCTCATTAAGAAGAGCTTTTCAATAATCTGTGAAATATAACCATACATTACTCATTCCTTTATTAATATAAAGACAATGATGAACTAAAATAACTAGATTTACATTACTTTATATCAGGGGTTGCCAAACTTTTCAGCCCGCAACCCCCTCTGACCCTCGAAGTCCTGTCTCTCTTCAGCTGTCCGGTTATTGTAATTCCCTGTACTCATGTCTTAGTCAAAAATCAATCCTCCGTCTTCAAACAGTTCAAAATGCAGCAGCTCGTCTCTTAACAGGAACTATAAAATGTTCCCACATTACCCTAATTTTGGCTCATCTACACTGTCAATCAAACAATCAATCAATCAATCAATCTTTATTTGTATAGCGCCAAATCACAACAAACGTTATCTCAAGGCGCTTTTACAAACATAGGAGGTCTAGACCACTCTATGTCAAATTATGAACAGAGACACCAAGACAGGGTAAGACTCAGTCTGACCCCACCTTAATCCATCATGAGCATTGCACATCGCAGTATTTAGCTAGTTACAGTGGTAAGGAAAAACTTCCTTTAACAGGCAGAAACCTCAGGCAGAACCAGACTCATGTTAGACAGCCGTCATGCCCCGACCGAACACTGGCTGCCTGTTGATTTTAGGATTGATTTTAAGATTATTTTATTGACTTTTAAAGCACAACATGGACTTGCCCCTCTCTATATCTCTGAGCTTTTATCCCCCTACAAACCTAGTCGCAGTCTGAGATCCTCTGGCAGTGCTCTGCTAGCTGTTCCAAGGACCTGACTGAAAACCAAAGGGGACAGGGCGTTTTCAGTCAAGGCTCCTACACTCTGGAACAGCCTGCCAGAGGAGATCATACCTGCAGAGTCAGTCCCGTGTTTTATGTCATTACTCAAGACACATTTTTACAGGAAAGCTTTTATTGTGTGATTTTATTTGATTTTAGCTCTGATTTTAAGGGTCTGTTTTATAAGATTGTATGTTTATAAGCTTTATTTCATTTTATTTTTAATCGCTTCATTTTGCTTTGCACTTCTTCTTCTTTGTTACTTGTTTAATTATTATTGTTATTAATAAATGTTGCTTCATACTTCATTTAGCTGGTCTGCAGACAATCAGCCTACCTACATGCACATGTGGCTGAGTTTCATGTGATGTTATGACTTAAACTGCTGCTACTGATGCTTTTGTTAGTTACCTGTTAACTAACTCTAACCTTAGGAGTCATCTGGAAACAAAGTCAGAAAACTAATGAACATTTTTATTTACAGTGTTTTATTTCAAATGTAACTACCAATTTTGTCGATATTTTTAAAATAATGGGTAAAATATGCAATTTTAGATTACTTAAAAAGAAAAATAATCATTCTGGAAGACATCTCATGAACCCCTGTTAGTGTCTTGTGACCCCTCAGGGGGTCCCGACCCACACTTTGGGAACCCCTGCTTTAAATTATACTAGTGATAAAATAGGTACAATCTTAAATGATATGATTGTGGGAGGCGACAGTAATACTTCACATAATAAAAGATATACACAAATGAATATGATTCTGCAAAATATAATGTCATTGGACTTCTTGGCGTCAAGATGCAGGTGCCCATGTTACCTAACATACAAAAAATAATCAGAGTATAAAAAAAAAGGATTCATTCAGTTAACATACATTTATCACTCAGTGGGGAAACTACTTCATGAATACACTCTGTTCGGCCAGTAGTGATTTTCTCTTACACCCTGGAGGTATGCGCATCAAAATGTATGTGTTTAACAGGAAGTGGGAATTAACAGGTGAAAAAAAACAAAAGAAGAACATAGAAAACATGGATTTAACCCTGCATTAAGAAGCACATGATGTTCACTTCATTTCGAATTTGAGTTCATGTTCAAAAAGAGCCAGGAGCAGAAGGCACGTCCAACCCATCAGTAGGCCGAGGTTCTGCAGGAAAAACATGAGGAGCGGTCTGTCGGTCTTCACTCGACTCATCTCTGGAAGCTAAAATAAGACACAAGCAGAAAGAAATGGAATAATGAGAAGCTTTCATCGAAACATTTTAAAAATGTGTTTAAAAATAGTTTTCCTTATTGTCAATATATTCCATTAACATGGTTTACAAACTTTCAATACTTTCTTTGCTTTTCTCTATTGTCCATGGAAATGCTTATATTGTTATTGAATAACTTGTAAATCAGGTCTCAAATTTCTGCTTTTTCTAAAAGTGCTACATGATTTCATATCACTGATTAGCCCTCTGCAGAGTACACCCCCACAGCTCTATCAGATGCACAACATTTAAAAAACAAATGGCAGTAATTATTATAAGCTTTTGAAATAAAAGCAAGTATGTCTATGTGGAAAGGAGAGGTCCTACCAGCAACACGTTTGTATGTGTGAGAGACAGTGTGTGCTTCTCTGCAGAGCATGTGTTAAGACCTTTTTCGTAGCAGGTAGGCGCAGGGTAGAGAGAAAGGGCAGAGTTTGCACTATACATTGATTGAGGCTGGCGTTGATCTTTTAGACGGATAAGAATAAATAAAAAAGGAAAAAACGCTCGACTGTTTGGCCTTCGATACACATGGGGGGCAGTCCGAGTACACTCTGTGTGGGAAACACAGTTTGTCTTACTTTTACAACTGAGACTCTTTCACTAGATCTCAGGCAAGCTGAATTGCACGAACTAACTCGGCAGGAAACTAAGACATGTCAGGCTATTTGCCCTTTTCCACCGGCCCGTCTTAGCCCTACTCTACTCGACTTGACTTGACTCTACTCGGTTTGTGTTGCGTTTCCACGGGGGCGGTACTTTGTATCAGATAACAGTTCTTCCTACCTGAAAATCACTAGCTCAACTCTTCTCATCTGTTGTCCCTAAATGGTGGAATGAATTGGCCAACTCCATTCGATCTGCAGAGTCCCTCTCTACTTTCAAAAGACAGCTAAAGACCCAGCTCTTTTATGCACTTAGCTAGACTGTTCTCCACTGTTGTCCCCAGTGGCAGATCATGTCTTCCAGCTACAGTTCACTCGCACTGTCCTGCTCTACTCTGGGAATCTGTGTTCAGCTCTTGAGTGACCCAGCACTTCGTACTTTGGTCATTATTGTGGTGATGTTAATTGTTGATGATGATAATGGAAGGTCTTGAATGGTTTGGTTGCTTCATTGTAGATGTTCCTTATTTTATTAAAAAAAAAAAAAAAAAAAAAGATTCCTTACTTACTTTTGTGTATTGCCTTTACACTGCTTGGCAGTACCTGCACCCAAATGGACTTGAAGCCCTTTGTTACTCTTACTGATCTTGTTTCCTCTTGTCCAGATCTTTGCTTGTGTTGTTCTTGTTCTTGTATGTACGTCGCTTTGGATAAAAGCGTCTGCTAAATGACATTGTAAAATTGTACCTGCTCTGCTCTGGTTCCAAGTGAGCTGAGCCGATACTAAAAGGTGACGTCGACCGACTGCTGGCCACTGATTGGTCAGAGAATGTCGTCACCTAAGAGTCATGAGCGTGATGCCCAACACAGGAATCAAACCCGCCATTTTTAAAATACGACATCAGTACTGTACAATGTCTGCACGCAAAGTTTCTCCGTGGTCCGTTGATGAGGTCCAGACTTTTTTTGGGTCTAGTGGCTGACAAATGGATCCAACAGGAACATGTCCTCCATTGTTTGATTGTTGTGTTTATGTTGCGTTCAAAATTATGTGCGTGCAGCAGTTTCACGCACGCGCCCACCATGAGTCGGTACTCAGGCTGTTGGAAAAGTTACCCAAACCGAGTAGAGTTGAGTCGAGTAGAGCCGAGTCGAGTCAAGTAGGGCTGGAACTGTGTTGTGAAAAAGGGCCATAACATTGTTGAGGTGATCTCATGACTATTATTTACATATTTCAGCTGTACAGCAACTGCACATTTTGGACTTAATGGAAATTGTTGCGCAGGAAGGCAATCGAAAGCTTTTGGGGGTTTACCCCTGCATTATCATGGAATTTATGAACAATAAGAGAAATGAAGAATATTTCTAGTCTTGTCCCCTACCATTTCTACCAGTGACAAATACAGGAAAATCCCAGCAGTGACAGCGAAGATCCACTGCTGCACTTCCATTTCAGAAGACACAAACAGTCCGATGTACAGACCCATGAAGGCCGTCAGAGCGCTGAGAAAGTTCATCAGCACAGCAGTCTTCACCGAGAGTCCAGAGCTGAGCAACACTGCAAAGTCGCCTTTTGAGACAGAAAGCAGAAAAGATAAGTTGTCAGCAGAGTGTTTCCTGGCCTCAGCTGAAAAAACAACAAAAGCTTCTTCCCCCATAGTAAGCACTATGACCTCTCACCCATCTCATGAGGGATCTCATGGCACAAGATGGCCACAGTGGTCGCCATGCCAGTTTCAGCTGAAGAGGAGAAGGCCGCTCCGACAACAAGGCCGTCAGCAAAGTTATGAAGGCTGTCTCCCACGATTACCATCACAGCCAGCAGAGGAACCCCTTGTTCTGGGAAAAACAAAGGGCGCCTGTGTCATTACAGCCCATCCTCAGACCGTGACAAAAGCTCAATCATGCCAGGCGACTAATTATTACAAAGAAAATCACATTCAGCTGTACTGAGAAGCTCATTCTGACCACGCTTGTTCTGATGAGAAGGCCTCCTTGTGTCTCTGCGTTCAGGAGATCCTTCTGCACACTCCAAGTCTTCTACTGATCCCTGCAACACACAGAAAACTACTCTTTAAATCTAATTTGAGAAATGAAGAAAGTTAAATGACCGGGGAATGGTGGGGAGCTGTAGTTACTGAAACCTGTCTCTCCATTTATGTTTCTTTTGTTCAAAATGTTTGAGTTTGAAGTATGTATCCACTTGTTCGTGCATGATTCCACACAACATGAAGTGCTTTCTGAATGATTCAATACTTCTCATTCTCCAACATCCTACATGCCCTGTTCCTTTCCCTCCTACACCTCTCTTTATTCCCTGTTATATAAGAGCAAAACAGGACAAATTTGATTCAAGTGAATTTCAGTCAGTTTTTTTAAAACACAGATAAAGTGTATTCAGTCTTTTATCTATGCTCAGATTTCTTTTGATGGTGTAGTCATAGATGGTCGCATCATTTTAATGTGGTAAATAAATGCAAGAAATTACTTGCATTGATTGGTGGTTGTCCTGTCAACAGTGCCCTCTAGTAGAGCACTGGTGTTGTTTACAACAAGTGCATTAGTGTTGTCTTGCTGCTTGAGCAAATAGTTATATTGTTGTGAATCATCAATGCTGGGAATTAAACTACAGACTTGAATGACTCCAGTGGTACAGCACAAACAAAATCAAAGTATGGGTCGGGACCCCCAGGGGGTCGCGAGACACAAATGGGAGGTAGTGAGATGTCTTCAAGAATGTTTGGATTTTTTAAGTTATCTAAAAATAGTGGATTTTACCCAAATTAATTGTATTCATTTTACCAAAAGCAACAGTAGCAGTAGGTTAATTCATAATGGAACAGGAAACACAGCCACATGCTCATATATGGATAGACTAATTGTCTGCAGACCAGCTAAATGAAGCCACATTTAATCACTTTGAGGGACAGTGGGGGTCGCGAGTCTTTGGCGCCTATATTTTGGGGGTTGCGGGCTGAAAAGTTTGGGAACCCCTGTTTACAAAAAGTGCATTAGTGTTGTCTTGCTGCTTGAGCAAGTAGTTGTCGTGAATCATTGTTGCTGGGAATTAAAGTATAAACTTGAATGACTCCAGTGGTACAGCAAAAAAACAAATCTTCAACCTGTAGTTTGTTGTCTAAAAAATATTTTGCTTTACTTCCTGCCTTTGTTATGTTCCCTGGTTTCCTTGATAATTAACAGGGATTATGAAAGGAATTAGTTTTCCTGTCAAGATCACTATTAAATAAAACTTTAGTCTTGGTAGCGATGAGACTCACCAGCTGAATGGTGGAGATTGACTTGCCCCTCTGTGTTTGACCGTTGCATTTAAGCTGTAAGGGAACGTCACCAGAATGGCACTGCAGACAAAAGAGAGTCATGAGACCAACACTCAGTTCTGCAAAAGATCAGCACAAACTTGTTTGTTCATGGAATGCTCTAAAAGTTCAACTTGTGTCTAGACTTTAAAACATTCAACTTCTTCCCCTTGGCACATTGTAGTTGAATTATTTTATAACGGTATCTCCGTCAGTCATATGTCAATAAATAGATTAGTGGCAAAAAAATAAAACTCTTACATGGCCATGAGAGGGAACCAAAAAGGAAAATATCCTTTCAATAAGGAAAAAGACGTAGATCCCTGCAATGATGCCAAGAACCCTCCACAGATAGTCCTTTTCCTCTGTTAAGAGTTCATCACCATGACTGTGAGAGTCATGGTGGAGGCCAAGGATCTCCAAAGGAGACAAAGAGAAAACAATTAGACAACAGAGCATGTTGATACATATATGGCCCATGATTCACAGTTACAGCGGTAGGTAAAGTGGCTCTGTGTTCTATACCTGTGGTATAAGGTGAAGGAGTGCATCTCCTGACAGGGTACCCACAGCCAGGCCTACAAACAACTGCAGGATGAGGGTGTAGGTTTCCTGGCACGAATTGAAGAAGATAAGGCAAATACCAAGCATGGAGCCAACTGTGATGAGGAGGACGGCAGCTGTGCTGTAGCCATACTCTGCAGAGAGGATAGAGCTTTGAGGTGATAACACAGTAGACTGTATAAACGAGGGACACAGCTACAGTGAAGTCACCATAGGCTGTATAAAATATGGAGGACAGGGCAGCTCCCTAAAAGTGAAGAAAACATTTCCAGCAGCATAGGCCATAAAGCCCTCCTCCTTCATGTAGACAGAAGGGACACGGGTCAAACTATAAAATGTATTTGCATATCCTATAAATGTATTTGTACAGTTGTTACATTCCTTTTGACTTAAAAAAAAAACATGACAAAGTGGCATAAATCTTCTAAGCTTAATTCTTTAAGGACTTACAAAAGATGTTTTTTTCAAAGTCATATTTGAGGGCACTAATAAAGAAATCTACTGTCAGCCTTTTAACTCATCCCAAATCATAGATTGTAACAGAAACCCCACCTCTGACAAGGCAAACATAGTTTAGGATTTTGGGATGGCCCCTGGGGTGGCCAATTGGATTTCAAGGGGTGCCAGTGCCACCCTTGGCCACCCCTCTGGACACGCAACTGAGAGGGAACAAACCAACTCACAAATATGTTGGGCAGGAGACTGTACCGACCTGGGCGATCTTTGCAAAGTCAAATCGAGGATTTGGTAAACAGGAAGGGCGGGGCACTAATTTCGCCACTCCACAAAGCCAGATCCTGACAGCTTATGTCCTCAAATGAAGTCAACAGTGCACTGTCAGTGCGTCATGTTGGGTATTTTAGCTTCATTTTTGTACAATGGGAGGAGATGAAGACCATCCATAAGTCAGTTCTCGTTACCCATTAGTTTGTCAACTGATTTTTGAGCCTGAAAAATCAGCATTTTGGCTGTGAACATATTTGTTTTCAGTTAAAAGTGACCTTATTTGGACGAGATTGGTGCCAAGGTGGAGTTTTGCAAATGCAAAAATGTCAAAGCTTTACAGTCTAATCCATTAGCTGGTGAATGAGCTATTTTACCATTGTTCTATAGATAGAATGAGATCTTGTTTTTTATGTGTGTGTGATTGACCAAAAAAGCTAAGTCTTAAAGGGATTACATTGTCCACCTAGTTTTTAGTTAACAAGATAAGTTGCTGTTAATAAGTTGTAACCTTCCCTTTCAGTTTGGTTATTGTTTGCATTTATGTCCTTTGTAACACCTAAATTGAGCAAACAGTTAAACCTATTAAACAAAGAACATACTTTACACAGAATAAAGTCTATTGAGGCAATTAAACCATACAATAATTCATTTCTTGGATTATTTTTCCAGCACTGGTATTTTGCTGCGTTTCCCAGAATTATGGACAACCCAAATAATTTGTCCTCCATATTTTAAACAGTTGATGAAGATAATTAAAAAAACACAACCCAAACAGTTTTTCATAAATTAAAGTCCCACTCATTATATGCATGGTGTCTTGCAGTCTACTTCTATATAACTATTAGTATTTGAAGGCTGCGGGAAGAAACAAGGTGAAATAGCTTACTCTGAAAAGCAGTGGGCAAAGCTTCCCTTCTTTTTTGCTCTGCAGAGTCACAGGCATCGCCTAGCAACTGCTGAATGATGGCTGGACAAATTTGTCTGAAGTGCTCCTTGGATATTGACGAAGTAGGATTTAGATCAAAAATATCCACCAGCTGATTGGCTGAGAAACACACCTGATTCAAGATTCACAAGAGAGGACAAACTTTAATAGGACTGGGCCACTCTGGCGTACAACAATGTTGGAATGATATTTGAGCCAGAAGAGTAAATGTGAGTATTCTCTTTCAGGTCAGATTAAATCAAATATATACATTTACAGTACATCAATCTCACCTCTCCCCAGTCTTGGCTTATTTCCGGGTCTTCGCAACCATCAGTTATATGCTCATCCCCGTTCGGTGAACTCTCTGTGATGCTCCGCCTCTTCCAGTAATGAGAGTGTGTCTTTTTACTTTGTCCTACTCCAAGCAGATGAAGCAACTCCTCTAAGTCTTAGAAAAGAAAGCACGTATTATGTTACCATGCATCAGGTTAGATTCAACTATTTGAGTCAATGTCTGCTTGGGACAAAATACAGGATAACGCAGGTGAGAACACACTTGAGATAAAGAAAAGAAGAAACTGAAGAGCTATAGCTTATTTATTTTTTTGCGTGTTTGGGTTTCCACATTTCCACATTTTACTGTTTTGTTTCACTGTACACATTCTTGCGGCTTTGGGAGGATAGAAGGGAGCTATTTGTGGTGAGAAAGCTCTGTTTAACTGAGGGTTCACTATTTGCTTATCACTAAATCCTAGACAAGCACAGTCAGCAAAGATCTGGTCAAGCTAGAGGAGCAACTGCATTGAAAATAGCTAACACTGAACATAACATGGTGGCTAGAAAAATGCCAGAACATTGACAAATTGTTATTTTGTTTTATATCTTTTGGAAGAATCAACTGCTATCTTACTTTTCACTGGTGTTTTGTATTTTTATCATTTTTTTTTTCCCCCCATGTGAGAACCCCCCATGTTTAAGTATAGCATCTTATTTTCCTTTTATTGTTTAATATTTTAGTGTTTTATTATCTTAGTAATTTATTTTATTTTATTTATTTATTAATTTAAAGTATAGCATCTTATATTATTTTAATGGTTTAGTATTTTAGTGTTTTATTATCTTAGAAATGTATTTTATTTTGGTGATTTTAATTTCTTGTGTTGAGTTTTAACATCTTATTTTACCTCCAGTGTTTCCTCATTAAGAAATCATGAGAGCCTTTCTTCAGTTCGTTCAGCAACTTATTTTTTATTTGTATTTATTTATTTTATTTTCTGTTATTTTTATTATTATTGTTGCATATATTGTGTTCTTCACTTTAGGATTGTGGGTGGGTTTTGGGTCGGGGCTGGGTTAGGATTAGGATGGGGGGGGTCTCTTTTTTTTTTTTTTTTTGTACAGCACTTTGTGTTACAATATCATTGTATGAAAAGCGCTTTATGAATAAAGTCTGATTGATTGATTATTTTTAGTGTAAATAGCAAACAGATAATTAAATCAAATTGGATCTTTCAGTAGGTCTGGTACAAGATGAGCCCACCTCCTAGTATATCAGCAGCAGCCAACATGGTCAATGAATGAAAGATGCAAAAGAAGCACACCATGCTCCTGAACTTACCTATTATCTGCAGGTTACTTGTGCGATTTAGGGACTGAAAGATATAGTCTGTAAAGAAAGCAGGAGATGGGAGGTTCTTCGGCTTGAAACAGTGGCCCTGCAGCATATGGCTGATGATCGCTGCTGCCATTTTTGGAACCGAAGACACACCAGCACCTTGAATTTCTTTGACATCAAGGTCTTTAAAGAGGCGAACTGCATCAACACACTGTGGGATCAAAAGACAAATAATCACACCTGGTGTGCAGGGTTCAAGGCAAAAAAGATCTCTCACATTAAGATTCCTTACTTGCAAATCAGAAGGAGTATCTTGTTCGCTGGGGTCATAGTGCTGGTTGATAATCTGCAAGATACTTTCTGTTTCACTGGATGATAAGAAGCTGTTGTCCTCAGCAGGGTGTAGATCGGTGAGAGCCAAAAGATAATGCTGATAGTTCCCAAACGAGGAGGGGGCGGAAAGTAAGGAAGGAGATGCTGCATTTGACACACACAGATCTTGCAAGTTTATTATATAGTACAGCAGCACAATGGAGATCTGCTGGTAGTCCTCTAAAGTGAGGTAAGCCTTCTGATCATCATCCAGCACAGATAGAGCAACATCCGGTGTCAGGCACTGTGAAAAGAAAAGGAAGATGCAAGAGGCAGAGGACCGTTTTAGGCAGATTTAAATATGAAACACTAGATCATTTGAGAAGTGACTTCAGATTTTTCGAGTCAAATTGTGGTGGAAAAGAGTTGTCTCGACTATTGCCAGTTTTTCCCTGCATGCACTGCGCTCTGCTCTTGAGTGAAGTGTTAGCTTTGTGTTGCTGCTTGGGGCGAGGGCAATTTAAGCCCAACCAGACCCCCACTCAAAACATACAAGGGTAATAGATTGTTTGAAGCATCATTCCTCTTTTGGAAAAAGCAGACATTTGACAAAGGATAGCAAAAAGTATGAAATTGCTCTATATATTTCACACTTTCAAGCCTTGAGACTCACATAATTCTCCTCTCAATCCACCTGCACAAACATGTGAAGTGCCTCTAACACTGCTTTATGCAGTTTATTAGGTCAAACTGAGGTATGTCTGAGGCCACTCAGCATGAATACCCAATACAGGTCAAGGACTTAAGCCTCCACATCCACTCACATTCCAGTCATAACACGCTTGAAATAAGCAGGCAGGAATGAAATTAATACATTAAAAGTACTGAGTTATTTGATGCAATAGTTCTTGTTAAATTTATCACAATACTAGTATGACCAGAGTTGCAGGCCTTACTTTTTCACAAACGTCCTGAGAGGTACCAGTCTGCTCTGCACAGTGCACTGCCTGGAGGAGCTTGGTGATCAGGATACTGGTGTGGTTCTTCAGTAGCTGTGGCTCATCATCGGCACCCAGGGGTAGATTCAAAGCCCTGAAAGCCTCCTGCATGTATCCCTGCTCCTGCCCTACCACCTCCAGCACGTTCCCCAGTAGCCAAAGAGGTAGCAGCAACAGTAAGGTGGGACCGCTGCCCCTGAAGTGCATTGTCACCGAGGCAGTCCGACTCCCTCAAAACTCCCAGCTCTGGCTTTGAGGTTGAGACGACAAGAATATGATGAACAATAATATACTTACAAGAAAAGAAATAAAAAAGAAGTTTGAATCAAGGAGAAGAGGAGAGGACAGAGAGCGTCTATAAAAGAAAAGCAGTGGGAGGCATCAGTAATAGGTATTCCTGGTATGGTGGAGTACAGGAGGGTTCGGTAGGCACCCTTCAGCTGAACCAGCCCTTACAGTGCCCGAACAGTTAGCCAAAGCCTGGGCCCCTCAGTCCACAACAAAAGGATTAGTGAGAGAGCACAGGGGAAGGGAGAAGGGGGCATGGAGGGGGAGACTGTAGAAAAAATAATTAGTATTGAGGAAAACCAGGGACTAGTGAAAAGGCTATTACCCACAAATCAGAGGCTGATGCTGCCAGAGAAGAATCTAGATATTTTTCAACTGTATTTATTATGATCTCTGTGTAATGCACCAGTTTCTTTATTTAACAGCATCAATTGTTTAAGAATCCAAGAGCTGAGGCCATGTATTGTGTTGACTACATGTTGACTCAATGTAAAAAGCACTGGGGAGGTTCACATTAAAGGTTTCATATGCCGTATGATCTCTGAGTCATCAAAGATCAAAATACAGTGCAAAACATGCCAAAGCTATCTGGCAACACTTTCCAGCATACTCCCACACTGTGCGCCCTGCAGGTCAAACAGACCGATCAGTGAGAGGAGAAGAGCTGCAGCAATGCCTGAGACAGAACTGATTTTTAAAAAACGCTTACCGTTCTCCCCTCTCTGCTTCTCTCAGCTTCTGCACCTTGATTTGTTTTCCTCCTCCAGTTGGATAAACAGAGGATCCAGAGTCGTTTGGGGAGAATTATTGGGCATTGGTGCTGCTTGTAAAACCTTCTTACAAGGAGTAAGAGTTGAGTAAGCTCCAGAGGATTAGTTGCAACAGCCTTTAGAGGGCTGTGGTTGCCATGGAGAATGCTGCCTCAATTTTCAACATTAGGTGATGGGGGTGGCCAGATGCTGGCAGGGGTTATTTAATTAGCAGTGGCTGGGAAAAGTAATATTTTAAAATTTAGAATGAATCATTCATGAAGTCAAATAATCACAAGTAATTCACTTTAGGAGATGAGATAAGGCACGCAGAGTCAGTGACGTCTTTTAAATCTCTTCTTAACCCTCCTGTTATGTTTGTTTCTCTGGGACAGCAATAATGTTCCTGGGTCAATTTGACCTTGGGCATATTCAATTATCCAAAAGTGTCAGAACCCCAAAAAATTCTAATTTTTAACTCAATTTCTAACCATTTAAATCAAGATTTAGTCCATTGGTGTTATTTAATTCTCACAGATCATGGTTAAATGAGGACAATGCACTCTTTTTACATTAAATTTCATGTTAAAACATTGTACATTGTAAAGCCCTAAATATAATTACAATAGTTTAACATGACATAGATTTTTGTATATTTTATTTTACATTTGGAATTTTTTATGAAGTGATGTTGATAAATTAAACACAACTCTTCTTCTGTCACATGCTGCCCAGATTTTTATGCTGCATTTAGCTGGTTTGAAAGGCATATATTACCTAAAATAGACATTAAAAAGGGTCAATTTGACCTGCAACGTAACAGGAGGGTTAAAAACCCATTTTTACAGACTTGCTTTTATGTGACTTTATCTTTCTGATTGCTTTTACTTCTATTTTACGATTAATTTAAGTTTTTATCCAACTAATTAATTGTCTTTAATTTTATTTGATTATATTATTTGATAATTTATTGTTTAAATTTTTATTTTATTTTTTGTTCTGAATTCATCCTTGGCACTTTTTCTAATTTTCCTGACGTGATGTCGCCCTTTTACTCTGAAAAACTCTTTTATTGTCCTTTTAATGCTTTTATTTACTTTATTTTTTTAATTTTTTAATTTTGATCTATTAACCCTGAAAAACCTCTCAACAATGATTTATTAGTCTATTGTCACACAACTCCATACTGTTTAATTGAAGTGTATTCCTTTTAACCTCTTGCGTTGCATTTTGTTTTGCATTGTTAAAATTTTCTCCTTCCTGTCTGTCAAATTGTTTGCTCTGCTATTTGAACTACGCTTTGTTCATCAAAGCACTTTGTAAACATTTGTTTTTAAAGGTGCTATATAAATAAAGTTATTATTATTATTACTTGATAGTTTGCTGTTATGTAAGTTGGGTATGAGATCTAATTAGCTTTCTATTATTTACTAAAAACACAATTAATACAATAAAATGTTTCACAGTTTGAATTGAATTATGTTATTTCAGCCAAAGCTGGTATGCATCTGCTATATATATCTGCATGCATGCAGAATAATTGAAAGAGACATAAAATAACAGCCAAAAACAAACAGTGAAAAATGTCACGTTTCTACAGAAGAGTAATAATAATAATAATAATAATAATAATACATTTTATTTATAAAATCGCTTTAAAAGTTTCTCTAAGACACTTCACAAGAAAATAAATTATACAATAGAAAAGCAAAGGAAAACAAAGCAAGAAAGCAATGGAAAGCAAAGCAACAAAACAAAACAAAACAAACAAAACAAAACAAAACAAACAAAAATCAATCAATTATAGGTTAAAAGCCTCTGTAAATAGGTGGGTTTTGAGTCCGGATTTGAGTTTGGTGAGTGAGGGAGAGACTCTGAGGGGTTTGGGGAAAGAGTTCCAGAGGGCGGTGGCAGCGACAGAGAAGGCCCTGTCCCCCCAGGTTCGGTGCTTGGGTTCGGTGAGAGGGGTAAGGAGGAAACAATCAAATGGTTCTGTCTGTAACACTCCAATAAAGGTGAAACTGGTATGACAGCATCATATTTTTATGAAATCAATGAAGATTAGGGCTGACAAAGTATCTCTGGTGTCAAACTGCTGAAGGAGTTTTTGAAATACAGCTATAGTAGCAGCATTGTGGTGTTTATTGTTAGCTAGTTGGTCATCCTCTTTGTTCATCACTCTTGTCTCAACTAAAAGGTCTTGACAGATTTAACTAGTGATGAAGTTATTGCACAGAGATTAATGACCCCAGAAGATGAGCCAGAAAAAAAATCTTAATTGAACAAATTGTGGCAGTATTTGATGCAGAAATGTATCGTGCCCAAAAATGACCCCTTAGTACTTTGTTGCTCCCTCAGTCTTGGAACATATTAGCTATTGTCTGACATCAGCATAACCTTCAGGAGAAACTGTCAATTTCTGTAGACTCCCAGCGCAGCCAGTGATTGCAGATAAGGGATAAAGGATCATGTATTTGGCTAAGACTTCAATTGCTGTGCACTGTTCATTGTTTACAGTCTGACTACTTACATGGGCCTTGGCACAAACTCTAGTTGAGAATGCTACTCAGACTAGGAATGGAAACCAGAGCACTCCTGACACCTGAACCCTTGTCCCTCGCCTACAGATTCTGCACTTTTATGCAGAATCTGTTCATGGAGAATGAAAATCTCAAGACAAAACAGCAGGTCAAAGTATTTATTTATTTAGTGAAATACACCAGTATCTTAGAGTTGGATTAGTGCCACATTTCACACAGGTATTCTTGGCCCCCAACGATTTACCAAAAAGAAGTGATCCTCAGCTTATCCTTGCTCTTCCACAAGTCTCACATCTGATTCAGAGTGAAACCTGATGGTTGGGTTGTAAACTGTTGTTTGTGAAGAGTTTTGGAACAGATCAATCAGCAACCTCCCATATTAGAATGAGTTTTGGTTTGAATAGCTCTTTTCTCTATCGGCACACAGTGTACGGGGGGGATAAACATCAGTTCTGAGAGAGATTTTGAATGTCTACACTACCCCTCCCCTCTCTGCTGTCTTACCCCACCCACAAAAGATTGTTTTGTGCGTTCTATGGGGCAGTAGTGGCTTCCCTCTTGAAACCCGAGGAATTATTAGGGCCCCAGCACCGATAAGGTTGGCGAAGGCCCTCTTGTAACCCTAAGGATTATTAGGGCTCAAGCACTGACACGCAGTGGCGTCAGGGCCCTATTGTATTCCTAAGCTATGAATCATTGGCTATGATTTTTCAGCCCCTTAAAAGACCAATTTGCACGCCTCAATGTGGCCCAAAACTCACCAAACTTTGTCCAGAATTCAGTCATGGCGTAAAATTTATGAATTCATAGCTTTTCGTGCCAATACCTGTTCCATAGCGCCCCCTAATGACTTAAAAGGCCAGCCTCTCATGCTACTTTCAGCTACATGCTTGACATTTTTTTTCGTATCTACCATCCCAAGACCTACATAAAAGTCCACGGGCGTTGTGTTATACTTCCCACGGCCACAACATTTTGCAAATTTTTTTGACGTTGTGGTTAAAAGCCCTACAGGAAGTCGGCCATCTTTTTTCTTTCAGTTTTTGATGCCAATTTTTAAGGGTACAAAGAAGAGATCTTGCCCTAGGCCTTTTATCTGATCAAGTCCAAACCAGCACATTCTGTAGTCAACCCATTGACCATTCAAAGTTATCAGACAGAATTTCCCTAAGTCAATGGGTGTGGGCGTGTTACTCTCAAAACATGCTTGTGTTCACAACTCTTTCTATAATTATCTATGATAAACAATCCTTCAGAACATAATTAAAGTCACAGCACCACCTACTGGTGACAGGCAGTACTGCAATGTACACTATGCTGATAATTGCACGAATATGCTCACAGTTTCAGCCTAGGCAGCACAGCAACACCTGCAGCACATCAGGCTGTGGCGCACATCAGGCGGTGCTTGTACCAGGGTTACTTCACTTGCAGATGAGTACTGATTGGTATTGACCTTTTCTCCAGCAGAAAAAAAGTGCAGTTTTTTGCACCATTCCTACCAACAGGAGCTTTAAAGCTACAAGTTTTGCCTGAAGTGCATGGCTGACACTGCGGCTGTCATCAAAGAGGCTGAAGGCCCGCCTTAACTCCACCTCTGTGCCTCATTCTAGGTCGACTGAAAGTTAGATTGAGTCAGCATATCCAATATTGCAACTGCTGATTACAGGCTTTAAAACTCTTTAAAAAATCCATCACAGAGACCCTGTCACGTCCATGTATTGCACAATCTATGACACGTATATAGTAATGATGATGGTATCTTTCTGACTTTTGGCATAATGGCATTACCATTAGGTCGAAATGTTAATTTGTGGATTTATGGTTTCTAACCTGATAGCAAACCAGCATGATAGCAAACATCAACACTTCAGCTTTGTCATGATAAACATGTAGGCATTTTAATGTAAGCATAATCCACCTTAGTTGATAATATCAGAGCTTTTGCGCATTGAAAACATTGTGTTGCTCATTACGGCCTATCTCTCTTCCTCTACAACAGTTCAATGCATCTCATCACAGCTCTCCACTAATCTCGGCTAGACAGTCTCGGTCCATTTTGGGTCATGGAGAAGAAATGAAAATAAAAACAAGAAAGAGCCAAGTAAGTTTATTTATTTTTTTATTATTATTTATTTTAATGGAACATCTATTTACAATTTTGTAAGCTGAAAAGGTTAATTAACAACCCTTGGAGAATGCTAAAAGAACCAATCCCATTAGGAAATCTTGTTATTAGCATTGATTCAACATTTCAACCTTCCTTGATTTTATCAATGGTTTCAAATAAGAATATGATTGGTAGTATTAAAATAGTTTGTACACATTTCTGAAATTAAATGATCATACTGAAGCTGTCAATGATTTTTCACAGAGATTTTCGGTTCGCTATTTCACTTTATTCAATGCCAGGGCTTGAGTGAATTATAATCTGAATGGAAAACCACTGTCAGTTTTTGTTAAGGTTTAGTTCCCAGTAAGGTTAGCCAAAAATAAAGCAGGAAACCAAGATAAAAGTCTCTAATCATGTGATTTCCACTGTTTCCATGTCTTCTATGCTTGTTCATTTTGCTCTATGTTGACCACCAGACCCTTGGTGTCTACAGGTGCTCGGATTGGATTGGCGAAGTATAATTTATTATCAAATGTGCCTTCTCCCAAGACAGGGGCGGGTATCCGTTTGCGGAAAAGTAGGAAGGCACCGAGTCCAACTATGGCTATTACAACTAGTACAACAGCCACGGTGATGCCTGCAGAGCCGTGTGAAGCTTCTTTAACGACATGAGCTTTGGAGGAAAAACAGAGAAAAACATTAACAGTGACATAACTCAATGTTTTAGAATTATACTGGTATATAAAGCTTACTTATATAAAACAACTTACCAACAGCTGGTGGCTTTTCTGTTGGGAGAATATCTGAAAAAAGAACAAATACTCCATGTAAGAAGCTAATAGATCACCCAAAGCTACATCACAGCTTAAAGATAACATACCTTTAGCCCTTTTGCAGATGTAACATCCACTTCTATAGCATCTTTTTGTATTCCACTGTCCACTTTCAGAGTTGATTTCCACACATAGATCAGACTGTGGCATCCCCTTTTTCCAGTTGGTGTAGTCCACAACACTGTTATCTATCCACTTCCACTCACCTTTATCAAATAACAAGAAGTAAAAGGCACAGATCAGTCTTTCAATTTTGGACAATATTGGGAATACAAAAGTATTTCATAAGTTTTCCGATCTTGTTTAAGCCTGAGACTGTTTGGATGCAAAGATTTTAAACAAAATGTTCTTAAGAATTCAATCACCTTCGTGAGTTTTGTAGAGGCCGATCCAGAAGGACTTGGCACTATCCTGTAGAAGGTGGACGTTTTGCTGTATGAACGTAGCCTCCTGACGGTCTTCAATACTGACCAGGGAAGAGTCTGATAAACACAGCCACATAAGAAAAACTCTCCAGATTGTATACACATATAGTTCATTATTTCATGGTGAACATCATCTTCATATTTACCCCTCTTCAGACATTCAACTGAGGCAGAGGCCCAACTTCCATCGTAATAGCTCAAGAAGGAGTAACAATGGCCTCTGAAAGGTATCCATTCTGTTTGCCGTTTTGATTCTGGACACTTGCCAGGTAGTTGTGGGGGCTCAGTTGGTGCTATGTCTACAAAGGAGACAGAACATGGCATTTATTAACATGCTTAGTGTTCATGTACTCTAAACAATATATTGCAGTAGAGCAAAAAAAAACAACAATTTACTGACCTGGTGACATCTTACAGATTGAATAGTAGGTACCGGTGCATGACCCAGTCTTCCATCTTCCATCCACATCAATATAAACACAAGCATAGTTGTTTTTAGGCTCGTCTATGCCCCATCTGGTGTACGACAGGAGCCAGTTATCGACCCACTTGTACCGCCCATTTGTCTGTGGAAATAATGAGTTGTTACATGAGTGGAAGTTTATTCAGACCTCAAAGTTCCCGGTAAAACTTTTGAAATCCTGTTTAAAATGTTGCCATACAGTAACAGGTAAGCCCTTTACCACGTTGCTGTTGAGGCCGATCCACACTGGCTCATTGTGCTTGGAAATCTGCAAGGTGATGTAAGCCTGGCTTATGGGGGTCAGGATACTGGCAAGATCGGCATCGTCTGCTTGGCACTGCCTCCGCGCCTCATCCCATTTCATCTTCTGGGCCACCAGTTTATACGAGTCGTTGCCAAGTTTGAAGAAAGCCTTTGGTTGCACAGTCGTGGGTGGTACTACAATCTGAGAATCTTAGTTGACAAGAAATATCAGTTGTCATTGACTGTGTCTCTGGTTGGCATTCACACCAGGCTTGATGAATAATCCAATCAGTGTAACTCATGTGATTGTAGCCTTGCTGAAATATTACTCACCAACATTTCTTTTGCAGATGAAGCCAAGTTTTGAGTAACACTCCTCAACTTTCCAGGATCCAATTATTTTTGGAGTGCTGCCCACCATTACCACACAGTCGAACACCTTACAGCCAGAGAAGGGGAGGCTTGTGTCAGTTCCTCTTTGTAGTACACATTTGAAATGACTCTACGATGATCTATGTAGACTTATTAGAGGATTTATTATTGTTTAACCACAAATAAATAGCTGATGACTGCTTGTTTTAAAAGTGAGAATTAAAAGGCCCAGGTAACAAATATAAGCTGTGCTGCAACAATTTGTATCTAACTTTTTAACTTTATCTATTATTTCAGTTTATTTACTTTTGATATTGTGCAGTTAAATCACTCTTTGAACACAAATATAAAAACCAGAAACTTCTAAAAGGCAGAAATAGAAAACCAGTGGTTTAATCTTGACAATACATTGTTTTTTCTTTGCCTTTAAATGGATCAAAGACGCTTTGAATATAGAATTTAAGTTCAAATAACCTCATCCATTGAATCATATCGTCCATCAGGTACTCTTGTAGGATGCCCTTTGGCCCAGTTTGTGTAAGATATGCCTTTCCCATCCGTCCACACAAAGTGCATCTCCCAGTTTACATCATTCATGCCGATCCATATATCTTCATTGTTTTTCAGCATCAGTGTAGTAAGGAATGCTAGAGAAGAAGAAACAAAAGCATTTTAATTAAAGGTGACATATTATGCTCTTTTCATCAAAATGTATTGGTCTAAGAGGTCCCCTAAACATGTCTTTAAAGTTTATTGCTCAAAAAAACACTTATAAATCAGATTTTGGCATGCCTGTAAACCCCTCTTTTTCAGCCCTGCTCAGAACAGGCTGTTTTCTGTCTGTGCTTTTAAATGAGAATGAGCTCTCTGACCACGCCCCCTCAGGAAGTGGATGTGCCCTCGGCTCTCCAGCACGTTGATCTAATGTTTACATGTTGGCTGAATATACACGGCTGCTCACAGACCCACGTTACTTCAACCCTCTGAATTTGATCCAGAATCTGATCCTGATGGAGAGGCGTCTATGGGCTGAACAAGCTCCAAGCTCTGACTTCCGTTACAGACCGGATGTCGTTGTGACGTATGAAAAACACTGAAAACTGAAACGGCTCGTTTCAGCACACATTTACAGAAAGGTGGATAAATCAGAACAGGGGCGGAATGGATTTTTTTTTCATTTTCAGGGTTTTTTTAGACATGCCAGGGAAACATATTTCAGGTAGAGAACCATTAAAAAGTCGATTTTACATGACATGTCGCCTTTAACTTTTTCTGTTGACATTTCAATTCATCAATTCACATTGCACACTTAACAGATAAACACAATGAAACAGGCTTACAAATATAAGCCACACATTGCTCTGATAGCTCACCTTGTTCTCCCTCATTTAAGATAGAAACCAGATTTCCCCCCTGGTTAAGGCAGTGCGCCCTCGCATCCTGCCAATTCTTCTTGTCATTCCCCGAAACTACTTTGTAGCACTACGTGAAACAAGATACATTTTTAGAACATCAAGTGGAGAGACTTTAGGCCATCTTAAGAGTACATTTAAAATGGGATCCTTAAACCTTTGTAGTGATGAAAGACATCTGCATAATGCACATTTTCGGCATGTATTTCAGTTAGGGGTGTGCCAAAATATCGATACTACAATATATTGCAAGATTTCGTCTTGCCATACGTTATCGATACACTGGCACCAAATATCGATATTTAAACAATTGACATACAGCCCTTCCACATGATGCCGCTTAGCATGAATAAGAGTGGGTGCTGCAGTAGAATACTCTTTGAAAGGAAATAAAAAGAAGAAGAAAAAGAAAATGGTGCAAACAGCAGAGAAAAACACGTGAAAGATGCACCGTCAAATCCTTTCAGCATCAAACTTAAAACACGCCATTTTCTTGCATTCTAGGGTCCTACAGCTGGCAAAGTGCCAATTTGCAAACTGCTCCAAAAACGAAGCAGTGAACTCTAAGTGACCCAGTAACATGCTGTCTGCGTATCGTTAGCATGGAGACAAGTCGTGGTATACACGTGCTGACCCGACCACGTGAAGGAATAACTGTTCAGGGGGCCACAAATAGGCCGGGGCGCCTATTGAGGGCCTTTGTCTTACACCATATGTGCAACAGACACTTTGTTTTACTTGGCTGTCGTTCATGTGAAATCGATTGACAATGTTTTGTAATTCATATGAAATGGATTCAGTGCAGTCAATACATTCTGAATTTCTTCAGTGACACAGATACCCTGATGTATCGTGGATAATATTTCTTGCAATATATCGATTATCGCAGAATCGCTGTATTGTGATAGTATCGTTATCATGGGCAAAATATCATGATAGTATCCTATCGCGAGGGACCTGGTGATACCCAGCCCTAATTTCAGTATTCTTCATTGTACACAGTTGAATATCATTACCTTCCCTCGGAAAGAGAGCCACTCTGGGGCGCATCCTCCCTTTGGAGGAGTTGTTGGGACCACTGTTGCATTAATAAAAGTACTGCTTCTTTGGCAAATAGAGGGCAGCTCCAAACCACAGTTAATATCATTCCAGTGTCCTGCGTGTGCAAAAATAAAAAGTTGTACTTTTTTTTTGTTCCTTGATATTATTGAAAGCGACATTGTACAGAGTGTGTTTGACTTACCCATGCTTTTGTAAATGGTCACGCAGTTTTCATCATTATTAGCAAAGTTGGGCTCATTCTTTTCCCATGCAGTGTATGTTACAGGTGTGTCGTCTACCCAGCTGGAAATGAAACAAAAGAACATAAAGAGCAAGAATCTAAGAAAATAAACACTTTATGACATCAGCATTATTTTTTCTTTCTTTATAAAATGGAGTAGATTATGATGGTGGCTAATGAAAAGAATGTAGTTTAGCTAATTAGCCCCTAAACATTATAGTTTGATTTACCTAAATGACTTATCCAAATTCACTGTCATGCCAATATAGTACTGATTGTAAGAGCCTTTGATTATCTGTGGGAACAGAGAGAGAAATTTGGTTTATATTTAAGAAAAAGTGTTTTAGTCTATTTGCCAACACAGTTGCTCAAAACATACATGTCATTTTAAACTTAAATGTGAAAGGTTTGGTTAGAAAATGCTCAGGACTTCTTGCCTTTTTCCAAAGGAACTTCCTCTCACTCTCTCCTGTGATGACCGCAAGATCGGCGAAGTTCTTTTTGCAGAAGGCTCTAGAATTTTCCATATCTTGTTCCTCTTCATTGATGAAATATTGTGTGTCATTGTATATAAGCCAGCCATCTGCTGTAGTGTTCCATACTGCAAAGAGAACATGTATGTTATCTCGGTATCAAGAGTCCACTATAATGTTCTGGTAGCTCTCCAAAGCAGATCTGACAACAACAAAATCAGCTTGTTAAAATGCACACAGCAGCAATGCCAATAATCTTGATATAAGATTATATCATATAAACACTATATGCCTCATTTTTACTTAGAAGCCAATAGGGCTGTATCACTGACTGTATCATTGACCGGGCAAAAAGCCTCTATCTCTTCCCACTGCAACATAGTGAAGCATTTGGTTCATGAAGCCATGCCCCCCCACTTCCGACATGTGTATACATTAACTAATACCTACACAATTATTTTGTAACAGATTACCCAGTAAAACTAAACTTTTCTGAAAGATGAACACCTGCACATATACAGAGTGACAAAAACTTGATGTGTACTTTAGTTTTCTTAGTTCGATGCATGTTGAATCTGTTAAGGAGGAGGCGGGCTTTATGACAGCCAGTCACCAGGGGAAACTCTACCATTTTGGCTCCACTTAAGGCAGTGTTGCCAACTTAGCGACTTTGTTGCTATATTTAGCGACTTTTCCGACCCCTCTAGCGACTCTTTTTCAAAAAAGCAACTAGCAACAAATCTAGTGTCTTTTTCTGGTGTTAATAGAAACTTTTTGAGACTGACGTGAAATAATGTATCGTTCTTACTCTCCTCAACGAGCAGTGGATGCTGCTGTGAGTTCCTCCGAGCTGCATTCAGAACAGGAGGCGTTCATCTGTATCCAGACGTAATCACGCATGTACAAAGACACTGCTGGCTGATCCCCCCGACTGTCTCTTTTTGGTCCATTTATATAGTTAATGTAGATTATATACAATAGACATCTTGAAAATGTTATGGTTGATTTTTTTTTTTAAATTATTTGGAATTTTTGTAGGCTCCCAAGTTTGGTTATAAACATATTTAGGGTGTTTTTGTAACCTCTTTTTGTGTCTCACTCAACGTTACACGTCTCTCTGACAGCGTCTATTACAATTCAGATTATGCAAATTAAGTGATGACGTCATTTAGCGACTTCTAGCTACTTTTAGGACAGCCAATAGCTACTTTCCTCACAGAGGAGTTGGCAGCCCTGACTTAAGGATAGCTGTTGTGTCTTCCTTGTTTCTGAATAGTCTATGGGCTGTGTAGGAGAAAGAATCTTGTGAAACGATTTTGTAAAAGAGGTGATTCAATTCACTATACTTAGATATACCTGTAAATATATTTAATTTGTATGCAGTAACAGTGGGATCAGGACTAACATTAGACCACTGCTTTTGTGTTTGCTTGGTCTGGGTGAAGGAATTAACATTAAAATATCAGCTGAAAGAAAAACTATCTGCAATAGCAAAGTGTGTCTGTTTTTTACACCCCTAGATGCCAATATCTGTTAAGAAGCACTAAAATACATCTGGGACAGGTGGACATACCATGTCATGCTTCCTACAAGAATACCAAAGAATGATTGAAATAGAAGTTTTGAGGTACGGGGGCGCTGGTGGCCTAGCGGTTTAAGTGGTCTACAGTCCCTGTCGCAGGGGTCACCGGTTCGATTCCCGGCCGGTCAACCATTGCCTGCATGTCTTCCCTCCACTCTCTACTCCCCACTGTCTCTCTTCAGCTGTCCTATCTAATAAAGGCAAAAAGGCCCAAAATATAACTTTAAAAAAAAAAGTTTTGAGGTAAACAAATGAGGGTCAGTGCTTACCTGTTTCTATTACAGCAGGCTCAGGTTTAGGAATCACACCTGGAAGTTCAAGAGTCACAGAGAAAATGTGTCTTATGCAGGGCAAAGCTTTGATTCACATCACATAGCTACTTTGGGCACATATGTAGCTCTTTATGAACTTCAGCCCAATTCTAAGGCAGGTGAGTGTTACCTTTTTTGATCTGGCATATCCAGTTATTGTAGCCCTCACAGTGTCGATCATTCCAGTACCGTCCATAGTAAGTGTAGACCTCTGCACAGTGTTCCATGTCATTGTGGTTGTTTGGTTCACCATAGCCCCAGTTCTCATGGCTGGACTAGCTCAAAAGATTTGGAAATAAAATGCAATTAGGTCAGGGTTGAAAGTTACTGTGAGAATAGCTTTTATGACAACTAAATACTACATACAGCTGAGCCATCACTCCAGACAAAACCTTGATTGGTACCCAGGCGAAAGCCTATCCAGGATGGGTCTGAAAAACGAATCCTTTATGACAATGGAAAATAAGAGTACCGATTACTGTTCAAATTATTGAGTAAAATAATGTCAATTCTGTGGTTAAGAAAAAAATAATTCATGCTAACATACGCAGTGCTACCCAGGTCCCTCTCACTGTGTATGCTCATCAGATGCCCTCCAATGGCCACGCAGAAGTCCTCCGCCTCTTGCCAAGTTTTCTTTAGGCTGTTTACCTTTTTGTAATGCTTTTTAAACAAACCAGAAAATGGTGTGAGTATCTTTTTCATGTTCTTAACAACACAAAACAATGATTTTGTGGATTAGTTTAGTTTATCTCCTTACTTTGATGCATACGTTCCTGTCGGGAACAGGGTTCCACCCGCTCTCACAGCTCAGGGCTGGGGTGGTAGGTGGAACTGTTGTCACCTGGACACCTTCTGCTGGTTTCTTACAGATATACTTCTCCTTGCTGCTGCAGCTGACAACATCCCATAATCCACCAAAAGATCCGGTTAACATGGCGACACATCCTTGATGTCTGCCTACAAGCAAGTAGACCAAAGAACATAGGTTATCACAGATTTTCTACTCACTTCAGCTTGATTCTCCTGTCACCCCCTACTGCAAGAATCTTGGCATCTCTTTTGAAAAAGACCTTAACTTCAACCAACATGTCAAAACCACAGTTCAGTCTTGTTTTTACCAGCTACGCAAAATCTCTCGGATCAGGCCCTTCCTTTCACATCATAACCTAGAAATTGTCCATGCATTCATCACTTCCCCATTAGATTATTCTAACTCACTCTACACCTGCTTAAGCAAACATAACCTTTCAAAACTCCAGTTAGTCCAAAATGCTGCTGCCAGACTCCTCACACACCAATAAAAGGGAGCACATCACACCAATTTTAGCCTCCCTGTGGGTTTCAGAATTGATTTTAAGATTTTAACACTCACTTTTAAAGCCATAAAAGGACTGGCCCCTGAGTACCTAAGAGAGTGTCTAAGGATGTATGTCCCCAACTGCTGCCTGAGATCCTCCGGCAGGTCCCTCTTGGAACTTCCTAGAGTGAAGTTAAAAACCAGAGGTGACCGGGTCTTTGCAGTCAGGGCCCTGTAACTCTGTAATGACCTGCCGGAGGAGATCATGCAAGCCACATCCTTGTCCTCTTTTAAATCTCTTTTAAAAACACACTTTTTTAAATGTGCTTTTACTCTCAACTCATCACTGACTTTTTAATTTCTGCATGTTTTTTATTATTGTATTTTACTTAAAGCTGCTGTGAGGAACTTTTGTTTTGTATCGGTTCTGGCGCACCCTTGTGGACAAAGTGATACCTCTTATCTCTTGTCCTTCATATGCAAAAGTAGTGTTTTCAACAAAAACCTCATCCTGTTGTCTTTTAACAGTCAACTTTATCAAGCAATGTGATTATTTTCCATGAAAACAGTTGGATAAAGGCTGTTTCTGAAGCGAGATGTCCATCATCTGGTCTGACACCTACCCCCTCAGGACGGTTTCAGGCATTAAAAATGACAACAGAGAAGGTGTCAGTGTTGCTGCTGATGGTCTTGGTTGCTATTGAAGGTCATGAAGAGGAATCCGTATCATCTTCAGTCTGTTTCTCAGCCAGTTCAAAACTCCTCACAGGGCCTTTAACTAATTTTAGCTCTCCTTACCTCTGTCATGTGCTTTTGTGTTTTCACTCGCTATGTCTTGCAGTCTGTAAAGCACTTTGTAAAAATGTTTTTAAAAGGTGCTATATAAATAAAATTTATTATCATTATTATTATTATTATTATTATTATTATTATTATTATTATTATTATTATCTGAATTCTAAGATGCAACACAAACTCAATTACTCTCTTTAATGAATACATAATGTGTTAAGACATTAATGATTAATTAGGTGATAGAATATTATGTACAACAATAATTGACACACACCCCACAGCGAATGTTATTCCATGCTGCATAATGGCACAGTGGTACCTAAAACTTAATGCTAACATCAGCCTGCTCAATTGCTTATACCTACAGTTTAGTTTCTTAGCTTGTTAGCATTTGCTTAGTGCTTCTGAACATAGACTGTGTTAAACTCACTTTGTCTGACACCTACCAGCGTGGGTTGTTACAAGCATTAAAATGTACTAAGTAGAAATGAGTAGTGTTGTTGCTGGTAGTCTCATTTGTTTTTGCAGCTCATATTGAGGCATTAGTTTTAATTTCAGCCTGTTTTGTTACCATCTAAAAATTCCTCACAGGAGCTTTAAGGGGGATATGAAAACAAATACTGAAATCAATTTTTCAATTCAGACACATAGATTGGACTGACTGACTATTCCTGCTTTAAGCAGAGATGTGCCGTTTACAGAAACATAAACAAACTAGAATATATATTTTATATATACACAAAGTTCAAACAACCTGCAATATCTGATGGTGTAAAAATGGTTTGGAGGCAATAATATACATCTAAAAAGGTGTTCTGTACCTGGCATGTCAATATTAAAATGAGTGAAAAGGACTTTTCTTCTGGTGGTCCACTTGAAAGTGTGTATGTCGTCCATGTTAGAGAGACCTGTCCAAAAATACTTCTCTGGTCTCATACCCACCAAACTGACCAAGACAGCGTTCTCATATCTGTGTTGAAATATAGAAGAACAAAGTGAGCAGTTGAAATGAAATGCTTTGACAAAATTGTTGCTGCTTTCTTTCCAATAAAGCTTTTGATTTGAATTAAATTGAATATTAACCCTCCTGTTATGTTGCAGGTCAAATTTACCCTTTGTAAAGTCTATTTTAGGCAATATATGCCTTCCAAACCAGCTAAATGCAGCATAAAAATCTGGGCAGCATGTGACAGAAGAGGTGTCCTGTTAATTTATCAACAACACTTCATAAAAACAAAAAATCAAGTTGTACAATAAAATAAACAAAAGTATGTAATGTAAAACTATTGTATTTATATTTAGGTCTTTCCAATGTACATTAAAACATTTTTTTTACATTCATTTTAATGAAAAACGAGTGAGTTATCCTCATTGAACCATGATCTGTGAGAAATAAAGAACACCAATGGACTAAATCTTGAATTAAATGGTTAGTAATGGAGATAAACTTTAGATTTTAAAAAACTGTTTATTGGGATTTTTTGGGGGTCTGACAATTTTTGATAATTGATTTTGCCCCGGGTCAAATTGACCCAGGAACATTATTGCTATTCCAGAGAAACAAACATAACTGGAGGGTTAAGAAAATAATTTTCAACCTTTTGGTCTTTAAATTTCCAGAACTGCTGCTGAGCAAGGGCCTTGACAGATTATAGTATTTATATGAATTAGACTATGAAGAAAAAGACTGGTGTAAGCTGACGAATGGATTGGTTTTAATTGGATTCAATAGAACGTCGTAGTGTTACCTGAGAAATAACTTAAGTTGAATTAAGCTTGTTGGGAAACTGAAAATGTAAGCTGTGATTTCTGAGAAGCTCATTCTGCGTAGGTAACACTGTATGAGGTGTTTTTGATGGCTATCATTGCATCAGTTTAGGTAGCTAAGAATTTGACATGAACCAATGAAAGACACAATTATTGTGTCACACTGGTCATGAAAATGACGTAAGCTGTTTTCAGGAGTATTGGGGCAAGATTTAAGGTTTTACAGGTTTGGGTTTATGTCATTGCTGGATATGGAGATGGTTGAGAAGCTACAACCATCTTCTTCAAAATTAAATCTTTTGCAGTTGCCATGAAGGTTCAGACAAGGTGGTTTGAACCGTCTCAAAAGACAGAAGTTAATCGTAACTCAACTCAACTTTTGCTTCAGTTCTTAAATAATTGAAATACAGATTTGTTGATCTTTATGTTTACTGCATGATAAATAAAAAAAGACTTCAAAATTAAAAACATACCTGTCAGCTATATCCACCAGAAAAGAGCCAGTCTCTGAGCATGCCCGCTTTGCCTCCTCAAAAGTTTTTGTCTCAGATCCTGCTTTGTAGCAATAAGAGCCATACCGTATAGAGCCCTTAAGATGAAAAACAAGTGTGCTGTAAATCTGGATATGGTCTGCTTTGTTGTATAAATGCACTCGTCATTTGAAGTCAATTACATCACTCACAAGTTTGCATCCCGGGTGAGCTAACTCGTGGAGACCCCCGCCTGGTGTTATTGAGGCCTTCATCTTACAGATGTAACCATGTGCCTTATCACACGTGTGGTCAGCCCACCTCCCGTCCTTCACAGGGCACATAATATAGCAGATGAGAACAGCACTTTTCTTTCATTCAACAAAAACATTTTACACACTAGGTTTGTACTTGGACAGCTATGGGTGTTACCTTTCCTCTAATAAGGACACAGTCTTCATGGTGATTGGTGGCATGAGATGGCTCACCGGTCTGCCACTGGGCGAAGGTAACATGGGAGCGATCTGACCATTCAAACAGCATCTGGTTCCTCTGGTCGTTGAGGCCAATCCAAAGCTCGTCTGTCGGCACTGGGGGTTTTAAAAACATGCAAAAGGTGTTATCAGGGAGTTTTGCTTCTCCGGCGTTTTGTGAAAATGACTTATTTTGTAGAAATCGATAAATGCATGACCTTCATTTATGGACATAAGTATAAAAGTATGTCAGGCAGGCCTTTAGCTTACTTTAGCACATTGACTGGAAACAGTGGGACGTACTTCACCTGGCCCTTTCAAAAGGCAATAAAATATACAAACTAGTGCTTGTAAAGCTCACAGATAAACACAGTATGTCTTATTAGTTTAAACTGCACATGAAGGTGAAAAAACAAGCCTTGGTTTGTTGTGTTTGGGATGTCTTTGCTGCAAACAGCAACTTCTTGGACTCAGTGGTGGAGCCAGACAGTTTTCACTTGGGTGGCCAAACTGGGGTACTGACTGTTGAAGGGATGGCCAGGCTTGGAAAACATTAGGGGCTTACCCCAAACCTAGGAGGGTTACCTCCAATAATCACTTCTACTTTAACTTCTTTTTATAAAATAATTTTAAAAATGTTACATTTTTGTAGATTTCTAACGTTGACATTAAAAATGTAACTCAACAGAGTGTCAACATTTAAATCTGCTGAACTCTTAATGGACTCAAAATGAAGATGACTATCCAAAGTAAAAAAATCAACAAAAATAATATTCAAATGCAAAGAAACTACTGTCTCTGCAGCTTGTTGAAACACAACAACACAATAGCTGATTTCATTATAAGTAATGCCTCTGACATGGCAAATAGCCAATCATGTTTTAGAATTTCAGGGTGGCCACAGGGGTGGTTTCAGTTTTCAGAAATGGCCACCCCTGGCCACCCCCTGGCTCCGCCACTGCTTGGACTCCCCAACCAGCAAAACCAAACAGTATTATATATCAAAGGAGTGAGCTTCAGAGCTTCGGAGGAACTCACAATATCCAGACTGAGATATCATGAAGCTCTGCTCTTCTATGTTGTGTACGCTGGCCAGGTCTCCTCCCATTTTGTGACATGCAGCCAACGCGTCCTTCCACATCAGTTTACTCCTCCTCTCCAGGTAGTAACAGTTACTCGAATATGGAACCCAGTTATTGGGGCAGAAGCTAGGCTGGTTCTTGTCTGTAAGTTAAACCAAAAACAGTAGAATAAATACTTGGTGGTATGTCTTTTTGCAGGGGAAGAATTACTCTAATACTAGATAATTTGGAAGTGTGTTGTCATTTTACTCGGGGGTGGAGGCAGACTTGTAGAGTTTCCTTTTCGACAAATGTAACCAAGTTTCTTGGAGCAGGCCAAGCTTTCCCATTTTGAGTCTCTCCCAGCGTTTAGGGTGGCACAGGAAAGCCCGGGCTCAGATGAGGGATGACCTATTTAAAACATCATAAGTTACAAGTTACATTTGTGATATCAGCTCTAACTGTTGTCACATGTTGAAGTCACAGCATTAAAGAAGCCTAATGTTCCTATCATGCAGCCACTCCTCTTAAGTGAAACCAAAGTATACAATAATATTCTGCTACTGTCACAGTATATAACTTGTCTTTACAAACCTGGAGCCCAGTTTAAATATCTAAATGGGTTTCCATTGCTCCACTGCCATCCACTCTCAAAATCCAAGCTGTTGAGTCCAATCCACAGAGTCGCTCCCAAATTACTCATCAGCCCTGTTTAAACCAACACAGTATACCTCAATGAAAGCTGAACACAGTTATATTGTGGAGAAGTGAAACAAAGCTGACACCATACCTGAAATGTATGACTGTTCGTGTAGTTCTACAATGCTGAGGAGGTCGGCTCCCTGCTGCTGGCAGCTCTTCCTGGCCTGATGCCAGGTCAACACTGATTGAGGGTTCCTCTGATACTGAACGCCTGTGACCGGGTCAGTGTCCCAGCCTAAGGATGCTGAATCGTTGGAGAGATACAACAAAAGATTCAAACAAAACTAGAGTAATCTCGGGTCATCTTGTTCTCTGTTTCCGTCTTTTCCTGCTCCAGTTTTAGAGCAGGGTCAAAGGAAAGGCATACTTTAATAAGAAGAGTAAAACCAGAACAGTGCTGTGTTGACAACTCATACGGGGAAGGGGTGGCGTTGATCTGCTGTTGAAGACATACCTCTGCACGGTTCATTAATGAAATGGTTCATCTTTTCCTGCGCTTACCTCGAGTGGGACAAAAGCCCCATTTCTTGTCTTTATTATAATCTCTCTCTGTTGCACACCACAGCCCCCCGTCTGCACGGCCGTCCTTTGTGCATTCGGCATACCAGTTCTCCAAGAACTTAAATGGAAACTGACAAGCTCCTCCAAAGGCATTGCCCCCTATTGTGAAAATCTCTGAGGAGACACAGTTCACAAAATTAGAAAGCACATTATTGTCTACCTTTTTAATACTTTCATCATGTCTTATACACTACTGTACACCATTAGAAATTGGCCTTGTTCAGAGATACCCAACCATCCAGATACTTTTGACTACACACCATTATACTGGTGGATGTTATACTCAATCAGTGGCAGGGTTTCCCATAGTGCATATTTCCCTGAAGCATGGTGAAGCTAGATTAGTTTGATTGCCCTCTACAGACACTCCTACTTTTAAATCGCATCATTTATGCTCTGGTCCAAACAGTCAGACTACAGTCTTGGGATTCAGTACAAAAAAAAAAATTGGGAGTCCAAAAGTTTTACAATGACCCCCAACTCTTAACCCTCATGTTATGTTAATGTCTCAGGGACAGCAATAATGTTCCTGGGTCAACTTGACCCAGGGCATTTTTAATGATCCAAAAATGTCAGAACCTCAAAATATCCCAATAAACATTTTTTAAATCTCATTATTGACTCCATTGAAATCAATATTTAGTGCATTGGTGTTCTTTAATTCTCACAGATCATGGTTCAATGAGGATAATTCACTAATTTTCATTAAAATTCATGCTACTTTTTTTTAATGTACATTGAAAAGCCCTAAATATAAATACAATAGTTTTACATGACATAGATTTTTGTTTATTTTATTTTACATATTGATGTACTTTTTTCATATTTTTTTTTAATGTAGTGATGTTGATAAATTAACCAGAGACACCTCTTCTGTCACATGCTGCCCAGATTTAGATGCTGTATTTTGCTGGTTTGGAAGATATATATTGCCTAAGATGGAAGGAACCTCTGACTACCACTAGCCTTTCATCCATTGTGACAATTAAAAATGCGAAATAACACTTTTAACAATTTGTTTTAGATTTTTGAACATTAAAATGGGTCGATTTGACCCGCAACATAACAGGAGGGTTAATCCTTTTGCGTGAGTGCTTGGCTTGAGGCACTCAGTCCTACGTATATAGCCTACCTAAGCCTACTTAAGAAATACATTTTAAAATAATTTTATTCCTTTAGAGTTCTTTCAGGGGAATTTTATGTCTTTTAAAAAAAAATTTGACTTCTTTATCTTGACTTGTGTGTTTTTAGGATCTACCTGTTTTATTTTGCTGCCCATGTAAAGCACTTTGTAACCTGGTTTTGAAAGGTGCTCTACAAATAAAATTATTATTATTATTACCTCATTTTGCTGTTTAAGGTAACTTTTTTGACTGCTGTATTACCCATAGTGACTGTAGCTGTGGAACATCATCAATTTAGGGGAACCAAATAGGTAACTAATATTTTACTACCCTAAAATCCAGATTGAAGCTATAAGACGCAAAAACTGACTACTTATCATTATAATTTGCTGTAATGATTTTTTCAGAAACCTATTTTTAACTCAAAAAGTACATCTTCAGTCCAACAATATGTTGCACAGAAAACTCTAAAGGAAGACTTTCTGAGAAAACCTTGCAACCTTTCTGGCTCAGTCAGTAAAAGTGGTTGCGTCCCCACAGCTCTTACCTTGAAACCCCTTCGAACAAAGGTCACCCCGTGTGCCAAATATCCTCCAGCGGCTCCAGAGCCCTGAACCCTTGTAGATCATTATGCTCCTCTCGTTTCGATTACCCCAGTTTAGGTGTAGGTCCTGGCCTTTGAGGCCAAAGAGGGTCTCATTCTTGCACTGCCAATGCTGAAGGTCATTATTCTCATCGCATTCAAAGAGAACCACCTTCACCCAGTCTTTAATCTCTGTAGCCCCAAGACAGAGCTTGAGGGACAAACTGAGGATCCGTGATTCAGAGGCCCAACGGAACTGCTGCTCTTTGGCATGAGGATTGCACTGGGCCACCGTTAATGAGGTGGCACTCTCCACTTTTATGCACTTGTTGTGGTTTTCATTGTAGATCAGGAAGGAGCCACTGTCTGGAGCAGAACAGAAGAGCTTCAAAAGCAATTCAAGGGTTACAAGTTCAAAATCATTTTTCATTCAGAAGCTTTTGCAGGTTGAGCAGAGAAATAATTTGACAGGGTTACGTACCTATGTCAGCAGTGATGCTGAAGATTTGCAGAAGACAGAGGACAACAGTAAGGTTTGAACAGGGTAACATTATCCTCAATGTGAAGTTAGCGCTCAGTAGTGGATGAGAGTTTTCCAGTCATGAGGGTCTGCTGTGTGTTAAGGTGTGTGACATAGAACAACGGTAACACAGAGACTTGGTGCTCTCCCCCCAAAGTCCCACTGATGGACATCCTGTCACATGGGTAACTAAGGTTGGTCCAGTGACAGCAATTTCTGTGAGCTTCTGTAGCATTTTTGGCTGGGGAATGCAGGAAATGGAAAAGCAAGCAATTTAATATCACTATTACACAACACCCTGAAAATCATCAATGAAAGCATCTCTGCCCCAACCTGACACTTTATTTCGGAGCTATTTTTACGAAATCAAAAGCACAGGCAGGACTGTGTGATGCATTTTAAGGAATAAGTTTATCCAAGTGGAGATTAATTGATGAGTATAAATAGGATTTTAGTTAGAGCTATTTCTGTATTTGGACAGTGAACCCAGAAAGCAGATGTCAGATTCAGCAAGACTGGCTCAGGTGTTGAAAGATTCAGGAGCCTCACGTCTCACGTCTGATCAGGAATGTGCCAGTTTTATATTTACTGCGCCAGAATAAATAAAGATTACATGAGGTTTGCAGCACTTTGCTGATGTGAAGTGTTTTCGTGGGATAGAAGCCCCCAGGAGGTCTGTGAGGCTGTGGGTTACGAGTGCAGAGATGATACAAGTCAGTAGAAAGAGAGGACAGGAGGAAATCCTGTTTCCTATTGGAGGAAGTGACTGGAGATCTGTCCAGTTTGGCTTTTTACTGCAAGGATCCCCAGTGCATAGATAAATGGGGCACAGGCAAGTTTGCCACTTACCTGTAGAAAGCCTTTATTTACACAATGCAGAGTAGTAGCTTCAAATTATAAATGAAATATGTTCTCTGCTGACTGATTTGTCTAGTCTCTGAGAATGAGTGCCATGAAGCTGCAGTTCTGCTTCTTTTTTGGGGTGCGTGGCCTGGACCAACATTGTTCTAGACTCAAATGGCGACCTTGCACTAAGTCCAAAGCCTGGTTCAAGAGTCTGCTTGAAAACTTTTGCTACATGGTCTTCACCATACAGAACTCTGCATTTTTTTGTATCCTCTTAACTGACTGTGAAAGTGCTTGGGTTTTATTTGTTTCCAGTTCCATCCTGCAGCTTCCTCGTCTTTCGTGTATTCCCTGATAGGTGCAGGAAGACGTCTGGGTTCCTGACCTCGACCTTTATTATGGGGCCCTGATAATGACTTCCATTCCATTTTTCAGCTTTTCCTAGTTTATATAATTTGATTCATCATTTTCATAGAAATTACAGATCAGTTCAGCATAAAAATAGTAAAACAAAACTTCTGAAAAACACACACCACTACCAGGAGAGTAGGCCAGGTGTTGCAAACTGCTTTGCTGAGAGGATTGAATCTTGAGGCATGAGACCACAAAGTTTACAGCCTAAATGTTAATCTCTAAAGATTAAGTAAAGGTAAATTCTGATTTGGCGATCCACATATTTTTGATAGTGGATACTCAATCATAACTAGGTTTAGTTTATTTAATAAGCTAATTGATCCTCTTACATTAGCTACATACTTCAAGCTGAGCTTTTGATGATGAATATAATGACAAATGTCAATTCAAGAGAATGTTGCATTATAGTACATGCGCACTTTAAAATAAACAGAGTTGCAGTAAGATAAAAACATTGTTTCCTCTTTATGATTTTTATCATGTGATTTTCTCCTGTGAAAAACATCTTAGCAAAAAAGTGTTGCCTAAGATTTTTGCAGGTCTCTCTCTGTCTCTCTCTCTGTCATTGTCATTGTTCCAGACCATGTATGATTGCGGGAAGGGATGTGCTGAGAATGTTTTGCCGAACATAGTCAGGAAAAGTTTTCCCCTGGGGGTAATTTGAAAGAAATGGGATGAATCTCTGAGAAAAGGAGTTTGAATAGAGGTCAAAAATATAGTCTGCATGCACTTTCAGCTCTCCTTACAAGATGAATTTGTGAAACTTAAGAACATATAACTGAATGGTTTCCTTTATTAATGTTACCAAAATATATGTTTCAGTAAACATACTCACACTTTTTTTTTCCTTCGGAGAATAAAACTTAGCAAAGAAAAAGCAAATGTAAACAACATGAAATTATGCTTTTTACACATTCACTGCACTTTTTGATAATAGAAAATAATCTGCCGTGAAATATCAAGTGACAGTAAAGGTACAATCTCAATGTGCCATACTTGGTGAGGATAAGGGGGAAAAGATGACATAAAGGTAAATAAAACATGAAACAACAATTGGACACATAATGTCATTCATGGGTAAAACATTGCTTTAAAGCTCCCTTTGGCCTGTGAAAAGTACCATCATGCATTTGTAAAAAATATCCCTTCAGTATGGCATTGACAAAGTCATAGTTTAGTTTGGTTGCACAAGCTGGTCATGATACAAATAAATAAAACAATGTGTAAAGTTTTTCCTCAGCTCTTTGCTAGATAGTCACTACTTGGTGTAACTAGAACCTAAAAATGTCTGAGTAAGTAATGTGCAAAACATTTGCTGAGAAACTTTGTCATACAAAAAATGATTGACTTAGTAAAAAAAGGTACTCACTGTGGCACCTGTAGAATAAAAAGTGTTGGGGCTACAAATGATTCAAAAAAACCATTGATTTATTATTAACGTCTAGTTTATTAAAAGAAAGTGGAAATGTGTTTTTAAAGGTAAAGTGTGTAGCTATTAGCTGCATTTAGCAGAACAGGTGGTAGGAATGAAATATGATATTCATAAATATGTTTAAATTAATGTTTTATCACCTGAATATAAAAATCTGCTTGTTTTGTTCGCTTAGAATAGGGTTGCAAAATTCCAGGAATTTTCGACATTAGAAACTTTCCATGGGAATAAACCAGGAATTTACTAAATTGAAGGTTGGCTCTAAATAGGGAACTTAAATATAGATGGGAAAATACATTTTAGCATAATCCTGACTAAAACAACCAAGTACAGTTGCAGATGTTTTTTTTATTTGCATGTTGAATGGGACTTTTTTTGGAGGGAGAGGGGCTCTTTTCATTTAACATTTATAATGGGACTTTGTTGGGATTTCATTTTTGTTAATTTTTGAATGGGTTGGGTCGGGGGGATGAGTAATATTTAACTCAACATTCATGTTTTTGTTCTTCAATGAAGTAATTGGTTGTTCAATAAAATATTTAACACTTGATAAAGTTCTTCTTACAAATAAATCTGTTTTAATTGTATTATTTCGGATGGATGTCTGCTTATAACAAAACATATTTATGCTTGGATATGATACCTTCCCATTAAATTACCCTCAATTCCCAGTTAAGTCCCAGTTCATTTCCATAAATTCCCATGGAAAGTTTCCAATTTAGAATATTTCCAAAATTCCCCAGCTTAACTTCCCATGGAAATTTACAGGAAATTTTCCACCCCTTTGCAACCCTAGCTTGGAATGAGCCGTCATATCTGCATAAGAAGCAGGTCTCCTGGTGAGGCCACCAACTTGCACCACCAAGTTTCTACAGAACGGACAAACTAGTAATGGCTATATATGTTTTTGTATTTATTGAGTGGCTGTCGGGGAAGCACTGGTTGGAAGATGAATAAGAAAGTGGTTGTTGTTACGCGCAAGAGAATTTGTACTGGTATACGTTCTTAAATAGGAAAAAACCCAACAAATGGAGGATCATGCATCACAGCAGCTTCTTGTCCTTGAAGGATACCGTCGCTTGTGGAGCTTCCCAAAGCAATCAAGGGAGCATTTCAATCTTCCCATTTCTACACACTGTACCTTTAACTTAAACAATTAGTACTTATAGGTAAGAATAGGCAGGAAAGATCTGGATAAAAGCCAAGCTGCCATCATTTGATCCAAGGTATTCAGCTTAACCTTTTGTTATTTGTTATTTTGCATTACTCTTTCAAAGTTTAAATGTAGCTTGGTAGTGTTAGTTTTTTGTAGTATTGTTTGTTTCACGTGGCTCTTTGGTTAAATTAAAAACATACACGAGTTAGCTTCACATGACAGATTCAAAACTTGGGTCCCACTATTACAACTTCATGAGTAACTAAGCTGAGTTCAAGCTAGTGCAACCACCTCCCAAATCTGAGTGTACTAGAGTTCCTAGCAGCGCCAACAAATTGTATCTAATACATATTTTATTGTCTTTACTGAAAGCATTTGTCTCAGAGGATCATCCTCTCTGTGTTGAAGACCCTCAGCTTCGTCATGAAGTTGAAATAAATAAAAGCGAGGAAGACCAATAGGTTCTTCATCATGTAGAGTATGGGTGTGACAAAGCCAAAGAAGGCAATGAGGCCAGCGCGTACAAAGAAGAAGGGTAAGTCCTGTACGGCTACTCCTAGTGAGGAAAGCAGGGGGCTGTGAGGCATGACCACCACACGCAGGCAGGACAGGTAGCTGAAGATGTAGATGGGGAACACCCAGCCTGAGTAGTAGACCAGGGGATCACCTGCCACCCTCACCATCTCCACTGTGTCCATCCAGAACATGAAGCTGTCCACAAAAACATCCGCTCGAGCATCACTGGCACACAGGAACCTCAATGGACCTGTGTAGGCGTATGGAGGTAAACGGTATGCAGTGGTGCTTGCTGACCGTGCGCTCAACCCAGCAATACTAAACGGTCTACCAGGATCAGCAGGTATCCCTGGGACTGCCCCGTTGGGTTCTGGTCGTGCATTTGCTCCGTTTTGGTTCCTGTCGTTGTGTGGTCCTGCTGCAGGTGGGATAGGAGTTGGCACAACTTGCCCGGGCACAGCTGGTCCTGGCACAACTGGAGTGATGGGTGTTACTGGTGTTACCTGCTCCACATGGGTGAGGACAGTGGAAGGGATTTCAGCATCTCTTTCCATGCCATTAGCTGAGAAGAGAAAGAGAGACTTTTTAAAACAGGAGCCAATCACGTTTGCTTGAGAAAGCAGATGGGTAGAGATGAAACTTGCCACCACAAGACTTTGTGATTTTAAAAATGCAACAATGAATCTGCTGTGGAGTGGCAGCAAAACTTCTGGCATCAGAAAGTATCCAAACACACTTTTTTCCAAGGAATATAACAGAAACACAGATACAGCAAAACCACGTCAATACCTCCCTTCTAGAGAAAAAAGCAGCTGAAATTTTGTCCATTCAGCAGTGTGTTACAAGAAGTGTTTAAGACATTTCCTGCTCATTTCCTCAGTTACACAATGTTTTTCAAGTGTTAACACAATGCAAAAGACTATGAAGCTGAATGTACGTCTTTGCTCTGTGTTGCCTCTTAGCTTCTAAAATGTAAGATCAGGATTGTGATCACTGTTAAAGTTAGAAGGAAATAATCTGCTCACCTCGGCCAGTCAGTCTGCAGTGACGTATCCTCTCCACAACGTCAATACAGATGAGAGAGAAGAGAACCAGTGATACAGGTAGCTCCGTGAATGTATCAATTTTTATGTTGTTATTTATCTGAACCTGGAAAAACAGACAAATAAACATAGTTCAAAATCAATGCAAGGTGCCCAACTCAAATCAATAAAGAACATATCTTTGGACCTCCACAATAATGGACGTTTCCTCCAGACACTTACATCTCAAATTCTGACCTTCTCAAGTACTGAGTCTGTGGGCCAGAACCCCTGCAGCTATGATATTTTCCTGAGTAAGGACTTCAAACCAACAGGACACAGAACAAAGACGACAAGCTGGTCATCTAAGCAGAATTTATGGCCCTTATGTAAAAGACACCAGATAAGCAAGGGCCAAAAGGTCAAAGACTTGGGCTCTTGAAAGGGCCTCATAAAACAGCAAATAAGACCTGGGCTGCAGCCAGTGAGGAAGTGGAAATGCGCCCCATGAACAGATGATTCGACAAGGGCAGCTTGGACAGGAAGAGGTTTCAAGCTGCTTATCAGTAGCTCCTTATCCAAAAGGTTCCCCTGAGAACCGAAAGGTTCCTCACAAATCATCACTTCTATTCATCTCACACATTTCACACTTATGTAATTTTATTCAACTGATGATAAATACAATCATCCAAACAAAAACAATCCTGGTACCATATCAGTAGGACACTTATGTGGCAATGTAACAGTTAATATTATAAACATGAATCAGTGGGATTAAACTAATTAAACAGAAAGCAAAAAAATCCACAACATGTACCTCAGAGCTGGCGATGAGAAAGGCAAAGCTGGGTAATGTGGACAGGATCACATATACGAGGGCTACAGGCCTCCTGATACAAAGACAAAGGACGGGAGAGACAAAAAAGTAAGGAAGGAAGACAAAAGCAGTTGCAGGACTTGCTAACTCAGGATATTCACCAGCCAAGTGCAGTTCAAACCAGATAAAGGTCTGCTCAGTCTCAAACTAACTGGTCAGGTGTCAGGTCAGTGCAGCAATGAGATCCCAAATGCTGACCACACAGAGGAAGACTTTCATTTCTGGCTCCTGATGCCTCTGATGTCAGGACAAACGAAGGAGAAACTCACCACTTCTTCCTCCCAATGAGAAACTTCTTCTTCATGAAGACCATGTACTTCAGGGGCACCCAGACCAGAAGGGCTGTGGAGGTGACATAGGCAATGGAGGAGGCCACAATTAACCAGTAGGCCGTACTGCCATCTCCGGAGGGCTGCGCTGAGGTTTTGACCTTTGCTACGATGACGGCAAACCTCTGCATGACGATGAAGAGTGGCACGCACAGGCCTGCAAACTGCAGCACCTCGCACAGGGCGAATTTCAGCGTCCTCCCCGTACCCATGCTAAAAGCAGCTGGGAAAAAAAAGACAAAGAAGGGAGGGAGACAGGGGCTGTTGTCGCTGTGAGGCGACCCCTGTCCCTCTGAGAGCTGGTCAGGCCTCAGACCAGTGCATTGTCTGCCCTCACTAGCATTTTCCACACACCACAGCCCTGGCTCCCTGGTTACTCAATTGCTTACACTGCACTAGGTATTGTATACCTTGGTGTGGCGGTGATGTGACTGTATCTGCACAGGATACAAACAAAGGTCATCTTACTCCGCACCTTGGAGGAAATATGTATTGCAGGCATCTGAAACACATCTAGCTGTACATTTGCAACAGCCCATAATACACTGGAACATTCTCCAAAATCACTAACGTATATGGACAGAACTTGTGTTCGGTAAAAGCCACATACAAGGGCTGGCTGTTGTTCACATGATGCCACAGAAGGCCTTGTCTTTTCACTGTTATACTACCATCTAGTGGACAAATGTGATTTTAAAAATACTATAAATAAATAACACACCACCTTAATCCAGTTGACCATCATAACACATTATTCCACAGGTTTTCAAACCCAGTGTCACCACTAAAATCCTCTTAGCCACAAAAAGTTGCAGATTAATATGTTTTTTTTATTTCCTGGGGACAATTTACTTGATTTACTTTACTTCTAGCTTGCTACTTCCATATATATTAACAGCAACGTAGGCCTTGTTTAGATGAGAACAGTCTCATTAAAAACAAAAACCTATTTTCATGAAGTAGATAAATCCTCACTGACAACATGGGGCACCAAATCCTGTTTTTTGCAGGTCCATAATTGAATAATAATAATTCCCTAGAAGGAACTGTGTAATAAGAACTAATACAAAGGAAAGTAGTAAAATGTTTTCTCACAGTTATTTAAATTTGATTCGCCTGTTTTGTCTAAATGGCAGTTGTTGATCTTCAGAGGAGAACAAATGCCCTCAGAAATAAAACATGTGATACCAAGCAAGCTCAAAGCCCCAAACAAACTCAATTATTATGATGAAAAATCTGAATAATACAATAAAAAATAAGTTTATTATAAAAGTTAACCCCCCCCCCCATAAATGTATGCCACATAAACTACTTAGAGTGAATGTTTTATTGTTAGTTCAGAAAAACAAGTTCACAACAGTTCAATCACTTTCACCCTGAATCCACCCTCCTGCTGAAACCAGGATTATCCTGATTTGGGATCAAAAATACCCAAATCCTGCTAAACAAGTTTCAAACAACACACACTGAAGTTTTAATGTGGATCAAAACCAAAACAAGATTATGCACCCTAATCTCGTTTCTACATTCCTTTTTTTCCCTTTTAGGCAACTATTTTTTAAGATTTGCGGAGGGATCAAATTCCTTTTGAACAAGCCTGGACAGTACAGATTTTAACCATTGACTGTATAAATAATGGACGTAGTATCCGTGACGTCACCCATCTGTTCCTGAGAGCTGTTTTGAAGCAAATCAACGGCGGCAGCCATATTGGTGATGCTGAACTCAACCAAGCATAGTGTGAGGTAGAGAGGCGGAGTTTGAGCCTCCTAACCAACAGCTATGTGTCCCGCCTGTCAGTCAAGTCAGTCATGTCCTTATTGAGGCAAAACTTGTAATCTTAAAAAAAATTCACCCCCCTAACGTGTGTGCCAATAGAGAATTAGCTACGTAGACCCAAGCTGTTTTTTGAACTAGGCTGTAAACATGTTCATTAATGCTGCAAAGATCGTCTTCTTTGAATGGGTGTGTATGTGGTTTCCTGTGTTTCTGCAGCCAGCCTCAAGTGGATTCTCGATGAACTGCAGTTTATAACACTTCCGTATGGGCTTCATATTTTGAGACCGGAGGTTGCTTCTTCGTTTTAACATGCATTGTCCCATTTGGGTCCTGCTTTTATTTTGATTTTATTTGGTTTTTACTTGTTTTTTTATGATTTCATGTTCTTTTAATAGTGATGATACTTGCACTGTCTGTATGGCTTTTTAATTGTTCTTTATTTTGCACATGTCCTTGAGGCATTGTTCAGCATTTTGTACCATAGTTTTTGAAAAGTGCTCTATACATAAAGATTATTATTTTGTCAGGAACCCACAATAACAACTATTTTTATAGTCTTGTGTTTCATTGTGTGCATGTAGTTTGTGGATGTATATTTTCATCTGATTTAGAAGAAACAGTGCCTGAAAACTGTAACCCACCCTTAAAACAAACCAAAACTTTTCTTTCTTTCTTTCTTTTATCAATGGAGCCGTTTTCTGACAGATTCTCCAATAAAATGCATTTACTTAAATCAAGTAAAGGGTTTGTCTTATATCAAGATTATCTGTCATCTACAAATAAAATCTCAGCTTGAAAAATGTATGAAATGTGACATAAACCTTGTTTCTTCTAATTTACAACTCAAAACAAGATCATTTCAAGATTGTTTGACTTAACAAGATATTTAAGATGTCTTAAAACAAGTCCATCTATCTTGCTTAAATGTTACTTGTTAAGTAAATGTATCTTAAATCATGTGGGATAAGACATTTAGACTAAAAATGAGACAATTTCACTCAGTAAGATTTTGAGTTTTTGCAGTGTAACATCCTTGTATATCATCCCAGCGCTATTGTACACAGCCAAAACTATTCTGTGCTTCTGTATACACTTTATTATTATTTTATTTTATTCCCATATATATCTTCTTTTAGTCCTTCTTTATATTAATATTTTGACTTTCTTATATACAGTGTGTAAGAGCATACTGTAATGACTGAATTTCCCCCCAGTATAAATAAAGTATTTCTGATTCTGATTAAAAAAATTAAATAAAATAGTAATCCAAGAACAGTGGGATAATATGCTTATAGCTTCTTTCCACGACAATAAAACTGGTTTTATGGAGCTGCTTTCTTAAAGCACTAACACTCCCTGACCCACCGGCAGGCCACGCACTTGTCGCAGCACTACTCCCGCGAGAGAGGGGGGACCGTGGGTGGTTTAGATGGATGGTTGACCCTGCTGCTTCCCCTCCCCACCAGCCCCAGCTGTCAGCTCCTTTCCTGACTTCCCCACCCTGCCCCCGGTACCATGGCGTCCAGCGAGGAGGACGGCACGGTTGAGGAGAAGGAAAACAACAACAAGAAGAGAACGAAAAGTGCCCTCGCGACCGCATGGCTCACTTTCTACAACATCGCCATGACCGCCGGGTACGTACGTAATTCCTATTAATACGAAAGAAGTGAGCCGCTCCCTAAAACACTGTACGCGCGTGTTGCTGTTTATAGGACTGTGCGTCTGTGCGTCAAAGTGCCTGTTCAGCTCGCTTTATTCAGCGGCTCACTGAAGTTAGGAGAAAAGTTGAGTGAAGAATAAAAGTGTGGAAACAAAGACAGACATGCAAGCGGGTTTCATATGAGTGATAGACAATGAATGAATGGCGTTAGGGGAAAGTGACAGGCTGGCGCTGCAGCCGTGTCCAAATAGGGCTGGCTGCACGGTGTCAGCGTCAAGGCCTACAGTGCCACCGACAGTCGCAGTGATAAGTATAGCCGGAGTGCGCTGACACTGGAGCTCAGGACACCGAAATGCTCAATGGGCAGATTTTTCAACAACATAACATTTGTGAATTGGAAAACCGAGCGCTTCTTTAAAACAGGGGTTCCCAAAGTGTGGGTCGGGACCCCCTGGGGGGTCACAAGACATAAATGAGGGGTCGTGAGATGTCTTCCAGAATGTTTTTTTTAAAGTTATCTAAAAATATTTATTGTTATTGTTATTTATTTTTGTGTATTTACCTTGATTTCTTATGTTTATCTTCCTTTTTGATTATTCCTTTATTACCATTATTATGTTTTTTATTTATTTATTTTTATTTATTTATTTTTTTCTTCTCTTTGTTGGTTTTGTATTACTTATATATAATTTGTTATTACCCGGCTTTCTTACTGATCTTCCGGTTGTGTAAGAAGCTCGATTCTGATTGGTCAAAACCCCTTGACAACCCCTTGACAGCGGTTATTAACATTCACTAACATGAGCAACACCAGAGTCAAACTGATCGCATGCCTTCATGTCAAAACAATCCACTGAAAGGAGTTCAGACACATTTAAGTATGGGATAATGTATGGTTAGCAGGTTGTTATGGGAAAAAGAATCCCGACAGGGTGAGACAAGACACCGACGCGAAGTGGAGGCCACTAACTTAAAATACAAACACGTCAAAAACATTGATTAAAATATAATTTATTGATTTAAAATGATTTATGTTTACAGTTTAAAAAAAATAATCCTAGTGATTCCACATCAGTTAGCGTTCCATGGTGATGGATTCTTATCTGCCTGTTAAAGGTGACAGAACTCTTTCTGTCTTTACTTCCTCTTCTGTCAGTCAGCTGAGTCAGCTCGTGTCTTGATTGGCTTTTGCTCCAGTACACGTGACATTACACACTGTGCATGCTCGGCTCCTCTCGGAGCATCCAGCACCATACAGGATTTCTAGTCGCAAATATTAAACATGCTCATTATTTAAGATCTCTCCTTCTGAGGCCTTCCGAGCGGCTATGAATAAAGTAACCTTGAACCTTGAAACATACATCATACAAGAAAGTTCTCTATTTTGATTGTTCTTCTTTCCTTTTCCAGAAAACTTCACAGTGTGGCTCATGTTGAACTTGTAATATGCTTTGGAGAGGTCAGACTTACAGTATATGTTGAGAACCATTGGACTTCATACTTTGTCCTTTTCCTCAAATTTTAGATTATTCTAGACTTCTGGATTATTGGGAATTTAATTTGAATACAAAAATTAAAAACGTGATGAGAGGAAAAGTTCTGTACTCAACTCTTTGTTACACGAGACACAAAAATATGACCAAAAAATACAATTTTAACATATTTTGTGATTTTAGTTGTGCCATGGATGATGAGGGAGTTTAAAAAGTATCATATTTACTCCTGAGTGTAGCAGAGTAGAAGTATAAAGTACTCCTTTGTGCCCATTAAAGCAAGAACTACTGGAATGTCAATACAACATGTCTTTGACTCCCTGTTAATGTAGCATGATATGTTAGGTTATGATCACACTACAGTATAATGATATCAAGTTTCTGCGAGAATATTATCCTTAATTTTTTTCTGTTTCCTCACCGCTGCACAAATATTAAGTTTCAATTCAGATTGTAGAGTTGTCACTTAGTTATGATTGGAATCAACGCTGTAGTCTTAAGTTATATCTTTTTAAACCCTCCCATTCTGTGTAAATCTATATGCTGTCTTTGTGCTGTGATCTATAATCTGGATTGAATATGTCATCAGGGGCTCAAAAGGGTCCTCTGCGTTATATTACAATTTTGTGATCTTTAAAGTCAGAACAATCAGTGATGAAAATAATTAATAGATTAATGGTATGATTATACGTTGGAGCCTGATATCCAATCCAGCCACTTACCCACTAAGTTGTTAATACCATTGATCCTGTTAGCAGCTCTGTGAGATCATCTGTCATGGCTGTAGTCTGTGGTAATGCGTCTCCTCCTGTTCTGTTTCAGATCTGAGTGTTGCTGTGTCAGGTTTAGGGAGGATAATGAGAAGAGATCTGTGACATAAAAGTTTGTTTACAGGAATTTAAAGTTCTGCACCTGGGTTGATTTCTGGTAGTGTTGTAGTTGTCAGGCAAGGCAAGGCAAGGCAGCTTTATTTGTATAGCGCATTTCATACACAAGGGCAACTCAATGTGCTTTACATTAAAACATTAGAAGCATTGGAGACATTCAGACAGGCATAAAAGAACACAATTAAAATGACAAATATGATAAAACAGAAAAGAAAAGGAAAATTAGAAATATATTAAAAATTACATTTTAAATTTTAATTTTAAAATTCAAAATTTTGTAAGTCACAACGTCTTTGTTTGTACTCATGCAAAATATCTAAAGAGAAGTCAGCCTCCCCTTGTGGAGTTGTCTCTTAATTCTTGATGTCTACATAAATATAAAGTAACCAGACATCCGATAACTATTATTCTGAGGCATTCATCTATTTCTGACATTGAGTCTTCATGTACAACTGTAGTTAATGATCAGTTAATGACAGAGAGGAGGAGTTGGTAAAAGTGAAAAAGGATAACATTTTGAGTTGTAAGTGGATGCAAAGTACTTATATGCAAATGTTAAACAGTAGCCATAATAATATACTTTTAAAATGTAGCATAGTTTCGTTTAAGTAGCACATAAGAGATTGAAATTACGAGCAGAAATTACCTCTACTATCACATTCATAATTAAAGCTTGTATAAGGGATTTTCAGTTGCATACGATGCAGGATGTCTCCTCTCTGCAGTGGGCTGTAGCTCACTTTCTCTAACACCTACCATGTAGAAGCACCACAGGTGCGAACTATAGTAATAATCAGTTCTGCTTCTGATGGTCTTGTTTGTTTTTTAAGCCTATAAAGAGGCATTCATATTGGATTTGAAAATGCGAGTATTGCACAAAAAGCTAGTTTCTCTACGTATTTTATCTCCTTACTAAAGCAGCTATTTACATATGTTTGGAAGTCTAGTCCAGGTTTTTTAATTGAAGATTTCTAGTAAGGTTGTATGTCCTGGTCTTATGGTTTTGTAGGTTAGTTTGTTGGTCATGTTTTATTTTGCAATGCACCACCACACCTGGAAACATTGTCTTTGCAGATTGTGCAGATAGCTGTAGAACGTGTTAGACTAGTAGAGGTGAAAGAGCTCCTAACAGGGGACTCTTCATTTTGTGGGACAGCCTTGATCCTTTCTATGTCGACACTTAAAAAATGGATGCCAGTCGCAATGCTGACACAAAGTTACGTTTGAACAAAATTGCACAGATCAGCCTGGTGTTAGCTCTGTTGTCAAATATACTGGAGTAAGCAGTTTGAGTCAGTATCTAACTGATATCTGATGATGGCATCAGATATTGATGCAACCCTAATTTCTATCAACAGCGGCTATGAGGTATCATGGAAAGTTTAAAGAAGTGTACTAAGAGAGCGCTGTCAAGATGCTGTAGATTTAAATTAACCTGCAATTACCAATTCAAACATTTGAACTGATTGTCAGTACTGAGATACATAGAAACTAAAAAGCAACTCTTGCACCATCCACCCATAGACTGTATAAAATATGGATGTAGGATCTGTGACGTCACCCATCTGTTTCTGAAGCGCTGTTTGAGGCCAATCAGCGGTGGCAGCCATATTGCTGCTGTTGAGCGATTGTGACGTAAAGAGGCGGGCTTTGAGTCTCCTAGCCAACAGCTACAGTGTTCCCGCAGTCAGCTGTGCCTCTCATTGGAAGACTCGTAATCTCAATATCTTCAAAATTGCCGCTTTAGAAAAAAAATCTACCCCCGTACAGTGTGTGCCGATCGAGAAATGAGCTATCCAGACTACACTCATCTTTTGTACCAGGCTGTAAACATGTTTATTTCTGCTCTAAAGATTGACTTTTTCCCATTCATGTGTATGTGGTTTGCGGTACTTCCAGAGCCAGCCTCAAGCGGATCCTCGATGAACTGCAGTTTTTAGCACTTCTGCATTGGACTCATATTTTCAGACCGCAGGTTGCCGCTTGCATCCACCCCATAAAGCCTGTTTCTCTACCTGCAGTTACTGTTAGCAGCTCCTATCATACATAATGCCATTACTACATCTTCAATATCCTTTTAACCTATATTTTATTGTATGCAATGGCTGTCATATTACTTGATTATAGACATTATATAACATAGTACATTATTCTAACATTATTTAACATTAGAAAACAGCACGGCTGTTAGATTAGAGTTATAGCATACTATGTTGTTATGATGATTATCATCACAATGTTTCCTGGTTTTATCATCTGCAGGTGGATGGTTTTGGCCATGGCGATGATGCGCTTCTACATCCAGAGAGGCACACACAAGGGTCTGTACAGAAGTATAGCAAGGACCCTCAAGTTTTTCCAGACCTTTGCATTAGTTGAGGTAAGAATTTGATAGCTTAAAAAAATGACCTGATTGAAAAAAGCTGGTCATAATCTGAGTATAGACAAGGGTAATTAACCTTGTTTATATTTCTTGTCTTACAGGTGGGACATTGTGCCATTGGTACGTAGGGATTTTTTGCACATAGCGTCTGATTTATGATAAAGTTCAAACAGTTTTGCACCTTGGCAGGTATTAACTGTTGTTTTTCTTTTCCCTTGCTCTGCTGCAGGAATCGTGAGGACTTCTGTGATTGTAACCGGGGTTCAAGTGTGTTCACGGATTTTCATGGTTTGGTTCATCACCAACAGCATCAGACCGGTAACTATCACAGCGAGACACAAACTCTGACACTGCTAAGGATTTGAATTTAGCTGTGAGTGTCAGAGAGAAATAGCAAGATCTTGTAAGACATTTTCTCAGACAGTTTTATCACAGAGATGGACTTAAACATTGATATATATCCTCATGTACAGCCTAGTTATATCAGTCTATGACCTAGGAAAGGGGTTCCCAAACTTTTCAGCTCATGACCCCAAAATCTATCTAGCCAGAGACTCATGACCCCGCTGTACCTCGAGGCGATTGTCTATTCTCACATACACTAACAGGCAAAACCAAAACTGAACAAATGTTTAAAAAATAATAAAGTTAGAAAGATAGATGCTCACGTTAATCTGGCATATTCACCTCAGGAGTCATGTGGCAGCAAAGAAAAGTAGAAAACAGTTATTTAAAATGTTACTATTTTATTATTTTAAAGATATATATTTTGGGGCAACAGCTGAAGAGAGACAAGAAATGTGGGGAGCAGAGAATGGGGGAGGACATGTAGTAAATGGTCGTGGCTGGAATCAAATTTGCGACCTCTGAGACGAGGGCTATAGCTTCTGTACATGGGGCGCGCTTAGAACGCTAGGCCAACGGCACCCCACTATTTTATTCTAATTTTGTTTATATTTCCAAAATAATGGGTGAAATATGCAATTCTTGGGATCTTGCAACCCTCCATCAGTGTCTTGTGACCCCCCAAAGGGATCCTAACCCCCACTTTTGGAACTACTGACCTAGGACATAATCAATCAAAAAGAGGCTTCTTTATTCATTTGGTTCACAGTTATGTTACACCAGTACCTTTCAGAGCAGCACTTTTCAAGTGTCACACATGTAAAGTCTTTCTCTGCATGTTGCTTTATCTTCCAACCTAAACAAAGATCCAGAATGAAGAGAGCGTAATCCTATTCCTGGTTGTGTGGACGATGACAGAGATTACCAGATATTCCTACTACACATTCAACCTGCTCCACCACCTGCCGTACTTCATCAAATGGGCCAGGTGGAGATGCCTTGCACTTGTCAGGGGGGGATGAGCTCGAATTGTCATTACCGTGTCGGACATTGTGTCTGAGCATGTTTGGTCTGACCCAGCGATTTCACCTCTGGCATGCTTCCCATCACAGACCGAGAGCGGCTTTACGTCAGGAAGTAGGGCCGCCGTGTGTATTTAGTATCGCCTGGCTCACACAAGAGAGGAGAAGCATGTGTGTGTTTATTGATTAGCACCTCATTAGCCAATCTCAGACGATGGCAGATGAAGTAACTGCTAACTTTGTGCCCTGACAATAACGATAATGCAGAACAAAAGGCTGCCGTTTAGGGTGCAATATGATAGTTTTCAACAAGGTTAGCCATCAAAAAGCTGCTTTTAAAAATCCAAAACTTAAAATTGAAGCCAGTCTTGTTTTTATCAGTGAAAAATGATGACAATCCACAGATTTCCCAGAGTACAAAGTAACATAACACCTGCCTTCTACTGTATGAAGCGTACTTGTGACGTGGCACTCCAGCCCTGCATGTCTGAGTGCTGAAATAGGAGTCGTTTGGAGGAACGTCAGCTGTACACATTGATAGCTATCCAACACACAGGCTTGGCATCTAACAGCCTTCAGAGCAGCTATACAGAACAGTCAGGTATATATGTTACATCAGCTCATTTACAGAGGGGAGACTCTGATCTGTGGCTGCCTCTTCTTTGCTGCACACAGAGGCCCACCAGAAGAATGTGAACTTTTCTTAAGTGCCTCATTTACTCTCACCTCAAGTACTCTTTTGTTTGGGTGTTGATTATCATGTATTGAATATCTCTCTTTCCCCTTCCCCCCACACTTCACGTCTTCCTTTGAGCATGGAGGAGACGCCAGGCCCCCTAGGAGAGGGGCTCATGTTCAGCTGCTCCTGTTTTTAAGACCATCTGTTTTGGTCATGGAATGTTTTCTCTCACATCCGCTGGGACGCTCCCCCGAGCCTTTGCCGTGGTCTCGACTAAATACAGGATCCCTGTAGCCCTGAGTCATGGCATGCATCGTACTAGAGAGACTGTGTGGTGTCACAAAAGGAGGCAGGCCATCTCATTTATGTGGAGTGACAGGGAGCTGGAGCGATGGGACCTAGAGGATGATGGTTTATGAAAAAAAATTTGGAGGTTATATTTTGATGTGGCGTTCCCAGATCTTAGAAACAAAATCAGATTCTTATTCATGTCAAAATAGATAGATGGTGAATGCATCTGCTGAGTCATCACTATCACTGTAGTAATTGGCTATTTAGTGAAGTGAAGGAGTTTTCAGAACCTTAATCTGCCTTGCATCTCATTAAATGCTTTTTTAGCATGGATTCCTTCCCAAGATGTAGTCAGACCTAAATATCAGGACCAGAGATCCTCCTTAATTGGGGTGTGAGCTCAACATCAAAAGCACAACAAACAGGATTTTAAGTATTAGTCAAAAGTTAACTTTTAAGAGTTAAAGAGTTTAACTGCTTGGACCTTTAACTCCTTTTTTTTTTCTTGGTCTTCTGTTGATTGAACAACATGGCGTTTCCTTGTTACTGAACACCTTCCTTTTCGTTTTTCTGGAGGCAATAATCTTCTATCATGGATCATTGGTTACTAGCTTGCATTAATTTCCTGAGTGACATTGTTGGGGAAAAAATGCACCATGTCATCTCTGTGAAGTCAACCATTGATTTCTGAAGTGGCGTTTTTAAGCTCTGTGGTGGCAGCAAGCGGCAACCTCCAGTCTCAAACTATGAAGCCCATGCAGAAGTGTTATAAACTGCAATTCATCGAGAATCAGCTTGAGGCTGGCTGCAGAAACACCGGAAACCACATAGACACCAATTACAAAAAGAAGATCTTTGCAGCATTAATAAACATGTTTACATCCTGGTTCAAAAAACGGCTTGGCTCTATGTAGCTAATCTCTCTATGGACACACACTGTACGGGGGGGGGGGGGGGGGATTTTTTTTCTAAAACGTTGATTCAGAAGATATTATGATTATGAGTTTTGGCCCAAATAAGGACATGACTGACTTGACTCCCGGTCGGGAACACATAGCTGTTGGCTAAGAGGCTCAAACTCCACCTCTTTACGTCACACTCTGCCTGGTTGAGTTCTGCATTTCCAATATGGCTCCAATTGGCTTCAAAACAGCGCTCAGGAACAGATGGCTGACGTCACGAATACTACGTCCATATTTTATACAGTCTATGGGTGGCAGTCACCACATTAGGAGTGCTGATTCTACCTAACTTTTGGCCAACCCAAAAACAGGCAAAGAGGTGAACCAAGGTGGGCTTTCAGCCTCCTGGAAAACCCCTACAATACACCTACCTGTCAGTTAACTTAGCCATGCCTCTAATTATGCAAATATATGTATAACATCTGAGCTGTTATATCATCTTAAAGGAAGGTTCTAAAAATATTCACCCCTGTACAGTGTGTACAAATACATAAATGAGCTATAAATACCAAAACTGATGTTTGAGCCAGGCTGTAAACATGCCCCACTTTACTATGGGACCTCATGGGATCTTCCTTGGGTTCTCTCTGTATCCAGCCTCAAGCAGACACTGGAGGAACTGTTTGGGGTCCAATTTTCAACACCAGAGGTTTCAGCTTGGTCTCAACATCAGAGCTTTCAAAGATACACTAAACACTAAAGATCTGGATATTTCCCCTTTTTCAACTTGACGTAAACAATCCCTGTATTTGTAAAAACTACGATTTTAGAAAGCATGCATTGTTGGTCTAACTCACCCTGCATTTGTGCGTGGATCATTTTAACTATGTTTGGTCATCCAAGCATGTGAGTGTTTAACATCTGCAGGAGAGTTTGTGCTGCAGCCTGCAGGTGAGTGGCTACATATCTGAGTGTTAAAAATGTAACTCCTTCCTGTTTCCTTTCCCAGATACAACCTCTTCATCGTCTTGTACCCGCTGGGAGTTGTCGGAGAACTGATGACCATTTACGCTGCTCTGCCGTTTGTACGCAGATCTGGAATGTACTCAATGAGGCTTCCTAACATATATAACGTGTCGTTCGATTACTACTACTGCCTCATCATCGTCATGTTATCCTACATCCCATGTAAGGAGGGTTTTTTATTCTTACCCTTACACTTATTGTTTCTTGGTAGGATGTTTAAGAGAATGTTCCATCTATTCATTTTCTACTATAGGTGATTTTAGACTAGTGTCTCTTAGACGGTTTGTCACAAAAACCTAAAGTGTAACTAAACCCCAAACCACTTTTTTTTTTTAGCTGAGAACATATTTATATAGGGATTTAGTTGTGTTGTTAATCAATGTGGGTCAATCAATTCCTCAAATTGTGTTGAAAATGTGTGTAGAGACTGACATCTGCAGGTCGAAACCTGACTACTGCAATGGAGTTTTTCTAATGGCTGGCTGAGTTCACGGTGACATCATTTAGTACTTGCGTCTGTCATCTGTCATCGTACCCTATATAACCTACCTCACCACATTCCACAAACTCCAGCCCTGTCCAAATTTATACATTGACGTTCCAATGGCATTTTTTAAAAACTCCTGGGTTGATGCTCTTCAGCTGAGACACGTGGGTTTAGTTACCCTTTAAAGGGTCTGAAAGAAAAAGCGATGTTTTGTAGCCAAGTGAATGTAAAATTGTGTTCCAATGAAGTGAAAGAATTGGCAACTTGTGTTGTTTTTCTTTCCAAAAGTTAGTATAGAAGATCAAATTTAGCCTCATCCCTGAATATTAAGTTTTATATTGAAAGAAATGGTTAGCCTAGCTTAGCAAAATGACTGAAAAATGTGATAGGGTCGACAAGCCTCATTGGTACAAACAAATAGCAGTAGAGGTAGTCATAGCCACTTTGACATTAGCAGTTCATTTGGCGAGAAAAGGAGGATTCAGAGTAGTAAGGGTTCGGCAAATGAAAAGTTATCCAAGCTCGACAAACTAAGATTCTTGCTGATTCATGTGCAGGCTTACAGTGTTTCATTACTAGGGTCTGCCATCTTCTCTGCAACAAAAGAAAAAATGTATCCAATGCACAAAAAAAATCATTGTATGAGAATCACCAACAAGCTAACGTGTTAACAAGCTAGGTTAGCTGCTTACTAGTGCCAACATATAAGTGAAGTAATACTAGGATTGGACACAAAATAGCTTCAGCACAGACTGATCAACCTATCACTGCAATTATCACCACAACCAACCCACACAACTGAGAGGGAGAGTTCAGTGATTGAGTTAGCTAACGTAACATTTAGCTAAAGCCTCTGCACCCTTTTATGTCTAACTTTTGGACTTGATCTATTTAGAATGATGAACCTTTAAAGAATATGACAAGCAGGCTTTGAATGTGTTTTATTCAGCTGATAAGTTGGGCATCATATAATGGGCCCGAATGGGAATTGACTCACTTTTGGAGCCAGCCTCTGGTGGTCATTCGTTGAACTGCATTCTTTTTTTTTGCACTTTAAGCTCAGGAAGTTGCTGCTTGGCCAAATTCTACAAAATCTAGCTACCTGTACCTTTAGATTTCAGTGTGTTGATATTTTTTGCACCTTTAAAGTTTTTTTTTTTCGAAACTCTTGCATATGGAATGTAAAAGATCAGAATATTTAAGATTTTCTGAGGCCTGGACATGACTTGAAACAGGGTGAATTTTAGTTGTGCTCACAAGTTTACATATCCCGGCAGAATTTGTGATTTTTTGGGCAACTTTTCAGAGAATATGAATAAGAGAAACACTTTTTTTTCACGGTATGTAAACTTATGAGCACAACTGTGTTAAAATAGAAAAGCCACATTAAGACAGTCACATGATTAGCATGTCATGGAGCTCGTAGGAATACTTACAGGTCAGTAACAATAAAAGTATCATATAGTTGAAGTGACTGTTTGCTTCTTGTTTCCCAGTGTTCCCTCAACTCTACTTCCACATGCTTCGGCAGAGGAGAAGGGTGCTTCACGGGGAAGTCATCGTGGAGAAGGATGACTAGAAAAGCCACCACCTCATGCCTTCATTTGAGCCAGCCTGCCTCCACATCACCCTAAACCCCCACTTCATCTCCTCCTCGTCTTTAGCACCATCAGCTGTTACATTCTTTATTGCACTGGACCGGAAAGCCATGCAGATGGGAACCTGTCAGGCGGGAGCTGTATCACTTGTTATAACATGGAAGAAAGGAATTTATCAGTACGGAGAGAAAAAAAAAAAAAGTATTGTTAGGATTGATTCCTATCTGGGCGGTAATATTGGAAGCATGTTTACAGTCCCAGTGTTTGCTGGAGTGTGAGACAGAAACTTGATATTGTGTCTCAGCTCAAAGAGATCCTGAGTCCTTTTTCAACCACTAACCTTAATGCACCTTGTTGCACTGAAAACACATAAACCACTGCACTTCACCCAGCTGTCTGAGGGAGAAAGAGGCAAATGAGAGGCTTCCAGGGAAATGTGAAACGTAATATCAGATGAGGATTGTAGGTTTTGTCACCTGAAGTGCGTCCACTTCATCCCCCAAATCCACACAATTGGCATCATCACAATTTTTTTTAAAGTGTATTCCACCACAGTGATTTTATACAGACACAGTGTGACTGTACAAAAAAAAACAAGGTTTCTCAAAGGCAAATATTCATAGTTCTATCATACCTCAATAAATCTACATTTAGACAATATGCTGCTTCTTTTGTGTATGTTTGTTTTACCTTACGTGTAAATGATGCAATGTGAAATGAGCGGCTAATAAATACATTTCTTAAAGATAATTTATTCATATACTGTGTTACTTAGAGCAAGCACAGCTCAAACTTAACATTTTGTCTGCTTTGCTCATCGGCTTTCTTTTGTGTTGTTTACTGCGTCAAGTGAATTTACCAACTTAAACAAAACCGAGTCAAAAAATAGTCGTTTTTTTTTCTAGAGGCAATTTTTGTAAGCACCCAGTCTCCATGCACTGTTGTGTTTGTTTTTCCACATAAAGACTCTCATCTTGTTAATAAAAGGTTGTTAGTTCCCCCTAATAAAGGTGCTATTGTGAGATCATTTCAATCTTCTGTGCAGCTGAAGTAGTTACTGTGATTGACCTAAAGTAGGAAAACAGGATGTGAAATGATTGAGAGAAAATGTGAAGTCAATGAACTGCGTATCCCATGGTTATCGGAGAAAATCAACCTCTTTGCTTTTAATCTGGGTTAGAGAAGAGAAAATCAAAGTTGATGTCAAATCACTGGAAAAGTCATTTTCAAGAAAAAAAATCAATAGAATGTGAAAATACCATTTTGTGCAAGTTCAATAAACTAAATTCTACAATTCTTGGGAGTGTCGTGATCACAGTGAGTCAACAATACCGACATGTCAGTCGTCTGATACTACATCTGTGTATGTGCTTACAAATGTAAACACAAGACGACAAACACAAAGACCTTCCAGGTTTTACAGATTTATTTGTTTCCTTCATCTGTCGGAGTGTTGTATAAACTCAAGTGTTTTTTCTTTACAGGACCTGAGAGGAGAAAATGGCACGTTGTGTACTTTTAGGTAGGATCCACAGATTCATATTCATAAACACATCAGCAGCTATAATAGTGGAAATTAATTTTATAATCACATAATACTGTATCATACAGGGATTATGAAAGTGTAAACGTGCAGTCTTTGAACTACAAACTTAAATTGATTGTGGATTTTTTTTTTTTTTTTTGCATTTATGTGTAAATAGGTTTCTACTGGTAAAAATGAAAATGCTATATGAACATTCATGAGCTAAGATAACAGGTTCCTCATTAAAGACAGCATATCAGCGACATTTTGTGTTTTGCGCATCATTTTGCACCTCTATTTAAAGACGTTTTATGAAAAGTACTAAGGTAAGTCCTCTTGGCTTCATAAAGTTCATAATTTCCTTCAAAAATTACATAATGAAATATACATTCAGATATTCAGTTGCACATGGAATACAGATTTATAAAATGTATTTCAAATAACCATAAAAATATTTAGATTTATATAAATCTAATGATGATTTGGTAAGTCCTCCTTCTTTGTTTGCCCCGCTGTATTGCACTTGCTGGTAAAGTTAAACTGGGCTCACTTTGGAGGAGAAAGGCATCTCTTAAGCTTTTGGAGCAATGTCTGCCTCAACCTTACGCTCATTTCAAGATTGTCCCTTTGCTCTCTCCGTACGGACTCTCCATGTGCTGTGTCAGTGGACCAGTACCACATGGGGGAAGTCTAGCTGCTCGCTGCAAGCTTCCTCTCCAGACGTTGCTATGATCCAGGCGATCTTGCTGCAGGAAAACAAACAGAATCAAGAAAAATTAAATAACCCTCAGATAAAATACATCTGATGAAGTGACAGTAAAAATGACAGAACATTGACGTACAGGTTTCCATGTCCTTCTCACAGATGTAGCTTATGAGATCTTCACAGAAGAAATCGTTCCACAACCCCTCATGGATGAGCCCTGCACAGTCTTCTCCCGTTTCATGCCCATGGCCCCAGTTGTCAGGCTGACCAGGTTTCCACTTTCTGCAGGCAAACAACAGGGGGCGTTCAGACATCGGAGTTACAGTTTTTTTATCAGCCTGGTAGAAAAGCAACAGCAGCGGAAGAGAGAAGTTAAGAGGAAATACTGCAGAGATTAAAGGTGGATGATCAGATTTCTTTGACATTTTTCAGTCCAGTTAAGACCATCACTGTAGATATTTGGGGTGGACTATGGTTTAACAAGAGTTGATGAATTGCAGAAGTTAATTTTGTGCCTTTCAAGCTCTGATGTTTGCATAAATGTAAAAAAAAAAGGAAAATGCAGTATTTGGACCACCCAAAAAAAGCAAAGGTTTGTGAAAGTATGTGTTTTGTTTGAATGGGAAGCAACACTGGAGGGGCTAAAGTTTTGCATGCAAAACGAAGCAATTAGAAAAAAGCTGTAAGTTGAGATTTTTAAAACTATGTGACTATGTGGTCTTGTTTTGCGTAATTCAACTCTTTGGAAAACAGTATCTTGCTCAGCTCTGAAACAAGATATCAATCCCAAGAACAGTTCCCACATTCACACAGGATAAAATGTTCCTGTAATTCGTGTATTTTCTGATTTGATACTGACGTGAAAACAGGTTCAGTCCCATCCATCCAGCGCCAAACGTTTTCCACCTCCCTGTCGGTCAGACCCATCCAGAAATAACCCTTTCCAAAGGTCTGCTTCTTCAACCATTTCTGAGGTCACATGAGGACAAATTAAAGAGCAGTCAGAACTTTTTCTTCTTCATACCATGAATTAGTGGTCTTCTTTCTGTATGTGTAAAATGTAAAGTCATTCTATACTAGTTACCTGTTCCTCCATATCGTTTATGATCACTAGTGAAGCAGATGTAGATTCACACGATGCCTTTGCATCATCGAAACTGTGCAGGTCTTTGGAGAAAAAGTAGCATTTGTCTCTGTAATTTACCCACTCAGGGGGGCAACCTGCAAAACATAACATGAAACAAATTAAAAATAGTTTATTATCATCAATAAACCTTAAAAGAAGATAGTATATCAACACAGTGTTACTTATGAAAGAATTATCTTTGGAAAGGGTTTCTTTGGAAAAGGAAAGTCTGATATCACTGTCATTTGTAATGACAACTGCTAACTCTAGCTTTATATTTGCTGTTTACTGCTGGTCATGTATTGCCTGAACTGTAGTGCAGCCAAATGCCGCAAGCCAGGACTGTAGCTCCTCTCAAAAGTGAATACCATAATGCTTCAGTGCTCTACTTCTGTAATGTAAACAAGCATTGATGGCAGATGGTTTAGGCAGTATTTAAATGTGTGATCATGCAGACCTTAACCTGCAGGGAGGATCGAATGATGGTGGTGCTAGCTCTGCTAATGTTAGACACAGTCGGCAAAGCTTTTTGGCATTGTTTACTGACAGACTCTGGGATCGTGTGGTTAGACGTGTTTATGTCAACTTTGACTGTTCTCAAAGTGTTCTCTCACCTTTACACTAGTTGGATAGTTGACTTAGAAATTAGTCACTTCCCCGTGTATAAACGTTAGATTGGTTTTGCTCCACTTATCAAGAATATCTCAAGCATATTTTATAATTGCTTTAACCCTTCTGCTATGTTGCGGGTCAAATTGACCCTTTTTCAAGTCTACTTTAGGCAATATATGCCTTCCAAACAAGCTAAATACAGCATAACATTTTGGGCAGCATGTGACAGTAAAGTGTTATGTTAATTTATCAACATCACGTCATAAAAATAAAAATAATAAAATGTAAAATAAAATAAACAAAAATCTGTCATGTAAAACTATTGTATTTATATTCAAGGCTCTCCAATGTACATTAAAAAAAGTTTTAACATTAATTTTAATGAAAAACTAGTGAGTTATCCTCATTGGACCATGATCTGTGAGAATTAAAGAACACCAATGAACAAAATCTTGTTTTAAATGGTTAGTAATGGAGTTAAAAATTCGATTAAACAAATTTTTGGGGGGGGGGATTCTTTGAGTTATAACACTTTGGGATAATTGAATTTGCCCCGAGTCAAATTGACCCAGGAACATTATTGCTGTTCCAGAGAAACGAACATAACAGGAGGGTTAATCAACAAATGTACACTGATGTTAGCTGATTCAGTACTTCATGCAGTGCTCAGATGTGAAAACTAAACTAATTCAAGACTTCATAAGTAAAGTTGTACCTGGGGCCCATAGTGTGGGGGCTACTGCCTCGTCCTGCAGAGAAACAGGTCCCAAAGGAACTAATGGAACCCGGATTGGGATTCCTGGTTGTCCTGGGGGTCCTTGTTGCCCTGGAGGCCCCACTGGTCCTGGTAGTCCCCTTGGCCCCTGCTCCCCAGCTGGTCCCATTGAGCCTCTGATACCTGGCGGGCCCTGTGCCCCCTGGGGACCAGGCTGTCCATCTCTCCCAGGAAGACCAGAGGTACCTGGCTCCCCTTTAGTTCCAGGAGGGCCGGCCCTCCCCCCTGACCCTCGTGAGCCCTTGGAGCCGGGGCTGCCAGGTACGCCGGGAAGGCCCTTCAAGCCTGGCAGACCTGGTGGTCCTTGGGTTCCTTGCTCTCCTCGAGATCCACGTATCCCTGGTAAACCCTTATCACCTTTTTCTCCCTTCTGGCCAGTCTGACCAGATGATCCCTGAGGCCCTTTGTCCCCTCTTGGTCCTCTGGGTCCAGGAGGTCCTGAGAAATAAGACATACTGTAAGCCATGAAATAAAGTTTTAAATATTATTCAAAGAAACTGTGCAACACTTTTGGGAAAACTGTTTCCCTTTCTAGCTGATATTTAGCTGAGAAGATTGATACCACATTTGCCTATGTTGGATGATTGTAATGATTGGGTCTGAAGCCAGTTAGCTTAGCTTAGACGCAAGCTAATAGACCAGTTAAAAACCACAATATTTTTTTTGCATAGCATGTTTTTTTGTGCAAAATGAGAAGCATCTTGCGAATTGATGTACCTGGTCATCGGAATTTAAAATGTGTTTTTATTGGACAGTCGGGTTAGCTGTTTTTCTTCTGTTCAAAGTATTTGTGCTAAGCTAAGCTAAGCACCTGATAGCTGTAGCTTTATATCTAGGACACAGACATGGGAGTTTTATCAAAACCTCTCATTTAATATCAGTTTAACACTTTGCAGCCATATATTTCTCACCCTGTAAGATGGTGAAGTTGGTTATTAGCTGTGAGTGTTTGGTGTCCACCAGCTTCATTTCCTCCATGACAACAGAAAGGCTTGTGACCTCCTTGTCAACACGTGCTGCCAGCTCTTCCTGCTGGGACCTCAGACTGTCTGAGTCTGTCCTGACATCTGTCATGCTGTTGTTGAGGATAAGCAGGAAGTCTGAGTGACGGCCAACTGCCTCCGAACAAGAGCGTAACCCGTTCAGGTTAAGGTTGATGGCGCCCAGGAGTTGTGTGGTGAAGCTGATGTTGCCGGTTACACGGTCCATACTCTGCTCCGTCTCATCCAGCCGCACCTCCAGCCGGTCAAACTTAGTGGATGTGAGGTTACTGAAGTCCCTCTGCTGGTCTAAAATCTCTCTCAGAGTTTGGTCGTGAGCATCAGCGAGGCTGCTGGTGTTCTGGAGTTGATTGGCTATAGAAGCAAGCTGTGATCCAACGTCGTCCAGGCTGTCGTTGTTTGCCTTAGCAAGAGCTGAGACATTGCTGGCCATGACCTGTAGGTTCTCCACTTTATTACGAAGCCACTCAGCATCGGCTCGTGCTTGTCTGGTTGTCTGCTCCATGCTCTGAAAGTCATTGCGCATTTTCTGGATGGCCTGGCTGGTGTCGTCCACTGAGCGCTGCAGAACAGAGATGAAGCCTCTCTGCTGGGCCTGCGTGAAGTTTAGTCTGCTGATGCTTAGCAGCGCCTGGTCTTGAAGTTTTACCTGCTGCTGGAGTTCTCTCTGCAGCCTTACTGTGTCATCCTGCAGCCCCTCTATGATGGTGCCATAAGACCACAGGGTGCCATTCACAGAGTGCAAGGTGGCAGTGTTGCTATCCACTAGTCCCTGGATGGAGCCCTGGCTGTTCTGTATGTTTGAGTCAATGTTCTGCAGCTGACTCAGCTTAACTTGATCACTGTGGATACGTTCCTCCACCGCAGACAGCTGCCTCTGAAGACTCCAGATGTTGTTCTTAAAGGCCTGGATCTCAGTGGTGGTATTTTCTGACTTCTCCCCTGCTTGATCATCTGAAGGTGGAGATTTGTTCAATAGATTACAAAAATGTGTCTGCCTTTCCTTGTAGCTTTTGCTTCAGGTTAAACCCAGATACATGGAACTTACCAAGCTTTTTCAGGTCAGTCTCAACAGCAACAATTTTTCCTCCATAGTTGGCAATACCTTCGGACACACTGTCCACTCTTTGTACGACTGAAAGAAAAACAGACCAGGTAGGACAAAGGTTAGAATCATTGTCTCATCACTGGATCCTTCCTTTATTACCAGACCAGAATCGCCTGAAACCACAGACATCATATATAAAAGGGATCAGAGAGGAAACCAATAAAAATTACGGACAGACACTATAAGAGATGTGTCTAAATATCTCGTAGGCATGTAATAATGCTGGACCCGATTAGTGTAATCTCTTGGGTTAGGACAGAATCAGTGTGACTGAGGTGGAGAGATGTAGAAGAAGTAGAACTTGGAGTTGGAGTGCAATTTAATTTAGGGTAAGAGACAGAAAAGGTTGGCATTGTAGACAGATCCAGGGAAGTGGAAACGTTGATTTAGCAGGGATGGAGTGGGTGGTCAATGATAGACACAGTGGTCAGAGTTGCATGGGGAGACACTGGTGAGGGCCCTAAGGGACAGGAAGTGACCTGAGGGGGGGTCTTCAGTAAACAGGCGGATCAAAGACAGCCCAGAGGAGACAGACACTGTGGCAGGGAGGCTCTTCACACCCCCACAGGCGACACCAGCGTTCATTTCCTCTGGAATGTGTCTGGGATGCCGGAGAATCAGCCCACTTCTACCATCAGCCTCGCCAGGGGGAAACATCCTTCCACTATGAACTCCATGGGCTCCTCTGCTGGGAAGCTGCATCCCAGCTGTTTGCTCCAACAGTTAAAACAACAGGTCCATCACCTCAAGAGGTCAAATCACCAGAAAGAGCGGCTGGGATAAGACCATCAGTTCCTCTAAATGAAGACACAGCCTTTTAGTTCTGGCCTGAGTGGCACTACAAGTAATCAGTGTTTTATCTCATACATTTTAAACTTCAGATTAACATTTATGGGGGTACGCTTTTTTTTCTGTCATGCTAAACAGGGATGGGAAAAAATCTCAATGAATCATATCAGCGTCCTGACTCTTGGGATATTATCGTATCATTTGTGCACAAATCCGATATTGAATTTTTTCAAATTTGAACAGATTTCCTTGCCAACTGGACTCAACATGTCAGCCCTTTATGACTCCCCCCTGTGGCTCAAATGACGTAAGTCTTGCAATTTACCTTTTAGGGGTATTTTGTATTATTAAATTAATCGGATATCGTGATGTATCATTTTATGATTGTCTTGTAATTTGTCTACTACTGCAGAACTGCTGTATTGTAATAACACTGTTATCATGGCAGTGCAATGGGTATTGTATTGTATGATACTGTATCACAACATTGCATTGTAATGTATCATATCATATCATATAGTATTGCATCTTATCGTTCGTATCACATCATATGGTCAGTGGCGGAGCCAGGGGGTGGCCAGGGGTGGCCATGGCAACCTCTGAAAAATGATTGGCCACCCTGAAATTCCTAAACATGATTGGCTATTTGCCATGTCAGCTGCATTACTTATATTGAAATCAGCTATTGTGTGTTGTGTTTCAACAAGCTGCAGAGACAGTAATCTGTTTGCATTTGAATATTGTTTTTGTTGATGCTTTGACTTTGGACAATAATCTTCTTTTTGAGTCCTTAAAGAGTTCAGTTCAGCAGATTTAAATGTTGATACCCTGTTGAGTTACATTTTTAATGTTAACGTTAGAAATCTAAAATGTAACATTTCAAAATTATCTTATAAAAAGAAGTTAAAGTAGATGTGATTATTGGCGGTAACCCTCCTAGGTTTGGGGTAAGCCCCTAATGTTTTCCACACCTGGCCACCCTTTAACAGTCAGTGCCCCAGTTTGGCCACCCAGGTCAAAACTGTCTGGCTCCGTCACTGCATATGGTATCGTATCGTGTCATATCATATCATATGGTATCGTATCGTTTCGTATCATATTGTATTGTGTAATGTCGTATTGCATTGCATGGTATTGGGTTGTATCAGATTGTATTGCATTGTGAGTTATTGTGTGATTTCTGGTCCCATTACTCAGAGTAAGATACAAAGATGAAGGATGAAGATACCACCAATTCCCTGTTTGCTTAGCTGAGCATAAAAACAGGAAACCAGGGAAAAACATCAGGTCTAGCAATCTCTCTCAAGCCTGCAAAACCACTCCACTATTTCATGTTTGTTGAAAAACAGAAGCAAAAGTAGGATTCTGTGTATTTCTCTGCTGGCTGCAACAAAAATACAAACTGCAATTTACATTATTTTGAGTGAATTAAGAAGAGAAAGAAAGAAAATTGTCAATTGGAGAGGATATACTCCAAATATGAAGCTAAATGGGACACTTTTCCCGACACAGACCATACAGTTTAGCCTTAAAGAGCCAAAAAGACTTCAACATCAAGCACAGCTTCAATCAGAGGCTACATCTATTGCACATTGTTTCTTTCACTGACACTTACACTAGCCTGGAAACAGAAACTAACACAAGCAAAGTGTCCCATACAGACATTTCCACAGGCTCTGGATAGTCTCTTTGCATCACACTGTGGTAACACTAACCATAAAACATGCAGGGCAGCGGAGGAAAGCGCTACTTTGGCAGGAACCTTCCATGTTTCCAAATATTGTGTAAGTGAACTCTTCTGTGCCCAGTTTGAACTCTTTCCAGCTCTCATGTGGGTGGTTCTTGAAACTTCCATGGCTGTCTTGTAAAAATCCAACTTCCTTATTCATATAAAGTCTGAAATAGTAAAAATAGTTTGTAAAAAGTGGAGTGTAAAGGCATGCTGGAACAGAGGAGATATGAGAAATATTTAAGTCCAATTTCATCGACACATAAATCAAAGACTTATATGTCATGTTTGTATAAGAAAAATGTGTTCAATTAATTAATACAGTTAGTTTGTATTTACTGATTGTTGTATTAAATGTATTTTTTTCATCAAATTTTGAACTGACTGGAAAATAACTGTTATTGGCTTTTATAGTTAAATGTCAGTTTATGCATTTAAATTCTGTTTGCACTATCCTTGGGATGCCCAGCTATCAAAATCAAGCTAAAGAGCAGGGGAGCAACACAATCACACTGTTATTTAGAGTGCTTTTAATTTAGTGTGAGTCATGAGTGGGCTTTCTTTACCTCAGATTTTGCCTCACAGGCTACATACAGTCAACTTGTGGTGGTTGCATCATGGAAAGCAAACAGAGGTGGTTGTAAATTCGCCCCCATTCATTGTGTGCTGCAATATTTCGATTCCCTGCATAAAGCATGCTGGGATACCCAGCTAACTATGTGAACCAAGCTAGCTGTGCCACTTTTTAACAGCTTTCCTCATTCATTATTTCAAAACCAAAGGGTACTGGTCTGTTAGGAAGAATTCTAAATATAGGATAACAAACAACCAGTGGAGATGGGCGGCACAAGTTTAAGCAAACTGGTCACTTTCAATAAGCGTGCAACATGAGGAAAATTGAAAACAGCACTGGAAACAGGGTCACATTCATAACTATGAAAGAAGGAACCAAAAGAGATTGACTGAATGACCCAGACATTGACGCTTCTACATAGACACCTTTCACAAATGCACTACACTCCTGAAAATCTTCCACAGGGCCTAGATATGTGAACGTAATGGTTGAGTTTTTCACTTTGACTTTCGCCTGACTTTTTTACTGCCAGCCTCACAGTAAAATGTCCACAAAAAAATTGGGATGAGCTGTTGTTTGAATACAGCAGCTGAAATTCAGGAAAAGTCTATGCTACTGAAGTGAAGTGGTGACGTTGTCCATGTAAAGCAGAGTTTTGGTGCTTCATACTCTTTACTGTTCCCCTCAGTTCTATTTGTAATGTTTTTAACTGTTCTGCTCTTATTGCAGAAACTACATGTTGTAGTTTGACCAACACAGACATAGCTAACAATACGTAAGATGACTCCTGCTCATTCTACAAGCACCACCCAGCTGCCCTTCTTTCACCTATCTGCTGTGGTGTTCACGAGTAAATAGCAAGCTCTTGAAAATATCAGTACTTAAATGCTCTTGAAAATGTTAGAATACAAGTGTAAATAGGCTGTAGTGAGGCAAACAGCAAACTAAATGTGCTCGGATAACTGAAGCATTTTCTTTAACCGTGTCTTCTGCACACTTTGTGTTGGTTGATATTTAAAACCTGTTGTTCCCCAAGAAGAAAAACACCCTCACAAAGGGAGTGAGGCAAAAGCACAAGTCATATCCTTTTCCATTTGTTTTTCTTACTGTCTTTGAGGAGAATGAATGGGATCTAAATCCTCCAGCGTCCAGGGAATGACCTCATGTTGCCTTTGGTTGTGTCTATCAAGACAACAAGCTACAGGGGAGATGACAAGAGGTCACTGAATCCCTGCCAGGCTTCTATGGTTAAACTGCATTCAAACAAAAGAGCCACATTAAGGCTGGTTCTGTGGGTCAGTGATGGAGGACAGAGAGAGGCACACATGTTAAGTGCATAGAGCACTCTGGGTCTCACTACATAACCATCTGGAGCTGGGAGTGTGTTTAGGCTGAGCTGTGGTTCCCCTGACAGAGAAGTTCTCCGGTGCCAGTAAAAACCCAATTTCAGAGGGTTCTGCTGGAGTTGCACTGAGTTCACTCGCTGCTCATCTGGCATCAATTAGGCCTGCATGAAAACATGAACCATGGAACAAGCAGGACCGACTGAGCTCAGAGAGTGAGGGGACATCATTGTTCACGTACTCAGGACGCACAGATAACCCCTTAGCAACTGAAACAACTGAAAATAAGAGGGGACATCAAGGTCGCATATTGGAGTGATTAACACAATTATTTCAGTAACACTCAGAGTTCACTTCTGAGAAAGACGTCCAGACCGTTTCCCCTAACCTGGAAAAATATGAAACAGCAGACCAGGAAGTTCAGCTCCAAAAAGGCTGAGGACCCTCCCTGGAGGTGTGAGCTTTTGGGAGTGTTGGTAAAATAAACTGAGAAGAAGTTGTGGGGTGGAGGAAAAAGAGAGGGGGTGAAGTCGATGCTTTAAAAGCAAAAAAGTGATTTATGCCTTTCTTTTGTTTTGAAAAGTACATTAAAGAAAGTTGACAGGAACATACATTTCTAAATGTCCTGTTTATTGTGAAGAGTTTTCATTGAATCTACATTTTGATTCCACTGTCCTGAAATGACTCTCTTAATAAGTCTCAAATGTAATATTTTCAACGCTCTGGAAAAATACTTAAAAATCCATTATGTTGGGACAGGACACAATATGCTACAATCATGTCATCATGGCCTGTAAAAGAGGCAGTGGTGTACTCGATGCCACACTTGAGACCTCAGTGAGATGAACTCTTTGCTGGTGATTTTAACTGTAAAGGCTGATTTATACTTCTGCGTCTCCCCTACGCAGCAGGGGCTGACGCAGACATGAGCCCCACATACTTGTGCGTCGGTGTGTCCGTGTCGCGCAGCAATTCTCCGCCGAAACGCTTGAGGGCAGTGCGGTCTCTCTGATAGCCGGCTGCCTGCTTCCGGTCCCGTTACGATCTCTGTTTACTTTTCCACATCGATTCAGAGCGTGTTATGTTAATCTACAGCTGATACATGTTGCTGTTTATCATACAGACATGATTACATGAAGAATAGAGAGGAGGAGATGAAATACACGGCCGATGTGCGGCCGATGTCCGGGATCCCGGAAGTGCTGTAAATGCAGGAAAGACAAAGCCGCCGAGCGGACCAATCACAGGGCTTGCGGTCCGCGTTGGCTCTACGTGGAGTTACATTTTGGAGGAGGTGCACGTCAGCTACGTGCGTAGGCCTCGGCGTAGGTACGGGAGCTACGCGGACCCCCGGCGTAGGGTACGCCGTTGATTCAACGCAGAAGTATAAGTCAGCCTTAAGGCTGCAATCATCACAGTTTGTCCAGTAAGAACATGGATGTTCTGGATGGCAAGATATTCAAAGCTGACACACGCTCTTTTGATTTCCACTCCTTTTATTTTCTTTGACATTGATCTTTCTTTTGAATATGAATATTAATGTTAAGGTGAACGTGAAGATGTGAAGGTGAAGGTGTGCTTTAATCTTATGGACGCCTTAAAAACTATGGTAAAGGATGGGAAGGGAATATGATGATGGTGGTGAGGGGAAAAGAGATGTCTCCTCCGATCGGCTGCATTGCTGACTGATGGGTGTGCAAGTGTGCCTCTGTGGATCCTGTTTTGTTCCTTCAAAATAAAAGTAATTTGCAGATGCAATTTGGAACAACCTTTTGCACATGGCCTCTTCGAACAGTACCCATCAGGCCACAGTGACAGAGGATTGTATAGTGGAGGTTACTCTTACCTTTATATCCCAGCACAGCAACAGCGATGGTGAGGAGAGTACACAGCAGGTAGAGCAGAGCTATGGAGGCCTTCAGCGCCCATTCATTCTTACACTTGGTGCACTGGGTGGCCTCCTGGATCCCTGTGTAAAAACAGAATCACAGAATTCATTACATTTTGCTGCATATTGGACATTTTTCCAGAGTAGAAAGTCTAAAAAGGACATGTGGGTAGAGTTTGGTGTTATCTGGGGACTCTCCATGTCTAGGAGTCCCACATCTGGACAAACAGGCCTGGAGTCTACATTAAAGAGTCCTGCAGTTCCCTCAGGGCCCGGGTGGTGAAGGGGCAGGGGACACAAAAACAATCCCCCCCACTGACTTGTTTACACTCTGCGACATGCTTATTTTCCTGAACTCAGCCTTCACTCAGCAAACTTCCTCCTTTTTCAGTCGACTTCAATCTCCTGTGCACAGAGTCTCAGTACAAACACGAGTCATGGGTTTAACACAAAAAGCACTAAAAGTTAAGCATGTATAACGTACATTTGTGCAATATAAAATACTGCCCCATTTAATATCCGCCCCTTTTACTTCTTCTCGTGCAGTATAAGTTGACTCTGGAGTCAAACTCAAAGGCCTCAGCAAGTGGGGACACTTGTGGAATATTTTCCAGGGATATCTTTCATGACAGATGAGTGGCGAGATCCTCGGAGCTGACGGGAACACAGCTGCATTTCATTTTCAGTTCAGGAAGTGTGTGTCTGTGTGTGTGGAAAGGTTGGATGAAGGGGGGGTTGGTGGTGGTATAGTTTCATGCACCTGGAATGAAGCTTACTTTTTCACATTCACTATATGAAGACATAGCTCTTTTTCAGCATGGCAACACAAAGAGTGTGATACATGACTATCACAATCAGAAAGCCAGTCGATCACTTGACCGTCATTCTTCAAGCTGGAAAGAGCCGAGGCCATTTAGTGCCAGAGCTTCCCCCACACGTTCAGTTCAAGCGCTTTTTAAATAGATGAGGTAATTCTTTGATGAATTAAAAAGGCAGCACCAATGGGCTCATCAAGGTCTCAGTTGTAGTTCTGGTGCCAAAGTCAACAACTTGAGTCGTTGTTATTGGTACAAAGGGATTTTTAATGACCACTGAATGTTTGAGCTCAGTTGAGCACCAAATTCAGTTGGAAGAGAGGTTGTCCAACATGAGAGAACAAGGGATTTACCGTAAAAAGCATGTTCAAGTGCTACAAAAGAAACCATTTTACTCTAATACTCAACCCAATTGGTGCCACCACCTCATCAGTCAAAAATCCAGATAGCATCCCTTGTGTTTAAAAATGGCAGCCCAAGCTAGGCCAACCATTAACAAAGGCCTATATGTAGACCAATATTGAGTTATTGCAAATACATTGGTATGCATGTTGGGAGTGAAAGACGGTTCAGAACATAACTGCTGGACTAGGTTTTGATGACCATTCTAAGTCCCATAATCTGGGCATTTATGGACATTTAAGTATTGCCTCTTCCTTTAAGGCCACTAGGGGAAGCATTACACGCCATAAACACAACATTGATATCTTAACCTCTAAGTGTACAGCTGATCTGATTGACAGATGGAGACATTGTAGCTGTTTCCCAGGTTCAGGTTCAGGTTACTTTATTTGTATCCGTAGGTAAACTTGTTTTGCAGTCAGTGAGATGTTAGGTCAATACAGATTTAGAAGACAAATGTCAGACAGAACAAACTACTTAATGTGCAAAGCATACAAAAATATCCTAAAAGTAATCTAACAGTAAAAATGGTCAAATGAATAGACATGATCAAATGTTTAAACCCTCCTGTTATGTTCTTTTCTCTGGAACAGCAATAATGTTCCTGGGTCAATTTAACCCGGGGCATATTAAATTATCAAAAAGTGTCAGAACCCCCAAAAAATCCAAATCCAAATGTTTTTTAAATCTAATTTTTAAATCCATTATTAACCATTTAAATCAAGATTTAGTCCATTTGTGTTCTTTAATTCTTACAGATCATGGTTCAATGAGGATAACTGACTCTTTTTTCATTAAAATTCATGTTAAAACTTTTTTTAATGAACATTGTAAAGCCCTAAATATAATTACAATAGTTTTACATGACATAGATTTTTGTTTATTTTATTTTACATTTTATTTTTATTTTTTTATGAAGTAATGTTGATAAATTAACACAACACCTCTTTGATCACATGCTGCCCATTTTTTTATGCTGCATTTAGCTGGTTTGGAAGGCACATATTGCCTAAAATAGACTTTAAAAAAGGGTCAATTTGACCCGAGACATAACAAGAGGGTTAAAGTGCTAAAGGTTCCATTTAAAACACATATCAGAAAACAGTCAACCAATAAAAACCATAAAATCACATGAATAAATAAGAAAATCTGGGCTGAAGTCCTAAAATTGGAGTTTGACTCTGTGTGAGAACATAAATGCTATTGCTTGTTCAGCTCAGTAAAAGCAGCAGGAACAAAGCTTTTCTTGTACTGCTGTGTCCTGCACCTTGGGACTAAAAACCGTTGTCCAGAGTGAAGAAGCTGACAATCACTGTGCAGAGGGTGTGAGGCATTATTTAACCCCAGGTGGCTAAAGTCCTGCCTCAACTCCACCCACATGGCGACCGCTATTATTGGGCTTCATAACGCCTCCTCAAAAATCAGAGGATGGAGTCACTGAGACTACATCCATGTTTTACAGAGTCTATGGTCTTAACAATCCCAGTGGAATAAAAATCTGTCCCTTTAGCCACTAAATCCTAAACTACCTTTAACAGCTTGTTGTTAACTGTATTGGATAGGTTTCCCAGTTCCCTTTCCTGTCAAGTGTCTGATCTCTCAATAAAGGCACAAAGCCCAAAAACAATCTTTAAAATCTCAGAGATCTGTGAATAAATCTTATGTTGAACATGTGTTTCCAGGAATGACATTGTAGAAGTCAATACGTTTTATTAGCTTTTCAAAGAAAGACATCTTTACATAAACATAATATTAGTGACTTTCAGGAAAAACTCTTGCCAAAATCTTCACAGCTCCAAAGAAAGCAAGCCATCATGTGGGAACGTGTGAACAGAGATGGAGAGAAAGGGTTGAAATGAAGACAAAAACTGTGGAACTAGGAGAACTATTTCTTTGTGGAGTATTGCGTCACACACCTGAATATGACTCCATCTTTTAGAGTTCCAGGAGATGCTAATGTTCATGATAAAAACCTGTTATGAGCCTCAACAGGATTCTTAGCACAGCTGTGCATGAGACATCAGAAGTTACCTAAGTCTTTCCTGAAAGCAGGTGCACTCTGGGAATACAGCCACAATAACTGATTGCATATCTAAATCATTCATAGCTGTGCGCATGTTTGAAGTGTCAGCTCATGCATGCTTCCACAAAAGAGCAAACATATCAGTTCATCAGTTTACAGTAATCACAGTGCTGCTGCTCAATTTGCTGATGCAATCCAAACACGCCGACGGTGTTTACACATCTACTGCTTTGTAAGTATACCAAAACACTTTGTAAGGGATAAACTACGACACAGGCCAAAGGCTTTTCCATTTCAGTGCACACTTGATTTATGAGCTTCAGATGCACAGTGGAGAAAGTAGAGAATTTTGGGTTGGCTGTCAAACACGGAGGACACCTGGCATAACACAAAACACATGGCCGACAACACGACAACAAAGGAGCGAGTTCAGTTTCACGGCTCCTCTTTCAGCACACAGGGAGAACAGACATCAGCTGGAGCAGCTGGAATCTTTACAACCCCTGAGAGTCGACACGCCAGTGGGCTGCCGAGGGCTCGATCAGGGGTTGCGACCTGCTCGCTGCTCATTTCCCAGTGGGTCTCTTCCTGGATGAGGAGGACAGATAAGGAAAAGAGACAGATGCTGAACTGCTGAGCAAGGCCTAGAGATATATTTGGTGTTTTTTTTTTCCCAACTTCCAAGAATCATGTTCCCCTGGTTTTTCACTTTGTTCCTTTTGGCGTTTCAATATAACTGCATCATCAGCGTAAGCAATGATACAGGGAACTCTTGTCTTCCCTGTGAGAGGCTTAGAGTGAACTTTTGAAAACTTTTTATTAAGATACATCCTTAGCATTTCATAAGTTAACAAACTTTGCATGACCTTAAACCTAGTTGGGCGTTTCTGTACTGGAATGTATTTTTTCTTAAAGCTGCTGTTGGTAGGAATGGTGTAAAAAACGTTACTTTTTTTCTGCTGGGTTTGGAGTAAAGGTCATAATGCCCGTCGGTACTCATCGGTAAGTGGAGTATTGTGAGACTATTGCAAAATCTCTTTGTTTTCCAATGCCTTTGTATCAAGCAATGTTATTATTCCCCTTGTTCCCGTTATGACGGACCAATCACAGCTACTCTCCAATCCTCTGTCCTGATTGGTTAAGGGTCGGCCCCTACTACGTCCTCTGATTGGTTATGAGTCCGGCACTATCATGACTGCACACACCGATCTGTGTTGGGGGGCTAAGAGGAAGTCTGGTTGGGAGGGATAGTGTTGACATTCGAAGTCCCTCTCTCTGAACAGATGTTTACTCTGTGACTACCAACAGCAGCTTTAAATATTAAGATTTAGAGTACCATCAAAAATCTACAACAACCTAGTTTTGGATTAGTTTAAGTTTCATCACCCATACAAGTTGATTGCATCAACATCCAAAAACTGGAGGGATTTTGTTGCCAGTTTATGGACCTTGCACATTGTAAAGATAGCTTGCTCAGTATACAAAAACTGACGTTCAGTGACTAGCCCCAAGCTACTTAGGCTACTGCTTAGCTAGCCGGTGTCCACATGGAGGTTTAACTAGGCTAAATTTGGTTTAAATGTAAGGTTACTCAGCATTTGAATTACTACAATTCAATGTCAAGCAAGTCCGAATTATAGACTGAAAGCTAAACATAGAACTCATGCTGACACAATGGCTGATTGGGTGTTGTAGAGATCTTCCACTGACCAGGGCCTGAAATTGCCATGTCACCATGTTTCAGTGGGATGTGGCATTATTACGTACACTGTCACACCCATGTACTTAAACTCTGTCAGTTTTTTCTTTGTTAGCAGGAATAAAAAGTCATTGGTCGTTTCAAGATAAACTTAGGATAAATGATCAAGAACTGAATCTTAAAGCTTGAGAATTACTAAAGTTATAAATGCCCTCTTTAAGTATAATAGAAGCACCTAAGATATGGGATGCTGCTTATTCCCTATTAAAGGTTTTCTTGCTTGTTAAAGAGTCAGGCCTGCTGATAAACTTGAAAAACCCAACTTTTTGAATGACAGAGTTCTTAATAAATATTCAAAATCAAGAAGAAGAGAACTGGAAGAAGACTGTGGAAAACTGTGGGGATGAACACTGACCTCCTTGTTCACGGTTTAGCATCAGAGACTCAGTTTTCTTTATTTTGGCCTTCTGCTCATTTAATCAGACACTGATTCGTCATCTTTCCATGTCGCCTGCACAGTCAGACACAGTCGGATCCAATCAATCACGACCGCAGGAACAACCTTCGGCCAGGATGCTCTGACCACAAAACTTTTACTGCTCAGCAAAACAAAAATAATGCTCCAAAGACAAAGACCCCAAAGAACAAACAACACACCAGCGGGTTTTAAATGTGAATGGGTTCCCTTGTTATAGTGTGTTTTAGTCGGATAGTTACCCATTGTTCCTGCAAACCTCTATGATGAAACAATACCCACACAATGTCCACCTTAGGAAAATGAAGTGTCTCCAAGCCTGTGTCTTTCACCAGCCTAATTTCCTAAAACAAAAGAACTTCCCAAACATCTCGTCTTTTTTCATCTCAACATGGCCATTAATTCTCCCCTGACAAGCCAAAATAATGTCTGCAGCCATTAACGGGTGATACATGGGCCCAGCTCATTAAAGACAATGTTTATTTACAGTAAATAGTAGGAGGGACGCTATAGTAACGGATGAGAACACAAAGCTGTGAGCTGAGGTCACACAAACTGTGATTTGGATCCCTGCCTCGCCTAACACTCACTCAACCCCTTTCCAGGAACCCGAGTGCAGAAACTCCAAGAGGGCAATCAGCGAATTATACTGGGCACAAAACACAAAGAGAGGAGTTCATGGCAAAAAGAAGAAGTCTTTGAAGCCTTAACCTGGAGAAAAGTCCATCAGATTATTATAATGTGTGACTGGTGATATATCTGAACTCAGAATTTTAACTAGTTACTGCAAAAATACTGAGAAACACTTAGAGAAAGAAATACAAATAGAAAGAAAAGACAAAGACAAAAAGAAAGATAAAAAGAGGGATGTGAAAAAATTAAGAAAGACAAGAAAATAAAGGGAGAGGGGAAGAAAGAAAGGAAAAAGATATTACAGAAAGAAAGAAATAAGGAGAGATTGAAAAAGAGAAAACAATAAAGAAAGACAGTAAGAAAGGAAGAAACATAATGAGAGAAGGAAATAATTAAAGAAAAAGGTAAAAAATATGAAACAATGAAAGAAAGAAGGAAGGAAAAAAAGAAAATGATTACAGAAAGAGATTATAGAAAGAATAAAGAAAGATAAGAAAGAGGGATGAAAGAAAAAAAGTGAAAAAAGAAAGAAGGAAAGCTAGACAAGAGAATAAAGGGAGAGGGGGAGAAAGAAAGGAAAAATATATTGCAGAAAGAGAGAAAGAAAGAAATAAGGAGAGATTGAAAAGAGAAGACAGTAAGAAAGGAAACAAAATGACAGAGGGAAATAATCAAAGTAAAAGAGAAAAGTAAAAATATAAAACAATGAAAGAAAGAAAGAAAATAATGAAAAAGATTAAAGAAAGAGATAAGATAAAAAATAAAGAAAAATATGAATAAAGAAAGAAAGAAAGAAAAAAGAAAAAGGGAAAAATGTAGAAGAAAAGAAAGAAAGACACTAAAAGAAGAAAGAAAGGAAAATCAGAGGAGAGAATATTATAATAAGGGTTTATAAGTAAGTAAGAAGGAACATAAAAGGAAAGCGAGAGACAAAAGAAGAAAAGAAGAGAACAATTCATCCTAAAAAAATGACAAAATTACCTCTGCATTTTCTGTTAACATCCACAGGATCATCCTCAATGTTTCCTGAGATTTTGTTCTGTTAAGTTCTTTTCGTTTATGTCTGTTTGTGTAATCAGATGGTGGTCTGAAGAATATGAAAGTTTTTGTAGGGAGGAGGCTGAACGATGGATGAGCCCAACGAGAACTGTTTTCAACAAGGACACAGGGGTTTGTTTCAAGTAGCTGGACCTTCAAGCAATATTAGGTGATTGATTAACACATTTAAACGTATGCCATGCAAGTAACATTTCTTACACACTCAATTTTCTGTTTCCTTTTTTCATGACTTACAGTGAGTGAGACGTTGGACAGTTAAAAAAAAGCTTGGTAAGATAATTCATGAGAAAACTCTAATCACACATATACAGGACAAGATTAGCAAAGAGATGAGAAGCACTAAACAGAATGTTTGTCACAATAGTTTGAAAGGATGCTTAAACACACAAAAGCAACCTCTAAATTGTTCTGCGGTCTTGTGGTTACATTACATCACGAAGACAGCTATCTCTGCCGATTGTGAAATACATTGTCTTCACTAAATGTCTGAACTGTTTGTTTTCATTAGTTATTTAAAAGAAGCAAACATCTTTCATGCCATCTGTCTTTCATTACTGAAACAGAAAAAGCTCTTTTACAAGATCCCCTAACACTGTACTCCAAGCCCATGAGCTTTACAGTCAGGAAGGAGATGATGGCTCAATGAATGACTCATATTCAACTCGGCTCCCTCAATCGCATGGTGAGGTGGCCTGTACTGTGTCATGTACTGTTATAGTGTGTGTGCTCAAGTGTGTGTTTAAATTAGAGTGCTGGCTCATTTCGTTCGGTGACTGAAAACAACCCGAGGCTTTTAGGAACTTCAAAAACTGAAACTCTGACACTAAATAAGAATTACTCTTATTCTTGTTGATTTTTGTCATTTCAATAATTCCAGGAGGCTTTTGTTGATTTACTTCTTTAGTGTAACTAACCATGCAAAAAGTAATAAAAGAAGCAATACACTTAAAGCTGGGGTTGGTAGTCAGATTCAGATACACTTTTTGTTATACTGGTTAAAATGATCTTTATGTTCCGATGGCAATCAATATATAATGTGTTCTTAAAAAAGAATGAAAAAAAGCCGCTATCTACAGGAGGAGTAAACCTGGGAAAACACCAACCAATCCCTGCCATCAGGAGCCAAATTATGAAACCAATCAAATCCCGTCCTGCCTTTCTGCCCGCCTCCTGCACGTACATTTCATGTTTGTTTGTGTTTTTAACTTTCACTATGATAATGCTTTGGTGTTTTCTTACCGCTGAGTGAGACATGAGTTGACGTAGTGCAAAACACAAACGATGTGCTGAGGACCGGTTTTGAATCAGTCACGATCATATGGTCGTGAATCAGCGGCGCTTGTGCATGTGAGCGGGGGCGTTGTTTTGGACGAGCTCCTAGGGGAGGGGGGGAGGGGTTAGAGGGAGTCCTGAGGAAATGCTACATTCAAATTCATGCTAGTTTTCCGTGACTACCAACCCAAGCTTTAATTCTGTCAACTCATGCTGTATTGATCAAAACTTAATCTCAGCAGCAGAACACTGTTTGTGTTTGGCGTCTAGGCTCCATACCTCATCACTCCTTACAGATTAAGTTAACATGCAGAAATTAAGCAGTGATGTCATCGATATCCTAAACACCATATATTCTGAGCCTGCAGCTTGATGCTTTGGAAACGTTGAGGCTGTAAGTTTAAGAAAAGCATTGATGAAGCAGTGGCATTGGCAAAGCAGAGGCAGAGATTGCCACTTTGTCAGGTGATTGTGAGAATGATGAATGGCAAATGTGATGTCTGTACCAGCACAATATGCAGGTAGGAAATCCAAAATAATAAAATTAAATAGCTTTTGGTGCCCAGGAGTTCAATTTGTGTCGCTGTGGTATCAAAACAGGTGCTTATAACGGTTGGTTTTACTATTATCATGTCAAAATTCAAAATTCTAGTATCATGACAACTACTCGGCAGCATTGTCAGATATTAAATGGAACTAAATAAAAAGCCCAGATTTTCTCTTATGGTCTGTTTTTTTCTTTTGTAGGTCATGTAGAGTCTTCATTATTGATTTAGTTTGTTTTATAGCAGGTTTAAAACTCCTCACTGTGGGTTTGAAGGGAGAACATACTTAACACCACCCACAGCCAAAGTGCAAAGCTCTCTCAGTGGAGGTCCTGGCTGCTTTGTAACCTCAACTAATAACTGACTATTTAACAGCTCAATGAATTGACTCCATCCTACAGTGTGCCCACTGCACTCACTTCCAGGCTTTACCTGCCAGTGATGCAACAAGAGGAAGCCAGAATTAAGGCCAAGGGGTTTTGAGTTCACGGGATGGCTCTAGGGGCCCTGCTGGAAACTGACACCTTCCTGGCTCTGTGTGTGGCCTGATTTTAGGCTCCATGTTTTTTATTACATGTGATGGAACCCATACGCCTCCATCACATGAGACAGGCAGGCATGATGCTCGTGGTTATAAGTGAACGAAGGAGGTGTGAGAGGAGAGGTGAAGACAGGAAGGACAAGGCCAACGCTCATTCGCATAAAGAATTAATCTGGATGAAAATCATAGAGGGTGGGAAAGAAAAATGATTTCATGTTCTGCGAGTTGGAGCGGAAGCAATGACGGATGAACTCTGAGAGCCAGTAACCCCTGTCATATCAACCGCAGCGAGCCAAGAACCTCTCAGGGACTGTGACAGGGGCCAGATTGTCCACGTAAAAATGGGAATGAGGGAAGAAAACCGGGGCCTTTTGACAGGATATCTCTAACTGAGCTCTGTAACACATCCAACACAAGGCATTGTCAAATTATGAGGCAACCAAGATTGGAGCATCCAGCAGCTCTCTCAGGCTCCAACTGTCTGCCGCCTCACTGTGGGGGAGCAAGGGGAGAACTTTTTTTTTTTCCACATAAAAAAATGTGGATTGGTGTTTCTGATACTCTTTGATGCAGCAACAGGTTTATGAGTTACATCAGACACGTATTTAGAAAGAAAGGACATTTGGGCTTTTGCTAATGCTTAGTTATACATTGGCATGGTGAGTGCTGAAACACTTGTATTAGCCAATCTCCATGTAATGTAAAATGTCCAATGATTCAGAACTACTCTGTTTTTGGGAGGCAACAATCTTTCTACTGGGGAAACATGCTGACCAACTTCATGACTGCAACGATCGCTGAGTTAGGGTTAGTTAATACTTTTCTTTAACTCCTGGAAAAACAAACTGTACATGTTTAAACCTGTGTTTCTTATTGGCCATTTAGGTAGAGCTTAAATCACTGACATTATCACCCTATAAAGTTTTTACAGTGAAGGGTCACAGTTGCTCATTTACACGTTAAATTAACAAGGAGAAACATCAGCATTCATTAAGAGTCATTCCTTTCACCTTATTTTAGCTCTGTTTTTGGTGTCCACCACAAAGGGAAATATCTGGCTTGTTAGCTGATCAATCCTCCTATATTCTAAAGCAGGGGGTTCCCAAACTTTACCATGCCAAGTCCCCCCAACAGCATTAGCTTCTGGCCGGGGACCCCCTTTGCAGGCCACAGACAATGCTTCAAAATATGTAAAGAAACATAAACTTTTAGAATGTATTTTCTTGCTTATATTCACTTTTCAATAATTATTACATTTGTTTGGCATTATAGGTGTGGCTGCCTATACTGTGGCTGTAAACAAGGCCCATGAGACTGGGGCTGTTGGCCATAACCAAAACAATGAGCTGAAAGACACTAAAAGGGAGATACATTTTTCTGGTCCGTAACTTTCACATTTAAAAAGTCTTTAGATATTTAGATAGTAAAAATATACAGCATATTCAATGTGAAATAAAGTTTGGGATTACTCACTAAAAGAGTTTCTATTACAATGAAATCTAAAAGTAAGCTTCATCAGGATTGTATTTCTTGCAAGACTGCCAAATTCACAAGATTTTTTAAAAAATGGTTTCTTTTCTGCATTTTCTTGAAAAGAAAAACCTCTGGTCATTTTTCGGATTGTAAAAAAACATCCACAGAGAGAGAGAGAGAGAGAGAGAGAGAGAGAGAGAGAGGAGAGAGAGAGAGAGAGAGAGAGAGAGAGAGAGAGATGCTAAACTGCTCACTACCTATCCTACCATAATCATGTCTCGCCATCCAATCCAGTCCATCACTAAGATGGAGAAATAAACACTTTGAAATGGTTTTCAGATGAGCTGCAGCTGCAGTAAGACAGGCACGTGGGCAGTGGCAGCATTCGCAGCGTCTCCCAACATGCAGCCCTGCCCCCTCCCACCATCCCAGAGGCCCCGCCTGGCTCTGCACAGACTCAGCACTCGCTGTAGTTACACAAACAGGTCGTCTTTCCAGAAAACTACATCAACAAAGGAGTGGGGAGAGGGAATGGACTTAGTCAGCTAAGAGATTTGGGGCCCATGGAGTAACTTGGGTTTTAGTTACAAAGCAAAACATCAGCGCTTAAGCACCCCAAAAGTGCAGCTCTCTAGTAAATGTCTGTTTCTTCTTTCTCTCTCTCTCTGTGTGTGTGTGTGTGTGTGTGTGTGTGTGTGTGTGTGTGTGTGTGTGTGTGTGTGTGTGGCCTACTGGCTAATGACCATCACATTAGCATCCCGAATTTGATAGCCTGCCTACGCTCAACTTTGAAGAAACAGAAAACCATCAGCAAAAGAGAGAAGAAGAGAGTTCAAAGAAGGAATGCGGGAGAGCAGGAGAAAAGAAAAACAAAAAGAAAAACCTTATCCAATGAAAAATAAGTTCAAAGGCTGTTTGTCTTCAATCAGCTGCCATTCAACTCAAGAAAAAGATCACAAAGTGCTGCACAAATACAATAAAACTAAATAAGAGTGTTTTTATTTGAAATGAATAAAACACACAAAAAAAATGAAAATGGCAAATTTCCTTTCAGAACTTTCCTTCAGAACCAACTCCTGGCTGCAACAACTTTAGAAGCTGTCTCCTGAACCTCATCTGTCTGATGTCTGCACTCCTGGGTAAGGTCTCCTGCTGGTTGTTTCAGGTGCCAGTCGAAGTCTGTGAACCACTACAAAGACCCAAAGAGCCAGCATAGCCCTGGCATGTACTTCAAAGGAAAACAAACAGCTAAATGTCCCCAGTTGTAGAAAACCAGAAAAAAACATAAATAATGAGACGTTTTCTCTGTGATGGGCAGCTGAGATAATAAACCACAGAATGTTGTTCGAGGCATTAGAATCAACACTTTTCTGTCTGATTGGGCAAAAAAAAGTGCAAAAACCATCACAGCCGCAGACTGAAAATAAATGCAACGCTGCCCAAGGTGTAGTTCCCATCATAACCACTAGAGGCATGTATCAAGCAACTCAGATTATAGTGAATTTGCCAGTAAAAAGGCAGAATTTACATTAACTGTACAAAAGTCATATATTCTTCTGCATAGTCATTTGCTGTTTGGATTGGAATACTATCAAAAGTATATGTTTTTTCATTTTCCATCGGATGGCATTGAAACACATCTCAGATGTGGGATCAATTGGGGTTTTTAAATCCTCTCTTAAGACTCACCTTTTCTCCCTGGCTTTTAATCAAGGTTGAGTGGACATCAGACATAATCTTAATTAAATTTGAATTAATTTTTTTCTATCTTATTTTATTATATATTTGCACTGTGTTTACGTATTTTAGTATTGTATTTTAGTATTGTATTGTATGTTATGTTTGTCATTTGTGCTGCTTTTGATCTGTACAGCACTTTGGTCAACCCTGGTTGTTTTATACGTGCTCTATAAATAGAGTTTGAGTTGAGATGTTAACCTTAGCATTCAAACATGTCCTAGCTAAAATGACTACTTATTACATGACTGTGTAAAGTACATGATTTGTAAATTATCTGGAACTGAAAAGACACTGGACATTCATAGTTCAAGGTAAAACAAGATAGTTGATGACTCATAAGATAGCAACAGCTAATTATTCATGTAACATTAGCAAACAGCCAATTCATAGTGAACATCACTGTAAGATTGATACTGATAGCTCCAAATATACACTACCAGTCAAAAGTTTGGACACACCTTCTCATTCAATGGTTTTTATTTATTTTAACTATTTTAAACATTGTAGTTTAATACAGAAGACATCAAAACTATGAAATAATCTGGTTTTCCATAATCTGGATTACAACAGTAGTCAAATAGGGCTATCCATTGTGTACTAACCATACCTCTGAACAACACAACTGATGGTCTCAAACACATTAAGAAGGCAAGTCATTCTACAAATGAACTCTTGACAAGGCTCATGTTAATTAGAAACCATTACAGGAGACCACTTCATGAAGCAGACTGAGAGAATACCAAGAGTGTGCAAAGCGGTCATGCAGGAAAAAGGGGGCTACTTTACAGAATCTAAAATATAAAACATGTTCTGGTTTCTTTAACACTTTGTAGTTCATTCAATAATTCCATATATGTTCTTTCATAGTTTTGATGTCTTTGGTATTCATTTAAATGAAGTTAAGGTGTTAACTTAGATTCGGGAGCAGGACCACGCCTAAACCACACCCTCAATCACCTGACAAGCCTTCTTAAACGTAGCCAGCCTACTCCAACTGCTTGTCCGTGATTCTTCAACCCACCCTCCCTCACCTTACTCTACTGCACTTAACCTATTTCCTTGTCCTCTCCTACTCCACTCGTGCTCGCTCCTTCTATGCCCTGTCTACTTCCAGGTACAACCTGGGTCAAGATCAGCTCCGGCAGGATAACGCTGAGACGGAACCCCCATCCTGAGTCTCCTTCTGCTGGGCACAACACACACAACTAATTCATTAAATGTTCAACTTATATCCTTGTGTGGCGTGGTCCTTGCTAGTGAATTAATTAATTAATTAACTTTTGACTGGTAGTGTATACCTTTCCAAATGTATTGTATAATACAATCAAGTTGCGGATAATGTATAGTGAGCAGGTTGTTGGTTCATGAGCCTTCTTTAAAGTTATATTTTTTGGGCATTTTTACCTTTATGGATAGGACAGCTGAAGAGAGACAGGAAATGCGGGGAGCAGAGAGAGGGGGAGGACATGCAGTAAATGGTCGAGGCTGGAATCGAACCTACTACCTCTGCGACGAGGACTATAGCCTCTGTATGTGGGGCGCTTAGACCCCTGAGTCACCAGCGCCCCATCAGCCCTCTTTAATTTGTTTAATTTCTCTTTCATAGCCTCAGTGTTCGTGTTTTTGACTACTCTATACTGATTCTGTTTCTTTGCCAGTTTTCCCCACTGTAAGCACAGTAGCATCAAATTAACCGGACTTCTCTGTGATTGATACGATTATAGCAATAGTCTGCTATCAAGAAAGAGCAGGATGTTGGTATAAAATGTGGAATAATATTAATACCATTTTCAAACCCTAGACACTTCAATTTATTTTATGCCCCTGAACATGAAGCCAAAGGAAAATCTCCGGCATGTGAACACTTGTAAATTGAAAATTTTCAGCCGTGGTAATCTAGATGGGATTTCAAGCCCAGGCTGCTGTAATGTTTGATGTTCTGCTCACACAATGTCTGACATGTAGACGTACTGAACTTCAGTTTATGCTCTGCAGAGGTGCTGCCAGACAAAACCAAGAAAAATTTTAAGAGCCGAGCAGATTTTTGGGATACTTTAAGGAAAGCCTGGGGAAAGTCTCAGTCGGACAGGGTGTTTGGAGACCGTCCCAACTTCGGCCAAACTCATCACCACGTTAGCCACATCTATTGCTAACTCCGCCATGTGGACAGAGGACAGATCTAAACAAGCAATGTATTTGTACTTGGGGTTAACATTTTCTGACTGACTTCTGACAGAGAATCCAGCTCTGGTGTTGCTTGTGGGTAACGTTGGTATAACATTATTGGTCAATGTGGAGTGAGCCACGTTGTGATTTAAGGTTTGCTTGTAATAGGAAGCTCTGTCATTTAACAGCGGATCTGAGAGAACATGGAGGGTTGTAAAATGTGAAAACGACTGTGGTTTGTGTGCTCATAGGTAGTTGAATAATTTGGGGTTGGTTCCGTCGCAAAGGAGGTGAACATTTCTGCACATATGGAAGATAAAATTCCTTGTGGTTATAAACTGCTGAGAGATTTTTTATTCTACTTTACAGGTAACATCAAGCCTGTTGTTTACCCAACTAGGGAAGAAGTTAAGGACAATAGATAGAGTATGTGTTCCTGAGAAAGTGGAACATTTAGAATCAAACCAAAGAAAAGATGATCACTTGAACGGATGTCTCTGAAGTATAATTTATATTGAAAAATGAGAGCAAACCATATGCACACAATTATCCTCCAAAGACAGCAGTACAAAGTACAAAGGAACAGGTCTACAGACCAATGTGATGCTCTTGGAGGTGGTTTACAATGGAAATGCTTTCTGTTATGCAACTTCATGGGTGTTAAGAGTCCCTTCTGGGTGGCCTGCCACGTCCGCGGTCAGATGCGGAGGTGTGGTCTGTCAGTTAGAATGACAACGAGCCGTCTTCCTCTCACCGCTGGTCAGGAAGAGGAGGAAGTTCTTCTGCCAAAATCAGTTCAGACAGACTCTTTCCAGACGCCACAGTGACACGCTCTTCTACCTCAGAGCAGCCTGCAAGTCAAGATACAGCATCAAGAGGCAGGCAGGAGGAGCTGTCTGACATCTGGCTAGAAAATTAAACGGAGGCGATACCACTCACTGAAAGTGGTAATCAACACCAGACAATTGCATTAAAAGACTCTACTGTTGGTGTTGGCTGATTTAGAGAAAAGGCTGGGAGGGAAAACTCCTCTCTGAAGGATGGAAGAACCAAATCTGTGCTGCACTGGCGTCATCAGGGAGCAAAGTGATCGTTTCATTACTACAAGCTGCAAGATCTGATTACAGTAAAACAATTTCTAATCAAAGCGATACGCCATTAGCAGCTTTTTCAGCCATGTGTGCTATGCTGAGATAGACTGCATAATGTGCCTGAAGTGATAGTATATCATTCAGTATTTTATTTAGATATCAAGCAAAAAAATGTATTTCAGGTGAAGATACAGACAAAACTTAAGGAAATTAAGGACTCTCTAAGGTGTTCCAATACCATTTATATCATATAACAGTGTGTCAACTCTTCAGATGATACAATATATCCTATATCTACATCTAGATCCTTATGGCCCTTTTCCACTACACAGTTGGAGCCCTACTCGACTCAACTCGACTCTACTCTATTCGGTTTGGGTACCTTTTCCACCAGCCGAGTACCGACTCACGGAGGGTGGGGTCGTCATAACACTGCTGCGCGAAACCGCGTTCACGTCATTTTGAACGCGACAGCAGAAGAGTCCTGATGCCGTTTTTTAAAAATGGCGGATTTGATTCCTGTGTTGGGTGTCGGGCTCATGACTCTTCGGTGACGACATTCTCTAAACAATCAGTGGCCGGCAGTCCGTCGACGTCACCTTTTAGTGTCGGCTCAGCTCGCTTCGAACCAGAGCAGAGCAGGTACGAAAAACTGGTATCTGACACGAGGTACCACGCCCGTGGAAACGCAACACAAACCGAGTAGAGTCAAGTCAAGTCGAGTAGAGTAGGGCTAAGACGGGCCGGTGGAAAAGGGCCATTAGTCACACAGGTCATAGTAGAAATAGTAACATTATCTCTCGGTGGTTGTTGATAATGCAGTTTAAGCAAGTTACCTTAGACTTAACTATCTGAAACTAAAAGTGTAAAAACTGACTCGTATTTGAAAATGATATTGCATGATTTGCATGTAAAGGATGTTATAAAAGTATTTAAAGCTATTTATAGTTCAGTATTTGGTGCATCATGTCTGATTATTATCACTTTTCTTTTAACAGTGAACTGCTATAGATTTCAAGCTTTTCCCACACTACCTCGGATTATCACAGCAGACAGTAGAGCACTTCTCCACTACTTAAAATATGTCAGGATATTCCACTAATACCTTTGTTATACTGCTGCTAACTTTTACTTTAAAACTAGTTTATAACTTAAACTATTTACTTTTATTTATTTATTTGGGGTCAGACAATGTAGTGATTTATTAACCAAGCTTATTGTAATTACACAATTAGTTAGGGGATGGACCAACTGAGAAAATTAGGGCCGATACCGATTCCAAAATAAATACTCAGTGGATAGCTGTTCCAAAACAGATTTTTTTCCAAAATTGATATTATTTTAAAATGTTAAATCCATCAACATAATACGCCAATACCAATATTCAGCAAATATAAAGGTGTATCTCTGCATTCCTAGAATTTACTGTGTGCTTACTTTTATTGATGTATGCTTGAGTATGCCTGCCCAAAAAAGGGGGAAAGTACTCTGTGAGGTTATAATGGATATGCAAACTCCTTCACACATGGGAAGCTGATAGCACTGAAAATATGAAGCCTCTTCATAAAGATTGTTGTTGATGTGAACTGTTGAAACACAAACTCTGCATACTGCAGTTGTTTTAAGTGAAATTGTAACACCCAGATCCAATCAGAAGAGTGATCTTTGGGAGAACAAAAGAAAAATACCGTGACCTATTAATTTTTGAATGTGTGACCATATGCATGCATAAAAAACACTGCCAAGCCCTGAAAAGTGCAATAAACTGAACTCTGTCAGTAGACTTAGCCACACATGGAAAATGTGATAGTGATTATGAATCTGACAGAGTTTTGGAGCCAAACTCGGTGCCTCTACGCTTCAACTCCCTTTTGCAAACCAGGAAGCAGTAGGTTAATCTTGGCAAGCATCACATCGATTTTTTCCCCCTTTCATTAACATGTTTGACTGTTAAAAAAAAACAGATTTAGGAGGTTTTATTACATACACTAAAAGAGGAAAAATTAGAATCCCCAAATTCATTGTAAAACTGTGCCTGTGTGTTCTGCTGCCGGAGGTGTTGGAGAGCCTTCAGTGACTCACATAAATACGTTTTCAGTTTGTATTACTAAAGTGTGATGTTGTGTGTTATTGTAAGGCACACACACACACACACACACACACACACACACACACACACACACACACACACACACACACACACACACACACACACACACACACACACACACGCTGCAGGGGATACAAATGTAAGATCTAATGCACAAGCAAGTTCCCTGCAGAACAAAGAGCTGCAAGTGTTTTTCACAGGAGGCGTTTAAGGACCGCAGGTGTTCTTGGAGAGCCGTCTCTAAGCTCTGCTATTCTTTAATTTAATTTCCAAATCAATGACTCAGATCCTCTGTTTAAACACCCCATAGGAGGCTCTTAAAGAGAGGCCATACTGAACTCCAGGAACCCTCCCCTGACATCTGCATGTGGGTCACATCAAGGACACCAGGGCTATTATGGTGTGTGAGAGCTAAAGGGGGACTGTGATGGGCTTTGCTGCTTTCCCTCACTCTTAAAGGTGAGTCAGAAAAGTCACCGACACTCGGATGATCACTGGCAAGATTGAAAATAGCAGCTAACTACCAGCACATGTGTTGTTCTGGCGAAAACATCACAAAAAGACGCCTGCTCTTTGCATCTATCGCCTGGAGTCATGTTACTGCTGTTTTATTCAGTGTAATGAAGGCATAACAGAGAGAGGGGAGGAAGGAGGGGGTGGAAAGCTTGGACATAAGTTTACAGAATCTCCCTGAAGTGACAGGGATGTTAAAACTGAATACAATTGAGCTTGAGTTTCTTTATTGAATTTAGTATTGTTCTACTTGTCAAAGTCATTTTCTAAGTGTAAGACTGTTGAGTTCCACTGAAAGACATGCAAAACCCAGAGTATCCACAGACTGGGATACTGTGTTTAAAGTGTGGAATAAAGTGTTTCTTTCAAGTCTAATTACATGTGGACAAATTAGAGATCGATGCTCAAAAATGGCAGGTAAATATCAGAGAACAGCAAATCTCTCACATGAGTGTGTGACAGAAGTATAGCATGTGTTACAATAAGTAAAATATGGCAAAATATTCACATTGCTGAGATAGTAACTTTATTTTAATTTATTGAGTTTATTTGATTAGGACAATGCACATTAATCAACATTTCAGCAGTACGCCTCTATGTAAATATGCTGGAATTAGCACAATAGCTACATTTAATCTGTAGTCCTACGGCAGGTACTTACACAAAACAAAAAACAAGTTTAATCTGAATGAATATATTTTGTGTTTAAAATGTGTTAAGCTGTGCAGCCGACGTAAACATATACTCAATATGGTGAGGGTGTTAAAAATGTAAAGAAAAAGCTGCAAACAGGACTTCAATTTTTTTCAACTATGAAGTCTATATGATAACTTGTAAGCCTGAAATGTTGTGAATCAAACTGCTACAGAGGTAATTACTTTTGTATTTTAGCTGTATTTGGGTCTGCCAGATGTAATACTTTCATTTTTGGCTCACTTTTGGTCTCAACCAAGTCCCAAGTTGACTTCTGTAACTCTTTGGCTCAGTGCCCCGCTGTATTCATGAGCCAGACACCTATTTTGTCTGATTGCCTTTGGGTGCAGTATATCCTTTTTATGGAAAATTGAACAGTAAACGTAGAAGTTGTCAATATATGGTGAGGTTTTGAAAAAGTAGTTTAAATCAAACAGTCGTCCAGCAAGATCAGCATCCATTTAAAGTTGTGTTTATTTTAATCTTGCACAAGTCCAATACTCACTCTCCTTCCAGCTATGTCTCGAACGTTCATCTTATAGCTAACTTTGTCTTTCGAGCTGGTAGCGAACAGTCTGTTTATCAAGGCCTCAATAAATGCTGATGAGAGCGATGTGACAAAACCAAAAATAAAATATGCCTAAAGGCCTAAAAATATGAGTCCAATGCGGAAGTGCTAAAAACTGCAGTTCATCGATGATCCGCTTGAGGCTGGCTCCAGAAGTACCGGAAACCACATACACACCAATTCAAAAAAGCCGATCTTTACAGCAGAAATAAACATGTTTACAGCCTGGTACAAAAGACGAGTGTAGTCTGGATAGCTCATTTCTGGATCGGCACACACTGTAGGGGGAGTGAATTTTTTTCTTACGCTGCAATTTTGAAGATATTGAGATTGCGAGTCTTCCAATGAGAGGCACAGCTGGCTTGATTAACAGGCGGGAACACTGCAGCTGTTGGCTAAGAGGCTCAAAGCCCGCCTCTTTAGGTCACAATCGCTTGACAGCAGCAATATGGCTCCCGCCGACGATTGGCCTCAAAACAGCGCTTCAGAAGCAGATGGGTGACGTCACGGATACGACATCCATATTTTATACCGTCTATGTATAAAACCAAAACAATGTGCTAAAAGAAAGTAAAATGCTAAAAACTTGAATACTTAAATGAACTGAAGAATTCTTTACTTGCATTACGTCTTACACTCTGCGACGCAGAACTCCTTCAACCTCGCGGAAACATGGAGAGGAAAAGCGTTTTTCCTCTCCAAATTCAAAGTATTTTCCTCCAGGCTCCAGGGGCCACGTCCGGACTCACGTGGCCGAAAATGAGGCACCGAGAGCAGGTAAAATACCTCCGCGATGACCCCCGGAGGAAAAAGCGTTTTTCATCTCCGTATTCAAAGTATTTTCATCCATGCTCGTGGGGCCACGTCCAGCCGAGAATGAGGTCAACCTATTGTTCAGTATGTTCAAGTTGAATATGTTCATGTTCAGTCTTGTGCAGACATAATTTTGGAAAAAATTTAAGAGTTCCTTTTGGTGCGTAAGACTATGTAGAACTACTTTTTTTCCCTACAAAAAAGTACTCAGGAATCGTTAGGAGAATTGATAAGGAATTGGATTGAATAGCAGAATTGACAATGACATTGACATCTTATCAATTCCCACCCCTAGTGTGAACTCCACATAAAGCTTAAAGACACTGCTTATTGTCCAGACTACCAAATGTCTGTGATGGTGTCTCAAAAAAATACCCTCACTATAACAAACAGAAAACTTGAAAATACATATTTTAAAGTTTAAAATGCAAGACACTGCTGTAAAGAGAGAATTTGTTTTTCATTCTTGTAAAATGTACACTCAAGTATCAGAAGCTGGAATCATAATGGAAGAAAACATGTCAGTGTATTTAGCTTCTTTCCACCACTACTTCTGTCATCCAAGACTGTACTGTTGGAAGCAAACATAAAATGATGTGTTCATAAATTCCTCTGTGATCTCTTGCCATTTCTCCGTTTGGCTGCTTTTTTTCACATTCAGGCAGTTCTGTGAGATTCCAAGTTGACAGGCCTGAATTATAGTGGAGATAAGACGATGTCTGAATATCTGAGAGCAGAGTCTGAAACCCTGCAGCACTGAACTGATCATTTTTTAGCTGAATATGTGAGTTCATATGCTCTTATGTCATAAAAGGTGTGTAGTTTGTGCTTCATATAAACACTTCCAGATGGATCTTGTCCGTTACCTCCTTTTCTTAATCTCCCACCATCACGCATCTTACATCCTCACAAAGGCCTCGTCTCATGCCTCTCCGTACCCATCAATCCACTTCCTACTCTAGTCCTACAACCGGCTGCATCTCCTCCACCTTCTCCCACTTTCTTTTCACTCCCTTCTACATCTCCTGGGATAAAATACCCTCTTGCCCAGCGCCCTCTGCTCTTCAAGCTCATTCTGCATATTAGTGTTATCTCTCCTCCCTTCAGTCTGGGAGTGTGACGGTCTCCTAAAACCAGATAAGAGGAAATCCCTCATCCCTGGACTGTACATCATTTTTGTGTTTACACCACTGAGACTTTAGTTTTAACAGCCTGCCCAAAGTTATTTCCGTGAACTTTCTTCTCCCTGTACAGCAAGAAGAAGACACAAGCCTGGCATGAGAAACTGAAATGTTCAGTAGGTCTTTGTAAGCGACTAGCTGACTTCAACATTTTGTTCCCAACATAAGTTATTGTTACTCTGTCCCTTTTTTGAGAATATACTTTGTAGTGTCTGGCTGCTCTTTGTTCCCCCTGTCTTGTCTTTCTCCTCCTGTCACCACTTTGATTTCTTGATTATTTGCTTTGATGTTCTTTCCAGCTTTAAAAAGTACCCAGAAAGAAAAAAAAGTTCACAGGCTACAGGACTTCAAAAAGAACATCAAAGCAAAATCACAATTCACTATCTCCTGCACATGACAACAGATGGCAAAAAGAGGCCAAAACATCCAAAAGACAAGATAAAAGACGTTTTAAATCGTTGCTCATCAATAAAGTTATTGATATTTTGTTAAAACATCAAAAGAAAGAAGTAGCATAACTAGTCTATAGTTATCACCTTACTTTAGTTTGTTTCAGCTGTTGGTCAGTTCAGAGAAGATTAGGCCTGAAAAATAACAATGCATCAAAATTGGTGTTTCCTCTGATTGGCTGGCCTGCACGGTGGTGCAGTGGGTAGCGCTGTTGCCTCACAGCTAGAAGGTTCCTGGTTAAAATCCCTGGCTGGGTGGGTGCCTTTCTGTGTGGAGTTTGCATGTTTTCCCCGTGCATGCGTGGGTTCTCTCCGGGTACTCCGGCTTCCTCCCACAATCCAAAAACATGCTCAGGATTGATCACTCTAAATTGCCCGTAGGTGTGAGTGTGTGCATGAATGGTTGTCTGTCTCTCTGTGTTAGCCCTGTGATAGGTTGGCGACCTGTCCAGGGTGTACCCTGCCTTCCGCCCGAAGCCAGCTGGGATAGGCTCCAGCCCCCGTGACCCCTAACGGGATAAGCGGTCAAGATAATGGATGGATGGATGGATGGATGGACTCCGATTGGCTGCTGGAAGTGTAAACGTCATATCTGCCACAATGTTTCGGTTAGTTTGGACGTTACGGTCTACTAGTTAAGATGAACCGTAAGTCTCCACAGTGCAACCAAACAACGAAACAACTTAAGTTACAAACTAACTAGTTCCACCGTGTGGTTTAGTGTGGACTTTACACCCTAACTTAGGACACAACTTACGCACAGATGGTGCAACAGGATGCTGGTGTGGGTCAGTAAATCACAGATGCTCAAGAACGAGTGTAAGGAGGCATCCAACTGTTTAATTGGATGAAAATAATATTGTCTCTCACCAGCTAGTCTTTTTATGTTGAGAATGTATAATAATAAGGCCACAAAAAAACAGATTCAACATACTTTATTCAACTTTAAAGATCATGAATAAAACACAAATGCAGGGATTTCTAACCCACAAGGAGACAGAATTCTTACTTCCTAATTTTTACCAGACAAGCCCTTTAAAGTCAAAGACCAACCCTGTGTTTTATTACAAGTCTGCCTGATTTTAGCAGGTGACTTCAGTTAAGTGTTTTCCCATCTCTGTCTGCTCTCTGTAACAGGTGTTTCACCCGCTGTGTGTCTGCTTCTACTACAGAGTTCATTTTAACAGAAGAAGGTCACTGATTCACTTCAAAATGAGTCAGACTTGGCGTACCAGGAATGAAGCTGCAAACAAGACTTCAATGTTTTCAACTTTGAAGTCTGTATAATAACTTGTAAGCCTGAAGAGAGCACCTTTTATTTGCATTTTAAGCTGTACTTGGTTCTGCCAGATGTACTGAAGTCTAAGAATAATTTTAGATTTGGCTAGCCTTTGGTCTCAACCAACTACAGAGGCGACTGTTATAACTCTTGCTTAGTGCCCATATACATCAGCTAGACACCAGTTTTGTCTGATTGACTTTGGGTGCAGTATTTTCTTGTTCTGGAGAATTTACTAGTAAATGTATATGCTGTAAAACCAAGCAGCAACCTACGGTCTAAAAATATGAGTCCAATGCAGAAGTGTTAAAAGCTGCAGTTCATCAGGGATCCGCTTGAGGCTGGCTCGGAAATACTGGAAACCACATACACATGAATGGGAAAAAGACGATCTTTGCAGCAGAAATAAACATGTTTACAGCCTGGTATAAAAAACAAGTGATGTCTGGATAGCTCATTTCTCGATCGGCACACACTGCGAGGGGGGTGTATTTTTTTTTCCAACACGGCAATTTCAAAGATATTTAGATTGCGAGTCTTCCAATGAGAGGCACAGCTGCCTGCGGGAACGCTGCAGCTGTTGGCTAGGAGGCTCAAACTCTGCCTCTTTACGTCACACTGGCTCGACAGCAGCAATATGGCTGCCGCCGCCGATTTGCCTCAAACAGTGCTGCAGAAACAGATGGGTGACGTTACGGATGCTACGTCCATATTTTATACAGTCTATGTGCAAAACTAAAACTAGGTGCCAAAAGATGAATTGCAGTGTCAGTGATAAGTTTCTCTGGGTTTTTCCTCACTGTTAACATCCCAATCATTTGATCCACTGACAGTATAAAAGTGTTGATTGTTAAGGTTGTGATGGTAGGATGCAATCTGACGGACTTTAAGAATTACAAGAAAGAGAAAAGAAGTTGTAGAGAGAAGGAACATCAATTGCAGAGACTTATATCTCCCCACACTGAATAAATATAGTTCTGGAAGCATGCTGGCTGTGAAGTCTCAAAGCAAATGGAAATTTTTTGACAGCGGTTTTCCAGAAAAAAAAATACACATTCAACACTTTGCAAAAGTCGTAAGTGATCAAACCCTAGCAAGCCATTGTAGGAAAGAACTTTGAGGCAACATTTGAGAAACCACAACACAATACTGTAGAAAAGGCCAAGAAACCACAGCAAAGTGCATACAAATCCTCATCAGACATTCTGAATAACATGCTGCAAAGTTTCACATGACAGCATGCATTAAATATGTCAGGGTCTGACAAAAGCTGGATAGCAATGTCAGCATAACCATGTTTGATTCCATGTTAACCAGGATGGATGAGGTGGTGGGTGAGGTGTCATTAGGATTACAGCTGAAGGTGGTTGTGAAGCCGGGGAATGCTCTATACCAGAGACCCATGTGACTGAACCAAAGCCCGGCTGTGCTGACACAGCTGGTCCCAGGCGCAGACGGCCCAACACCATGCTCGGCTCCAGGAATGTTCTGGGCCTTGCTGTAGAAACCATAACAAGTGCAGGAAATACATTAGTGCACTCTGGGTTCCACACTGGCCGCAAACCTCCTGAGTCCGGCCTCTCCGAACCCACATGTGTGGGAACAGGAGATGGGGCAACAGAGGGAGTAAGACCCCAATTCAGACATCAGTGGAAATCCCAAGAGGACCTGCTACATGGAGCAATCAAGGCTCTGTTATTTCATGAGTGGAACTGACTCCTATGTGCAGACCAAAATGCAAATCCAGTGAGAGTCTTACAGAGCCCAACACCAATAAAATACAATGCTACTTGTAACTGTAAACTCACGAGTAGTTCCAACTTAGTTTGCTTTTTTCTTGTCGAATCCCCTCTGGGAAAACTCGTCTTATGATAAAACTCAAGTCACAACCACTCTGACATGTGTTTGTAAAAGCTACAGCTTAATTTAAGATACAACATAAGCCACCATCTGCCTTCCATGATGTTTGACTTACTAGTTAACATGCTATCCTACCTAAATCAAAGAGTCCGGAAAGTTTGCTATGATCTCTTCCATTTCTTTTGAAACTGTCTTTTTAACAATATGTTTCCTTCAAAAACACACCCGTCTTTGTGAGAAAACTCCCCCATTGTCTCAGACGTTAATGCTTATATTGCTTGGCAACCAGCAGCACTTGCTAAAACTTGTTGTATCTAGCATTGGGTCATTTATTTGTACAGAGAAGACAATGACTGATGAGAGAAGGATAAACTGAAATGTCCAATTTTCTGTGACCAATCGTATTTGTAACTGCATTACAAAGCACATGTCACATTTTCTTTATCTAACCAGGTATTATTCATAGATATCAAAAGTTTAAGGTAAACCAGTTTTCAAAAAGAGTGAATTTAGTTAAACATTCCCACCATAGACTGTATATATAATGGACGTAGTATCCGTGACGTCACCCATCTGTTCCTGAGCACTGTTTTGAAGCCAATCGACGGCAGCAGCCATATTGGAAATGCGGAACTCAACCAGTCATAGTGTGACGTAAAGGGGCGGAGTTTGAGCCTCCTAACCAACAGCTATGTGTTCCCGTCCGGGAGTCAAGTCAGTCATGTCCTTATTTGGGCAAAAACTTGTAATCTTCTGAACTTCTGAACCGTCGTGTTAGAAAAAAATTCACCCCCGTACAGTGTGTGCCGATAGAGAAATAAGCTACGTAGAGCCAAGCTGTTTTTTGAACCAGGCTGTAAACATGATTATTAATGCTGTAAAGATTGTCTTTTTTGAATTGGTGTCTATGTGGTTTCTGGTGTTTCTGCAGCCAGCCTCAAGCGGATTCGCGATGAATTGCAGTTTATAAAACCTTCACTTGGGCTTCATAGTTTGAGACCGGAGTTGCTGCTTGGTTCCCACAAACAAAATTTGACACACTGATTCCCTGTTTTTATGATACTTACAAGAATTGAAGTTGATGGTTGTTTTGTATCTACTGCTGCAGTAAACCACATCTCTTCAGCAGATCTATTTACAGCTCAGTGAGGAAGAGTCGTATAAAATAAGACCTGGTGACACAGTAAGTAGAACTTAAAGGTTGCTCAGAGCCGACCTAGTCTATTGACTTCCCGTTTACCTTTCTATTGATTTTAGTGACAAAGCAGTAAAGACGCTGAATAAAAGTGGAGCCAGATGTTACAAAACCTATTCCACTGATCTTTTGAATCTGTGCCTCGGTCTAAATTTACACCTGTATTTTATTCTTTAATAAAAATGTGGTCTAAACTTTATAGTTAGGCTAGGTTTTAGGAACTGGAAGATTCTTTGTTTGAATCTGTCCAAGTGTGACTGCCGACTGCCAATGTCCGATTATTATACCAGCTCTAAAGGGGCTGTACGAGTTCAGCCAAAGCTGGGGGAGATTTCTGTTTTATTCTAACGGCCTTCTAATGTCAACCCCCCACAGAAAAATAAATATGATTGAACCTTGAGCACTGTGTAAGCAATTCCGGCCAAGCTTCACTTCAACCTGGCAGGAAGAGAGATGGGATTACCATATGAATTTACTCAGCGACTGTGCGTGTGTGTGGGTGTATGCATATGTGTGTGAGTGTGTGTGTGTGTATTTGCTATGTGTTTCCACTTGTAAACAAACCAGTGGAAAAATGTGTGAGTGTATCTCTGTAAATAAACATGATGTATGTATGCCTTCCGGAAAGTGTTTCTTTAAGATAGGGAATCAGACACAGTTCATTCTGTTAATAATCTGTGTGTGTGTGTTTGTGCGTGTGTGTGTGTGTGTGTGTGTGTGTGTGTGTGTGTGTGTGTGTGTGTGTGTGTGTGTGTGTTTGTGTGTGTGTGTGTGTGTGTGTTTACCCATTGGCCTTTTTTTTTATGACTTTTATGACTAGCTTTTATGTGAACATCAGCAAAAAGTGCAAACTCAACTCAACTCTGCATTTCAACAACATGTCGACGATGTGTTACTTGTACATGTGTGTTGATATTACAAGTTACACTTTTAATGCAAACCTTCCCAGGGTCTTCTTTAAATAAACTCTGGAAGTCAGCATACATTTTCTTTCTGTTGATGAATTAAAGCCAAAGCAGTGAAGACACTGAAAACCAAAGCAGTGCCAGGTAATATTACAAATCTGAGATGAGGGAATCAATTTGTGGAATTCAAGACGTCAGAGAAGATTGTCATAAACATCGTTCCCTGAGGATGAAGCCAGCTATCAGAACATATGGGTTTTCATTGCTCCTTTATCTTTCCTTATGCATTTTATAGAGAAAACTTGGAAGCACGCAAGCAACAACCCTATTCATTCTCTACTGCGTGAAGCTAAAGCATAAAAAGACAATAGTGTCTTTTTGCAGTTTCAGCAAATTAACTACAATCCATGTATTTTTCAAAATGCTAAGGGTCCTTTTTTCAAAGTAACCACTGACTTCCCAATATTTCAGTGAGGTTTGAAAATAAACTTGTGGTGGCTTTAACTTTTTTCTATAGACAATTCATCACAGTCAACATCTGACCCCTCTCTGTGATTAATGGACCATCAGTCTCTCAGCTGTACCTGCTGAGGAACAATGGGCGGACTTTGTGCTGTAGTTTAAACATTTGACATGCTAATATTAGGAAATTGTGTATTTGTTTTGAATTTTTAGTGGTGATGCCCCCCCCCCC